>NW_011888804.1:4625986-4630893 GCF_000151845.1 Pteropus vampyrus
GGCCCCCTTCCCTCTTTCCCTCCTCAACCCTCTCCAGTTTTTCCCTTCCCTCCCGGCTGTCCCTTTTCAGCTCAGGGAATGAAAGCTCACTCTTAAGCAAAACCAAGTAAACTCAAGTCTATGACCTGAGTTTCCCATTAAAAGGTATAGGATTTTGAATTTCAAAAGTCACAGCGAGTCTCCATTTTCCTTTGTTTCCTGCCGCCTTCACTTTTCTCTGAAACTGTGCTTGGATGGCGTAGGGACGGCGAAATGAGGAGCAGGCATAATCTGAAGCATAACAGTAAATATCAAAACACCAAAAAGAGATTTCACTTAGCATGTTAAAAAATAGTACCCCACCACAAATATACAGCATCCACCAGGCATGGCGTTCGAGACTAGAAATACCACAGGCCTGTGGACAAGGCTCTAGCTCTCATGAGGCAAGGGGAAAAGAAAAGGGGAAGAAAGCAGAATGGCCAGTGGGCCTCCACCTGTGACTCGAATCCGACGGAGTCTGGGCTGACACTCCAGAACAGAGACCACTGGACAAATAAGGCCAAGCCCAGTACCTCTGTCACGCTCAGTCGTCCCCTGGATCTGCCTTAAAAGATGTGGCCTCAGCAGGAAGCCTAGGTAGGTCTGGAAGATGCCACAGCTGGAGGCTGTGACATACTGCATGGCTCACCTCTGAACCGGAAGCGCCTTGTTGAAGGAAGTCTGAACGGGCAACTCTGTGACATCCTCACGCCTTACCGAAGGCAATTAACTGGTGATGAAGACATCAGAAGGAAACTAAATCACCCGGCTCCTTAAGGGTCAGGAAAATGTGGACCTGCGGAGTGGGCTGCGTATGTTCACAGCCCACCTCCGCCACCCACTAGGCGAGGCGTGTAGACGGGACGCGTTACTGAGGCTTCCTGGTTAGTAATACCAACTGTACAGCCTTGTTGGAAGGATTAGAGAGGTTGTTGTTTTAGAAGGAGGTGAATATTTTAGAAAGCACTTTGAAAGTGCCTGGCCAGGCAACATTATTATATTATGTAAGGGTTAGTAAATATCCAGGTAAAAGGGAAAAAAGAGGTGGGACCCGTGCTCCAGGCAGAGGGCACAGCGCAGAGGTCAGGGGCAGAGCAGCAGCGAGGACCCCACATCAATGCATCAAATCTAGCCAAACGGCCAGGTGATCCGATTCCACTCAAGCAGTATTTAATTTATTTTTCAGACACCGATTTTAAGGAAAAGTACATTGTTCGGTCTTGCCAAACAGCTCCCGAACATAGGCTGTGTGATTTTTCTCCAAACCAGGGTCCTGGCCTGTTAAAGCTGCCCTTTCTTTTAAAACGACAGGTGTCGACACACATTCTTGCTGCCACCCGTAAGAAAAACCGAGTGGGCTCTGGAAATGCCCGCTCCCCCTCCAGGATTCAGATCCTCTCTCTCACTTCACTCTCTCCTGGTCCCTCCAAAGTCGAGGCCGGTCTGCCCGTCCCCAGCCTACTGGTCGGTCACCAGCCATGCATGCCGCAGACCCCGCTGGCTCCTGCCCGCCTCTGTCGCCGGCCATATGGAAGAAGTCGCTCCATTTTCACTCCTTATCGGAGATGAGATCTATTTCCCCACAAAGTGTCTTTGTGCAGTTTTTCTGCATTTGTGAGCTGAATTGATGCTTAACTCTTATAGTTCCAAAACGCTACTGGGCTTCTCCCTCTCAGGCCAAAATCACCGGGTTTAGATGCTCAGATCACATGAGAGGGGAGAGGAGGAGCGCACTGGGAGGGAGCGGTAGGTCAAGAGGACACTCAAAGTGCAAATAATTCGTGTTGAGAGAAACTCAGGTACACCTTCTGTAACTTTAGAAAGAGGTCCTTGAAGTAGCCCCTCCTCCCTCTTGTTAACCTTGAACCTGCACCTCCAGGATAACAACGATAATGACCATCATGCTTTGGCTGTTTGCTATGGCCACATTTAATCCGTCTAGCAACTGAAATGGATGTTAGCATTATCCTCCTCATTTCACAGATGAAGCTCAGAGAGGTAAAGTAACTCACCTAATGCCACACAGCCAATAAGTGGCAGAGTTGACCTTGACTAGAGTCCTCCTTCGTCACACTCTAAGCCCGCAGAGAAACAAAAATGTGTGTGCCCCTATGATCTTGGACAGTCTCTTCACCCCAACCTACCTAATTTTACAGATCCTCTGAGATGGGAGGCAGGGTGGATGAGTCGCTTACCCGGGGGCACACAGCTAGGAAGTGAGAGAGCCCATATAAAAACAGGCCTGGTTACCCATAAAGAAGAAATGAATAAAATTTTGCTTCCAAGAGCCTGGATTCTGGAGTCGTGCAGAGCCGGGTTCAAATGCCAATGCCGCCATTTACAAGCTGCGTCATCAGGAACAACTTGCCTCACCTCTCTGAGTCTCGATTTCCTCAAGTGCAAAATGCGGATGAAAATAAAAAATCTACCCTAAAGGGTTATGGTAGGCATGACTTAAAACTATAGAAACCTGGTACCCAGCACAGCGCCTGGAACATAATATTATTTCCAGTAAATATTAACTAGCATTCTGTTGATATTAATAATTAATGTCGGGGGTTGATTTAACTCTCCAGGCATCTGACAAATATTAGTGGTACAACAACTACGTGCCACGCGTTGAGCCAAGAGCTATCAGTGACACAAAGAAGAATCAGTTCTCAAGGAACTTTCCGTGGGAAACAAGAGCGCGGTATGCGACAAGGTCAATGGCAATTTCGGCGACGAAGTAGGCCTGTCCGAGGATTTCTCATCGTGGGTACCAGACTGTATTATATTTATCCATCCACGTATCTATCTCCCTCGCAGGATTATGAGCTGCTTGAGGACAGGGAGTGAGCCCTCCACATCTTTGTAGTGTGCCGTCAGTTCTTTCTCCAAAATCCATCTGTTATTCATCTACTTTTCCAAATTTCTATTACCTGAGCCGATCTTGCCCAGGTAGACTACAACAGGCTCCTCGGCGGTTTCCCACAACCCCCTCTGGTCCCCCTGTACTCTAGAGAGATGTTCTGTGTGCCATTCACATCATTTCACTCGTCTGTTTCAATCCCCCCAATAGCTTCTCTTTGTAATAAGAATAAAATCTAAACTCCTATAATCTAAACACAAGGACTCCTGCAGTCAGGGCCCTGCCCACCTCCCAAACACCGCCTTCTACCATCTCAGCTTTGCTCGCTTTGCTCTAATCCACTCTCTTTCTTGATATTATTCAAAATACATCAATTTCATTCCTACCTCAGGGCTTTTGGGCTTGCTATTCCTTCTGTCTAGGACATGCATCCCCCAGATCTTCCTGTGAAGGGTGCTTCTCATTATTTATGTCTTAGCTCAAGCATCGGCTCCTCAGAGAGGCCTCCCCTAATGATCATTTCTAGACTCACATTCCTCCTTCACTTCATTTCATACTCTATTGGGTAATGTGCAGTTACCTCGCCTCCTTATGGGTTTATGTACTTATATTCTGTCCCTCCCCGCCCAACTAGAACATGCATTCCATAGGAGCAAGGGCCCTCTCTGTTCTCTTCCCCGTTGACTCCCCAGAACCCAGTCCAGTGCCCGGCACACAGTAGGACCATAACATATTTGTCGAATGAAATAACGGATGAAGGATTGAGAGCTCCTTGAAAACCGGGTCCTTATATTCTTCTTTTTTGAATCCAAGGAGCCCAAAACAGTGTCCAGCACCCGAGAGGTGTGAGATTAGGGTAGATCCCTCTTCTTTAAGGGCACAAAGTGAAAACTACACAAATCACTTCTGTTCATACCTCCATTAGCCAGGACTTAAACACATGGCCACATTTAACTGCAAAGGAGCCTGGGAAATGTATTTTTTTTTTTTTATGCTGAGTAGCCACGTATCAGCTAAAGAGTCGATTACTATCATGAAATGGAGAAATCAAATTAAGACTCTCAGCCACAAAACGCAATAACTTTTAAAACAATAATCTTAATAATAATAATAGCTCACATTCATTGAGTGTTTACCCTTGTGCCAGGCCCAACTCTTAATCCTCACAGCAGTCTTTCGTGATAGATGCTATTATTAGCCTCATTTTACAGAAGAGGTAACTGAGGCTCAGAGAAATACACGTGACTTACAACTGCACAACCTGTAAGTGGTGAAAACAATATTGGGCCGATTCAATAAAGAAGAAAAGCCCAGCTTTTCTTGGGACATTATCACCCTCTAGCACTGGGGAGCCATTGCGAAATTAGAGCCATGTCGCTAAACGTATAATAACAGCCCCTGAGCCTCATGTGTGTTATCTCAACCTCAGTACTATTAACACCCACCCCCCACTTTGGCCGTGTCTATTTTTTTCGCCGCTGTATCTCCAGTGCCTGGAATGACATTCAACAGACAACTGTTGATTGTCGAAAAATTGCACCTGCAATTAAATTACTTTATATGTCATTAGGGTTTACTGACCAGCTCCCTCACTGGACTGCAAATTCCATTTAGGGCAGGACATGAGTCATATTCACGCTGTGTATTGTTCCCAGTTCTAGCTCAAGGCCTGGAACATAGTAAGTACTCGCTAAAGGCCTGCTCAATGAATGAATGATCATCCCTGTCACAGAGAATGGAGAGATTGAGAAGAACCTCTTTAAAATACTATCCAGGGACCAATCCTTTACTCGAATTGGAAACAAAACAAAAAATAAGGAACACGGCTGCCAACAAGTGATGAGGCTTCTGCCTGCTGGGCTCCAGACTCATTCTGGATCATGTTCGGAACTGGCAGCACACCACTGGCTGGTGAGGCTGCGGGGATCGTGAGGTTTCTTGGGTATCGAATGATGTTGTGTGGAGTTGGAAACCAAACAAATCCCTTTGGATGAGTTGGGTGCAAATGAATCTGAATCACAGGAATTAAGATGCC
>NW_011888804.1:4630943-4650645 GCF_000151845.1 Pteropus vampyrus
GGGTATCGAATGATGTTGTGTGGAGTTGGAAACCAAACAAATCCCTTTGGATGAGTTGGGTGCAAATGAATCTGAATCACAGGAATTAAGATGCCTTGGAACACAAAATGACTTTGGAATGAAGGAGGTTCAGCTGGAACATCTGCTGGGTCCTCGAAACAAAATCGTTTTTTTAAGCTACTTTCAGGCAAGTCCATGGGCCTGCCCCCACAGCAGGTTTGTTTTTCCATCTTTCCTGAGTAGCTGTGATTGGTTTCTTGGCAACTTTGAATAGGCTTTACAGGGCAGTGCCTTTGCATCTGAAAAAGACTCCTTGCTAACTGACATCTCTGGGCACAGTAGCAATTCAGCAAACTGTCCAGACCACCAAAGCCTTGGGGACAAAACGCTCCCCAAAGTAGACAAGTTAAATCATTGAGCCGGGAAAGCAGAACCCGGTACTTGGCAAAATAAAGTTTAAAGTGAGTTTTCATGACTTTGTCAGGCTGGGAAATTATTACTTCTTGATGAGAATACAGTAAGTCCTCACTTAACGCCGTTGATAGATTCTTGGAAATGTGGAGAAAGGATGGATAATGAAACCAATTTCACCATAGGCTAATTGATGTGAATGAGAGTTGAGTTTCTACTGCATCTCATCAACATCGTGACAAAACGACGCTGAACGACATGTCATTCGAGGACCAGCTGTACTGGAAATCAGCGCGGTGACCATTGTCATCGATGCTCAGCTACTCACCCCCAGCCCACATTATTCCACATACAAGAGCAAATTATTTGTAATAACATACCCAGAAACTCTGTGCTCCTGCCTGTGCATCCTTCTCTGCCTTTGCTCCAAATAAGTGGCGGTGGGGGGCGGGGAGGGGAGAATTGTCACAGGTGGTGGAGTGAGATGACAGACAATCTTCACTCGTGCACAACTCTTCTGCACACTCTGTTCCCACCACACTGCCTTCCTTGCATTTCCTTGAATCCAGGAAGCTCTTTCTCGCCCTGAACGCTCAGCATCTACTGTCCCCTCCGCTGCCAATGTTCTTCCTTCCAATTTTGCACAAAAGCTGAGACTCCTTCAGGTCTCCACCCAAGTGTCACTTCCCTCCATCCCGCCCCTCCCCAGCTCTGACGTTTCCCAGCATAACATTCACCGATTATTTGTAATGCTATTTTTCTCCCTTTTCTTTCACATCTCACTCTCCCACTTGTCCACGAGCCCCTTGGGGAGCGGGCTTGTGTGTTTTAGTCATCATCGTAGGCTCTTCTAGTTCACTCACTAACCTTGCCTTTAGAAGCCGAGACTGCCAGCCAGAGACGCTGGAATTCAGAGCTTTTGGAGGAAGATTCAGAGACCCAGCCAGTGCTAACAGAGTGAAGAGCCATCTATCTCACTCACCCACCCGTGACAGCTGGATGGATTAATAATCCTGATTGGCCCGAGACTAACTGGTAGACCCGCCTGGCCCAAGTTCTCCCTCTAATTATGAATTCCTGCCGTGGCATGGATTGGAGTTTGTTCACCTCGTCCTTCAAGCCTTGCTCAAACCCCATCTCCTTTATAATACCTTACCTGCTCTCCCCGGGTTGAAGTATTTGTTCCCACCTTGGATTTCCCAGAGTAAATCCTGTCCATTTCCTGCCTTTGGCAATGAATCATGCATGGGCCTGTAGCTGCCCATTCAGTCTTGTCTTGAACTCTTACTTAAATCTTTAACTTCCAATACCCATCTGTTCTTCTGTCTTCTGACATTCGCCCTTCCTCTGGCTACGTGGATAATAGACTTACAGAATAACGATCTTGTGTTCCTCCCTGCCAGTCTGTTCTCCATACAGCAGTCAGTGACCTGCTCTAAAATGTATGTGGTCCCATCCTTCTTCAACTCAAAAGGTCCAGAGGCTCCCAACTCACTCAGAATAAAATCCAGAGTCCTCATCACAATCCTTAGCCTCTGTAGGAACTGCGTCATGGTGATCTCCCCACCCCAGTTCCCACCATGCTCACCCTCCTTCATCCCACACCAGGAGAACTGGCCTCTGCTCTTCCTCCATCATGCAAATCGTGCTCCTACCCCAGGGCCTTTGTACTTGCTGTCTGCTCTGCCTGGCTCGCTCCCTTAATTCACTCAGGTCTATGCTCGCCTTCTTAGAGAGACTGCTCTTAACTGTACCTTGTCACTCTCTATGTCCTTACCCCGCTCTCCTTTCCTCTCTATCTTCAGTAATGACTGATTTCCTATGAACTTTATGTTTCCTTACTATCGAAGGAGACAAGAGATACTCGAGGTAAACCAGCAGTCTAACCATAGACACTAGTCAAAGGAGAACTGAGATGCTGCTAGCTGGAAAAGATGGTAGGCATCCAAATGAGCGCGGTCCACTAAAAGCAACCTACTCTGCTTAGGGTACTGTGGGTTTGCAGTTTCACGTGGGAAACCCTCGTTATTAAATTAATTAAGGGAACCGCTATAGACTGAATGTTTGTGTCCCCCCCGCAAAAAATTACACTGTTCCTTAACTAATACAAGTTCCTCTCCCAGTTGTTTTCAGTTTTGATGGGACCGTTAATCAAGGTGCCCTGTGCATTCCGGTCAACCAGGGGCCATGGGACCCAAATTAGGGCCACGAGAGCCTCTGTCTTCTAAGAAACGAATCGCGAGTACCGTGAAAAAAATATGGAAGGTAGCTGGAGCCGATTCCTCTCAAATGTTGTACCCTAAGGAGACTGTCCTATTAGTTCTTGCTACCTAGATATTGGAAGCTTTCTACTTTCTATTTGTTCAGGATCTGCTGTTCAGTTTTTCTTTTTTTTCAAGTCACTGGAATAACCTGTGTCCTTGCAATAAATTGTTTAGGTGGACCCGAATTATCAACTAATGGAGTCTCTATAAATACTTATTCATTCGATGTCATTCGAATTGCAGCTACAGTGTCTTAACATTTATTAGTCCATCTCTAGTCTGGAAGACAAAGCCACCCAACCAGGGAGTTTGAGGGAAAGGATTTAATATAGGTCACTAGGCACAAAGGTATCAAAATCGTTTTTTTAAGCTACTTTCAGGCAAGTCCATGGGCCTGCCCCCACAGCAGGTTTGTTTTTCCATCTTTCCTGAGTAGCTGTGATTGGTTTCTTGGCAACTTTGAATAGGCTTTACAGGGCAGTGCCTTTGCATCTGAAAAAGACTCCTTGCTAACTGACATCTCTGGGCACAGTAGCAATTCAGCAAACTGTCCAGACCACCAAAGCCTTGGGGACAAAACGCTCCCCAAAGTAGACAAGTTAAATCATTGAGCCGGGAAAGCAGAACCCGGTACTTGGCAAAATAAAGTTTAAAGTGAGTTTTCATGACTTTGTCAGGCCGGGAAATTATTACTTCTTGATGAGAATACAGTAAGTCCTCACTTAACGCCGTTGATAGATTCTTGGAAATGTGGAGAAAGGATGGATAATGAAACCAATTTCACCATAGGCTAATTGATGTGAATGAGAGTTGAGTTTCTACTGCATCTCATCAACATCGTGACAAAACGACGCTGAAGGACATGTCATTCGAGGACCAGCTGTACTGGAAATCAGCGCGGTGACCATTGTCATCGATGCTCAGCTACTCACCCCCAGCCCACATTATTCCACATACAAGAGCAAATTATTTGTAATAACATACCCAGAAACTCTGTGCTCCTGCCTGTGCATCCTTCTCTGCCTTTGCTCCAAATAAGTGGTGGTGGGGGGCGGGGAGGGGAGAATTGTCACAGGTGGTGGAGTGAGATGATGGACAATCTTCACTCGTGCACAACTCTTCTGCACACTCTGTTCCCACCACACTGCCTTCCTTGCATTTCCTTGAATCCAGGAAGCTCTTTCTCGCCCTGAACGCTCAGCATCTACTGTCCCCTCCGCTGCCAATGTTCTTCCTTCCAATTTTGCACAAAAGCTGAGACTCCTTCAGGTCTCCACCCAAGTGTCACTT
The DNA here is from genome assembly GCF_000151845.1 of Pteropus vampyrus. Taxonomy (NCBI): domain Eukaryota; kingdom Metazoa; phylum Chordata; class Mammalia; order Chiroptera; family Pteropodidae; genus Pteropus; species Pteropus vampyrus. The sequence goes on from NW_011888804.1 coordinate 4,634,909, forward strand.
CCCTCCATCCCGCCCCTCCCCAGCTCTGACGTTTCCCAGCATAACATTCACCGATTATTTGTAATGCTATTTTTCTCCCTTTTCTTTCACATCTCACTCTCCCACTTGTCCACGAGCCCCTTGGGGAGCGGGCTTGTGTGTTTTAGTCATCATCGTAGGCTCTTCTAGTTCACTCACTAACCTTGCCTTTAGAAGCCGAGACTGCCAGCCAGAGACGCTGGAATTCAGAGCTTTTGGAGGAAGATTCAGAGACCCAGCCAGTGCTAACAGAGTGAAGAGCCATCTATCTCACTCACCCACCCGTGACAGCTGGATGGATTAATAATCCTGATTGGCCCGAGACTAACTGGTAGACCCGCCTGGCCCAAGTTCTCCCTCTAATTATGAATTCCTGCCGTGGCATGGATTGGAGTTTGTTCACCTCGTCCTTCAAGCCTTGCTCAAACCCCATCTCCTTTATAATACCTTACCTGCTCTCCCCGGGTTGAAGTATTTGTTCCCACCTTGGATTTCCCAGAGTAAATCCTGTCCATTTCCTGCCTTTGGCAATGAATCATGCATGGGCCTGTAGCTGCCCATTCAGTCTTGTCTTGAACTCTTACTTAAATCTTTAACTTCCAATACCCATCTGTTCTTCTGTCTTCTGACATTCGCCCTTCCTCTGGCTACGTGGATAATAGACTTACAGAATAACGATCTTGTGTTCCTCCCTGCCAGTCTGTTCTCCATACAGCAGTCAGTGACCTGCTCTAAAATGTATGTGGTCCCATCCTTCTTCAACTCAAAAGGTCCAGAGGCTCCCAACTCACTCAGAATAAAATCCAGAGTCCTCATCACAATCCTTAGCCTCTGTAGGAACTGCGTCATGGTGATCTCCCCACCCCAGTTCCCACCATGCTCACCCTCCTTCATCCCACACCAGGAGAACTGGCCTCTGCTCTTCCTCCATCATGCAAATCGTGCTCCTACCCCAGGGCCTTTGTACTTGCTGTCTGCTCTGCCTGGCTCGCTCCCTTAATTCACTCAGGTCTATGCTCGCCTTCTTAGAGAGACTGCTCTTAACTGTACCTTGTCACTCTCTATGTCCTTACCCCGCTCTCCTTTCCTCTCTATCTTCAGTAATGACTGATTTCCTATGAACTTTATGTTTCCTTACTATCGAAGGAGACAAGAGATACTCGAGGTAAACCAGCAGTCTAACCATAGACACTAGTCAAAGGAGAACTGAGATGCTGCTAGCTGGAAAAGATGGTAGGCATCCAAATGAGCGCGGTCCACTAAAAGCAACCTACTCTGCTTAGGGTACTGTGGGTTTGCAGTTTCACGTGGGAAACCCTCGTTATTAAATTAATTAAGGGAACCGCTATAGACTGAATGTTTGTGTCCCCCCCGCAAAAAATTACACTGTTCCTTAACTAATACAAGTTCCTCTCCCAGTTGTTTTCAGTTTTGATGGGACCGTTAATCAAGGTGCCCTGTGCATTCCGGTCAACCAGGGGCCATGGGACCCAAATTAGGGCCACGAGAGCCTCTGTCTTCTAAGAAACGAATCGCGAGTACCGTGAAAAAAATATGGAAGGTAGCTGGAGCCGATTCATCTCAAATGTTGTACCCTAAGGAGACTGTCCTATTAGTTCTTGCTACCTAGATATTGGAAGCTTTCTACTTTCTATTTGTTCAGGATCTGCTGTTCAGTTTTTCTTTTTTTTTCAAGTCACTGGAATAACCTGTGTCCTTGCAATAAATTGTTTAGGTGGACCCGAATTATCAACTAATGGAGTCTCTATAAATACTTATTCATTCGATGTCATTCGAATTGCAGCTACAGTGTCTTAACATTTATTAGTCCATCTCTAGTCTGGAAGACAAAGCCACCCAACCAGGGAGTTTGAGAGAAAGGATTTAATATAGGTCACTAGGCACAAAGGTATCGGGAGAGCTGAAAGGGCAAACAGGGCACTGGGGACAACTCAGATATTAGCAAGAGCAAGAAGCCACCACTACCCTGAGACAGAAGAGACAAAGGGAGGAGGTAGTGATACCAGAACCTGGGATCCAGGACTGCCTGGTAGGAATCGGGACCATGGATGGACACAGGGAAAGCTGGAACCACTGCGGGAGCTGCCACCACTGCTGGAGCTGCCTCCCAGAGAGGCTCCTCAAATACCAGAGAGTGTGGGGTGTGGGAGAATGACCTTAGCCTCTCCCACCATCTTCCAATCTGGAGGTTCTTATTGGCTGAACCTAACTAGAAGCAAGGGACACTGGGAAATGTAGTTTACAGTAGTCAGCCATCTGCTATACGGAAGAGAGCCGAGAAAGGGCAGGAAAGGAATTGGGGAGACACAGGCAAGTGACTCGCACAAAAAAAGTGAGAGGTCCCTCTCTATGACCTGTCTCCCTTAATATCCTTCTTAGCTTCTAATACGGCAGCCAGAGGGGCAACCTGGTGGCCAAAGGGACAAACTCAGATGGAGAAATAAGCATGTTCTGCCATTACGTTGCCCGGTACAATCCCGCCTCCCCCGGAAAGTCTCCACGGGCCCCCTTACAGTTGTCAGTCAGGGCCAATGGCCTTTCCATTCCCATAAAGTCCACCAGGACTGCTGGTAACCAAAGGTCTGGCTTTGGCCATGTCTCAAATAACTGGAGGCGACTCAGCTCCACTCAGAGCTTTGGGCAGTGCCAGAGAGCAGAAACCAAGCCCTTTTCCTGTCTAGAGTTTGATGAATTCTCTAACAGTTGATTCTACCTTCAGAATTAAAAAATAATGTTTGCACAGCCCAGCTCATTAGCATGCTTCCCTGGTGACGGAGGCCCCTCCGCCTCCGTGTGGCAGGCCTGCCTTCCCCAGTTCCAGCCAGAGCTCTTGCTAACATGCTCTCTGAAAGTCGTTTTTGGACCTGGTATGAGGAAGTGGGGCCAAAGCTCACTTTGTGGAAAGATTTTATTTCCATCTGAGTCCACTTCAAGGAACAGCGAGGGATTAGTTTTGTTAGCTTTTTTACCTCCAAAAAAATTGCTGGGCCTTTCTGAAGCAGATTTTATGGAATTGCTCGGCAATCATGATTCAGACTGGGGAGACCAGGAGCCCTTTCTTTGGGGATGTGTCCAAATTGGCTGGCACCACTAAATATAGGCTAAATGAAAAGCATTCAGCAAGCTTGGCTTGGGACAGCCTATTCCAAGGTAGTTTTACAGAAGTTGGTGCAATGCCACAGGGGGCCAGCAAGTTCCCCGTATGCTGGTCAAATTGAAGACAATGAGAAGAGCTCATTCAACCTCAGGTAATAAAGAGAAGGTACAATACTGATAAGTACACTAAAGATTGAGGAGTTTCTCCCAATTATGTTCCTCAGACCAGTGGCTCTTAAACTTCAATGTGCACTCAATCCCTATAATTTGGGATAAAAGCGATGCCAGATGTCCTATGCACACGTAGGAGATGTTACTGGTCTCCTATGCACACTGGAACATCTGACACTCTCTTCTGAGATGTCTTAATGTATGCAGAGCTAGCTGTGACAGCTATAGCCGTGACTATAGTTAAATTCAAACCAAGGATAAGACAGCATCACGCTTAGCATTAACACCAGGAATAGAGTTGAACAACCCTGGATTCAAATCCCAGCCCTCCTGTTCCCTGCACTGTGTGGCCTTGGGCAAGTCACATGGCTCGAGGGAACCTACTTTCCTCATCTGTAGAATGGGCAGATGACCTACTTCACTGGGTTGTTGGAAGGACTCAATGAGATAATGTACATAAGGCGTCCTACATGGTGTGTGGCGTGTAGTTAATGCTCACCGCATGGTGTTTTTAAAATAATAATAATGAATCTGGGCAGTGTATAGGAGTAGAAAAGCTTCTAAGGTAATAAGGGAGGGAAGAGTAGAGACTCAAGCATGCCCACCTGGAGAGAGAAGCTGAGGGAGAGAGTAGAAAGGGGAGTCCCGGCCAACGTGGGCTGGGGAACTGTATCGGTCAGGGTTCCAGGGACATGTCCTAGCAGGAAACAGACGGCTCACTCAAGTAGGACAACTGGGAGCATTTAACACGGGTGCTATTTACAACAATGGGGGCAGGATTGAGGACACCAGCAAGGGGCGGAGACATCGAGGAGTTCTTACTATCATCAGCCCTGAAGGAGTTAAGAGAGGAAACGTCACCAGAACCCAGAGAAAAGGCAAGAGAAGGCGAGAGCTCCTGATACAAGCTGAGACTTTTGGTCAAGACACTGCCCGCCCTAGACAACCTGGCATGGAAGGGACCAGGGAAAGAAGGACCCGGCTTCACTATTCTCCGTCCCTCGCATCTCCTATTGGTGCCTCCCATTGCCTGAATCTAGTTGGAAGCCAAATGCAAGGAGTCCATCGATAGAGTCTATACAAGTCAGTCACATGGGTGGAGAAGGCCGAAGAATGGACCTGGAGGGACAAATGGGAAGAAACCTGGCACATAAACCTAGTGGACTAATGTATCTCTCCAGTTGGCATTCAGCTGCTAGTCAAAGACACATAGAATAAGCAAGAGAGAGAGAGAGATCTATCTTCTCTTATGGAAAACAAGTTTAAAGGTAGCCAGAACCACCATATTGCATAACTCCATGGATGACCATTCATAGCATAAGCAGTGAATGGCGCCCCTGGAATTAAACAACCAGGGTCAGTTGGGCTGGTTGAGCTGATTAGGTGAGTATATGATGTCATTAGTATCTCAGGTTGCTTGTGTCCTTCTGCTCTACCCTCCTTAGCACTGGCTTTCATCTTTAAGGTGGCCTCATAATCATAGGTGACTCCTGGAGCTCCAGCCAACATAATTGGATGAAGAAGAAAAGAAAGAAGGGCAAGAGCTTTCTGGAAGCTCCACCCAGTGACTGCTGTCTACACCTATCTGCAAGGAGTACTTCACACTATAATTTCTTTTTAACTTGGCATCATGCTGCTTCCAACAACATAGGGGACCTTATTAAAGACAAAAAGAAAATAGTTATCGGCTCTGCCTCAAATAAGTACTGAGCTCGGAGTCAGAGGACGTAGGTTCCAATCTCCACTTTGACCCTATTTGGCTAGGTGACCGTGGGCAAGACACTGTCTGCCGCATATAAACTGTTGGTTCTATGACTCCCACGATGGCTTCCTTCCTGGTGCTGCTTCTCCTCCTGCCTAACTACTTCTAGGTCCTAGCACATGCCTAGAAAGTCTAGTTCCACTGCTCCCCACTCCCTTCTGTGTGGCAGGGATGGAAGAAAGGAAAATGAATTGTTCACCTTCCATCTTTTCTCTGCGTCAACAGGCAATATAATTTAAATTAGCATCAGACAGATGTGAGTTTGAGTGCCGGTGCCATCCTCGTCAGCTGGGTAGCCTTTGGCAAGTTCATTCATTTTCTCTAAACCTGTTTCCTCCTCTGGAAAGTGGGGTTAACAAAAGCACTCGCCTTGTGGAGTTTGGGGGAGAATGAAATGAGATCGCGTGTGCAAAATTCCTAGTACGTGATGACACACGTGAAATGACAGCTCTGAGTATTGTAGAGCAACCCTCATCTCCACCAAAAATATGTGTGGCTGGCAGACACAGCCTGAGAACAGCAGGGAGAAGGAAGGGAATTGCATATTGGCTAACAGGGTGCTGAAAAGTGTGAGCAGCTGGTGTAGCCGGTGGGGTGTGAGGCTTCTGCATCTATTTCTACGCTCTTCTTACATCCCATCAGACGAGTGATGGGAAATAACCAATTTTTGACCTGGAACACTTCCCATCCTAAATGCAAGACCGTCATGTTGATATTTCCCAAAAGGCTCTGAAAAATGTAACTATGTGTTTATTACAGAAAATTCCCAAGTTTCCTTTTTTTTAAAAAAAAGTAAACTACAGGACTCGTTGAAGCCTTTGATATGCTAATGATATTTCTAAATCTTCCATAGGGGGATATCACACACAGGGTACCCCAAATATATTTGCCTAACAACCCCTTTTTCCACTAGTAATAAAAACAATAACAATAATAGTAATAACTATTTATTGAGTACCCACAGTATGTTAGACCTTGTGCCAAAGGTTTTACATTGTGTAATAGTCAGCTATTATTGAGATAATGCTGCATAATGAACAACCCACAAAAAATCAGTGGTTCGCACCAATAGTATTCTTTCTCACTCACTGGCCTATGATTAGCTGGTGTGCCTCTGCCTCGCTCAGGCCACGAATTGAGTTCAGTTCTGCTCTATGTGTCTATAACTCTGGAACCTAAGTTAAATCTTTTTCAACTACCCAAGGCCTGTCCTTCTCATGGTTTGGAGCAGGAGTATAAAAGAGAAAACCAAAATTATATAAGTACACTCGAAGTCTCTACTTTGATGAAGTATATACTATATCTACTCACATCCATTGGACAAAGTAAGCCACATGGCCACACCTAAGTCAACGGGACAAGAAAGTATGCCCCTGACACAGCAAACTGTGGCAAGGGTGGAGAAGAAAAAAGGAATTATAAACCTATTCTAAAGCAATCTACAACTGTCGTCTCCATGCATTACCTCATTTAAGTCTCTTGACAGCTGTATGTAAAAGGTATTCATATCATTTGACTGGTTAAAAAAAAAGACAAAACAAGTATTTATTTGACAGATTAAAAAAGAGACCAAAACTGAAGTTTAGGGGTTAAGCAACTTGTTGGAGGTCACACAATCCTAGGTGTCAGACCTAGAACTTGAACTATCTGAATCCCTTTAGGGTAGCTATAGAAATACCACTTGACTTTAGTTTTCCTTAATTTCACAATTCCTTTAGTTTTTTTTTTGTGACATTTGCACATTAATTTTTAATGCAATGAAATGTTTTATGATGCTTTAGCCCAGAAGCTCACCTGTAAGCCCACAGCATTTATGTACATACTTATATTATTAATATTACATGAGCTCTGTTCCTAATTTACTATGAAATCCAAGGTTGTCATCTTTAGAGCTGTGTCTCCCACAGGTAGAAATCGCAGTCGGCAATGAAACAAGTCAATGTGAATTTATGGATCTAGTAGATCCCGTGGGGAGTTCACCCATATGCTCTCAGCCCACACCCTTCCTATGTATGCTGATGGCTTCCTAGTGCAAGCCAAGCATTTGCAGCTCTCCACCTGAGAGCTTCCCCTGGCCTTAGCTCATGGGGTAGACCAGCAGTCTGGGGAGATGACACCTCCAGGAGTAGCCCTCAGTCAATGATAGGCTGGAGTTGAAAGATAGGCTCTCCAGCTTCTTGTCCCCCAGGTGGGACGACTCTGAGGCATGTTCTGTATTGTGTCCCAGGGGTACCCAGCAGGACTGAACCTCCATTTCCCACAGCAGTTACCTGTTCACTAACACAGTCTGTATTGGCTGCTTTTCTTGCAGATTTCTCTCCACCCGTACTGGTGCTTCTTGGGGCCACCTCCAAAAACAAAGCAAAACAAAGCAAAAATTATGGGCACTCAGATCCTTGTCTCAGCTCCACTTCTGGAGAAACTCTACCTTAGACAATGGATGAACATTAACAAAAATAGGATTTTACCTTTTTCAAGGAGGGATCACAGAGGCTCTGATACAAACCACGATGTTCTCAAGAGAAAAATGTACATTCACACAAAATGCACCCTGCAGGACTCTGTGGGCCCAGGTTGATTCTTTCGATATGGAGACAGAGAGGAAGCTACAGGCAAGTCAGCCTCAGGGACGGGAGAGCCCAAAGCGCTAACTCTGGGAGACACTCCTGGACGACTTCTGAACTCATACTCCCTTCCATTTCTGGCTTAGCTGCGTCCGGGAACATCATCTTTCATGGCTCTAAAAAAAAAAAAAAAAAAAAATGAGACTAAGGAAGCAAACCCCAGGCGAGGACAACCTGCTGTCGGAAATTCCTCATTCTGAGACTGGGAGGGCGCTGGTGGTTGTTTAGGTTGCTTATCTGCTGGCCCCTTCCGCAGTTCCTTGACGCCTTTGCCCTCCACAGCGGCACCGGCACCGCTGACTTCAAAGGCTTCTCCACCCTTGGCAATGACTCGTGGGTGTGCGGGTGGTGGGAGAAGGGAGTGGCAAGCAAGGCTCCGGCCTCTGGCCTCCTGGCAAGGAAGGTCGGCTATTGTAAAGGCCAGAATTTTTCCAGCGAGAAGGGGGCAAACACATCGGGATAAGTCAAACATCCACTGTCTGTCCCCAAGGCCAGGCCTCCCTTTTTGGGGGGGTAAATATCTCCACTTCACATTCATTTTCCTGGCTTGGCAATATGATAGCAGCGGGGTAAATGGGCATTGAAAGCGACCAGCCAGGCTCGAATTGGAATCCAGGGATCAACAGAGAATGATTTCACTTGTCTAGTCCTCAACTGGCTCATTCGTAAAATAAAAAATCGGTGTCCTTCTTGCCGGAAAGTTTTAAGGATCAAACGGGAACAGATGAGAACAGAGCACATAGTAGGTGCTCTATAATTGCCAACCTTTATTGTCGTTACTGTTATGACTACGTCTCCAAAAGGTCCTTGGCCAATTTCCCTCACTAACCTTAATTCCATTTTTATGTTTTTCTCTCCTTTCCTTGCAAACCAGAGGAGGTAATTCATCTTGCTCCCTGACCCCTAAATCCTCCCTCAATTGAGATATTCTCCTGGGTTTTTCCTAGAGCCACGCTACCACCTGGAATTATCCCAGTAGCCCCTGTGAGAAGCAATAAGATCTTTCTTTATGAAAAAGACAGCCCCAGGAAAAAAACAGTGGAAGCGTTTTAGATGTGCTCTCTTGGTCCGCCCAGAACAATATCCCCTCTATTGAGACTGCGTCGTAAATATCTTACTTGCTTATCCTCGCCTAGGAAGTCATTTCCAGGGCCAAGAGATTGCTTTCTTCCCATTTATTTACGAGAAGACTTTTAAAATTCCCCTCTTCGGGTCTGTAAAGCCCATTATTGACATGGAAGATGGGAAGGATTGACTAAAGCAAGTTAGCTACCTTATCGCTCAGTGCCTCGGTTTCCACATCTGGAAGTATGGCGTGACCTCCCGTTACTAATTGGGAGTACTACTATTAGGACTATTACTACCATGAATAATAATATTAAGAGTAACAACGACTGGTGGTTATTGTGTTAGTTAGTATGTTCCAGGCGCTGTGCTGAGTAAGTGTTTAATAACCTTGTGAGATGTAGGTCATCGCTGCCATCCCTGTTTCTCGGATGAGGAAACCGAGGTTCGGGCAGGTTGCATAAACCCAATCGAGGTTATATGGTAGTAAGAGGTCAATTGGACTTAGGTCAGTTGGACCCAAAGCTTTAATCACCCCAACGAACAACCACCCAGAGTCTGTTCCCATAGCGATCGAAGATCCAATAAGAAAAACCCATCGAGCGAGACCAGTGCCACTGGGATGGATGGAGTTCGTCTTTTTCTTCTTTTATTTTTATTATAAGATCAGATTGCCCTAGCAACTACCGGCCCCCGCATCCCAAACAGGCGGTAACCAGGACTCAGTGCGTGTTAATGTCAGCCTTACCCAAAAACTAATAATACAACATCTGTGCCTTTCCGTGACCTTCTAGTCCCCTGGAGCTATGAGCAAGCTCATTCCCTATAAAAACAGAAAGCCAAATTGGTTTTAGTGCAGCTGTCTCCATTATCTGGAGGCAAGGAAAAGCTGATGGTAGCCCTCTTGGGATCCGGCCTGGTTTAGCTGTGGAAGACCCCGGAGGGGAGTGACTGGTGAGTTAAATCTCTTAGCTCCAATGGCACAGGCTGCCTCTAGCCTTGGCTCCAGAGCTGACATGTCCTCCAGGTCCTCTGGAAAGCTACAAACGGACTTCCGGAAGAACTAACCATCAGAGCCTCTAATGCCCAGCTGGAAAGAGCTCCCTGGAGCCCCTACTGGGCAGACTCAATTCCCCGTGCTCCTGGGCTGGTCAGTGAAGTCTCTACCCTTAGTCTGCTCAGCTTGAAGCGAGGAGCCGGCTTCCTTCATCTTCCTCTCCCCAGTCCTGCAGACAGAAGGCTCCACCAAGCCGTCCTGTAGGTGCTTCGTTCTCAACCATCAAATCTCAACCCAGTTGTCACCTCCTCTGAGAAGCCTTCCCTGACCACCCGACCTAGATTAAGTTCCACCCAAGTAGGCTCTATGACATCACCCAGCTTATTTCCTTTTCACTGTGAGAAATTACCTTCTTCGTTAGTTATTTGAGGGCCTGTTGCCAGTGACCACCCCACCACCACTAGAATATAAGCCACAAGAGGGCAGATTCCTTGGCTGCCTCGCTCACTTCTGCATTTCCAGAATCGAGAACAACACTCGGCGTGTACACAAGTTTTGTTGAATGAGTGAATTCGGCAAGTGAATAACTGACTGGCCGAGAGATGGAAGGTGAGGATCTGTTTCCATTTGACCATTTGAGAAGAGGGAGGGCCAGTGAGGGCAAAGCCAAACAGACCAGCCAGCAGTCCTTTGAGCGTCTGGACCCCTCCCTGCTTCCTCGCATCCCACCCCGTCCCTTTCCTCTGTCTCGACGGGGCAGTCAGTTTTCCAGTCTGAGCTCCTGGCGAGAAGGAACATTGTTTTATTTGGCTTTTTTCCCTTTGTGGGGTAGAGCCGGGCTGGGGCGTCCAACTTCCTAGATTTAAACCCCACTTACTCGTGTGTGATTTTGGACAATTTATTTGTGCTCTCTGAAGCCCAGCTTCCTCATCGGTAAAGGAGGATCATAATAGAACCTGCCTCATAAAATCAACGTGAGGAGTAAATGAAACAGCTGTGGATAGTCTAGGCCAAGCTCGGTAATTATAATAATAATCATTATTGTCACTAAATGTTCAACATCTTAAATGTGTTCTAAGTGTTTAATACGTATAAATGTTATATAAATGTTTTAAATGTATTATTACTAGTAGATATTTTAATGGTTTAAATAAATTAAGAAATGTTTTAATGTTTAAAATGTGTGGTTATTAACATTTTCATTTGCAATGTATTATTTTTTGATATTTGCTGAATAAATAAATGTTCTTAAATGAATGCTTTGGCCTCTGCCTGTCTTATTCCCACATCATACTCTTTTCCTCTGAAAACTGTGCGCTTGGACTCTGAAACTTGGACTGTGATAGCTCCATTTCTGTTTCTAGTCTCAAATCCTTATTCCTAAATGTGTGTTCCTTTCCTTGCAGAATGGTCTAAGACACTCTCTCATATGACAGAGCGGCACAAACAATAGCTTTGAAGTCAGACAGGGATCTGCCACCTATCCTTTTAAGTTTTCCTTTTATTATTTACAAAAAGATGCCCACCTTGCGGGTCCATGATGAGGATTAATTGTGAGAGTGTGTGGGAGAGGGCTCAGTCAAGGTTGCACATATTTCTTGAGCCCCTACTATGTGCCAGCCACAGTGCTAGGGGCTGGGAATAGCTCATTGAACAAGAGGAAGGGTGTCCTGCTCTCACGGGGTCTCAGTGCAGCAAACTGGTATCGTTCCCTCTCGGAGCACGTGACCCCATTTTCCCTGGAGCCCAAGATTCTCAAGTCCTTGTCTGACATGTGCGCTCTCTGCCTCCTCTGGTGTTCTTTCTTCTCCATTCAGCTCTCCCCTTCCTCTCATGTGCTTTATCCAACTCACGGTGGCAGGCATTTACAGAATACGCAAAGCTGAGAGAGTAGGGCACATAAAACTAAAGAGACATGACCTTGGATGGTGGGCAACTGAGAGAGGGTCCACATTGTAGTGGATGCTGTGCTGTGCTGTGCTGCCCAGATCCTTCCTCGAGACTAAAGGATTTGTTCCCTCACCTGCCAGGAGTGTTGCCAGCTGATGGCTCTTAGCTGGCAGCCTCTCTGAAAATTGCCGTTGGCTGAAGGAAGCCCTTTCTCCCAAAGGCACACTCCCTTCTCGGGGCATCCCACAAGAAGGAGCAGGCCTCCTTCTCTCGACTCAGGACTCAGAAAGGCCATCCCAGCTTCAGCACTCCCTGTGGGGTTAGCTTCAGCCTTGTAACTGCCTCACAGCTCAATTGTTCCCACTGCCTATTGCTTCCTTCTCTCTCTTTCCACATCTGTTGGTCCCGAGGGCCAATAAAGGTCCTGTGCCTTAATCTCCGTCTTAGAGTCAGCCTCTCAGCGAACTCAACCTGCAACCCCATGGAAATACCAGCTCCAAGCATGTAGGCAAGATAAATGGTGTAATTTTTGGGATTGCTGTGACTGCAAGCAACAGAAACTCAAGTCAGACTGGCTTAAGCAACACGGGAGAAGTGAAACTCAAGCATCCAAAAAGCTAGAGCATGTTGAGGCCATCAGAATTTGGTCTCTCTCTTTCTCTTTGCTCAGCTCCATTCTCTTCCCTGTTAGCTCTATGCCCAGTCCAACCTTCTCCCCATGGTGGCCTCCCAGAACTTCCGGCCTACATCCACCCAACTTCAAAACCTACAGAAAGAGGAAGCCTCTCTTTCTTAACGCTATCAGCAAAAGTCCCAAAGCTGAGTCTCATTGGCCTGCTTTAAAGTCACATGACCACCTCTAAACCAATCCGTGCGAATCCCACTAGGGAATGGCTTCTCTGATTGGCCAGGCTTGGGTAATGTCTACATCCTGGGAGATAGAGAGTACAGTTAATTTTACCTACACCACAATGAAAGTAAAAAATAGGTGGATATCTAAGGGAAAAGTGAGGCGATTTTGTCAGAAAAAGAGGAAATAAATGTGAAATAGTAAAAACCACAAGAGGACCACTACAAAAAAAAGTCCATCTCATAACTTTAGTTATTCCACCTTCTCCCCATCACCCACACTTCCCAGAACTTAGGTCTTCCTAGGAACAACACAGTTTCCCCTGAAGACATAAATGATGCTTTTGCTTTCAGCCATGAAATTTTATAGGCATTCTACCCATCAATTGACAGAAAAGTTTTAATAAGAATGAACCTCAAAAAGTGCCTGCCAGATCCCTGTTATCCTTACAAACCCAGCTCCAGTGTCACAACTCCTGGAATCATTTCCTGGGTCATTCCAGAAAATGACTTTCTGATCATTCTTTTCAGGGCGACATCCATCCCCAACTGTCTGACTCCATCAGGTGCCCTTATCAGACGATATTTTCATCCATTTGTTTAGTTAAATGTCTCCTTCACTGACCTATAAAGATATAAACAATAGAGCTTTCCAGAGGAATATTTTCTAGACAATAGAAACTAAATAGGGACTTATTTATTCAGGCTCGATTTTCCAACTGGTTGATGGAAGCGTGGCCAAGATGTGTGAAATCGGCTAAAGGAAACATTACAATAGTTTGTGGGAATTCTAGAATTTCTATTTTTGACAGAGCTGGCATGATCTTTGGGTATGCAGTCGATGGTAACAATTGCTTGTGTTTGTAAACACTTTCTTGTGCATACCCTTTATCCATTCTCGATACTAGTATTATCAGTAATCGTTACTTTATGCCTCATTTGTTAAGTTCATGCTATGCAGCAGCCCCTGAGGTCAGCCCCTTACCCATATCATCATATTAATTCCGTATGGCATGAAGAGGTAGCTGTTACTTATTTCATAGTCGAATCAGCTGAGACTCAGAGAGGTTAAGTAACTTGCTCAAGGCTGCACAGCTAGTAGGGTGTGGAGCCAGGACTCCAACCCATGTGTGTCTGGCTCCAAAATCCTTGCTATTAAGCATTAAATTAATATTATGCTTGCATTCTTACAAGTGAGACAAGCAAAAACTTACTTATCCCCACTTTACGGATGGGAAACTGAGGTGTAGGCAATTAACACAAAATTCACAAAAAATCACCAACATGTCCAAAAGGGCACAAGGATCAGCTAAGCTCCTGGAAGAGAGTGTTCTTATTAATTCAGAAAAAGAGAGTGAGTTTCGGAGAGCAGCAAGCCAGAGGAACACTCATTCTCCCAGAGATGTCTGGTTTCAGACACGTGTGTGAATTAAGCACTTGGCACCAAGTAGACACTGGATGGACGTGAGCTGAAGCGATGGACGCCAGCAAGCGCGGAGGGCTCCTGACAGATGGGATATTTCACGTGGGACCATTCATCCACATGATGAATGTGAGACAGCAAGGCTGAGCCCTGGGTCCCACCGAAACCAGCCGTCCATGGGAGAAGCTCTCCACATCCCCCGGCCCCCTCCACACTTGGATTTGGAGCCAGCTCTCCCAGCACTGGCTGTCTGGCCCTTCCCCCTCCTCCCTGAGCAATGAGCTCCACTGTGGGACCTTATCAAGTGTTTCCTGACCCAGCAGTAAGTACCCAATATCGCCCACCCCCCTGCCCCCACGTACCTTGGCTATAATATCTCCTCCTCATAAATCACGCAGCCATATTAACTGTCTCTCAATCAATCTCTTCCAGGTGTGGGCTCAAACGGTCTCTCAAGGCAAGTGTCTCTCCCCTCGAGGCTTAGGCGCTAGGAGCCCCCTCGTCTGGGAACAGTTTAAAGCCAGATAGCTTCTCCCTCTCTTCTCAGGGTCTCTTGGTTCAGACTTGAGACTCCTAGGATCCACACAGACTGCAGAGAGCTTCAAGAAACCCAGGAGAGGGTCAAATGGACTCTAGAGGCATGGGACGATGGTGTTTATCCATGCTCCGAGGTTTGGTAAATATGGCCCATTCAATTTTTTCCACTAGCAAATATTCCACAGGCAGGATTAGAATGCCAAAGCTGGGGCTTGGAGGAGAAAGTGTTGGAGCTTCCTAACCCAATCATAAATATTAGTTTTAGAGAGCTGTCAACTCACATTGTCTGCTCCCTTTTTGGACACATTGGTGGGTGTGGCAGAGATAATGCCGTGTCCATAAAATTCCATTTCAGTCTTTTATTTCCCAGGATCCCTTGTGAGAGTGAAGACACGTGATGAGGTCCTAGCTCATGAAAGGGAATAGAAGTATATCCATTACTTCCAGGTTCAGCCATGAGACTCCCCGAACAACACCTACAATCTTCTGCTCTTTCTTCGATGATTCAGGATTCTATTTGTTTAAGACGGAAGGTGACCGGATCACTGAATCGCCACTTAGAGAACAGCCAAAGATGGCTGCCCAACCCACATTAGACTGTGTTAAAAGCCAGAATGTTAAGCCACTGAGTTTGGGAGGTTTGTCACTGCAGCGTTACCTAGCCAACCCTGACTAGTACACTTAGATTCAGAAAAGTCCATCAGCTTATGAGATATCACTGCCACCCACTTATGCACCACCTTCCACAACCCATCTTTACCTGTAAATGTCCCAGAAGCTGTGATTAGCAGTCTGTATATCTGGTGGCAGGGAGAATCAACCATCAGGACTATTCCTAGCTTATCGTAAATCGGGCCATCCGTCTGCCCCACAGTTAGACTGTAAATCCTATCAGGGAATCATAAAGCAGCGGTTAAGCACGTGGACTTTAGGATCAGGTGGACTTAGGTTAGAATATGGTTAATTATCTATTAATGTGTGGACTTGGCAAGGCGTAACTTTCACGTCCTTGTCTGTAAATGGGGATAACACGTGTAGCAGATCCTGCTGGCTGCACACTGTGTACCTGTGGCTCCTAGATCCCTCATTCGGGACTAAAGGGTTGTCAGCTGATAGGCCTCAGTTGTCAAATTGCCTCATCAGCAGAAAGCCAACTCATCCAAGGTCATATCCTTTTCTGGGATAGCCCACGTCCAATGACAGCTCAATGGGGTGGCATAAAGGTCTGACTCCTTCGACCCTACTGGGGATGACTCTGAAACAACACCCCAGCTTTAGAGTTTG
>NW_011888804.1:4652790-4661560 GCF_000151845.1 Pteropus vampyrus
ATATTTTTTGAATGAATGATGGATGGATGGATGGATGGATGGATGGATGGATGGATGGATGGATGGATGGATGGATGGAAGGAAGGAAGGATGGATGGATGGATGGATGGATGGATGGATGGATGGATGGATGGATGGACAAATGAACAGATAAGTGGATGGGTGGGTAGGCAGATGGATGGATGAATGATGACAGTATTTCCTTCCTTGTTGCCTGATACCTTTACACTCAGGTGTGATGTTTCTTAACCTGGCCCAAAGGCCTAAGCTAATATGCACGGTTGTTTTAAGGACTTTTTATTTCCCCTATGTCAATGGCAACCTAAGATCTCTCTGGCGTTCTCCCTGATGCAGCTGATGTCTCTGTAAATGGAAAACGAAGTGAGAATGTACATTTCCTGAATGTTCTTGTCATCCACGGAGACCTTCCCATAGAACACAAGCAAGAGTGCCAGGCTGGGATAGCCTAGGTTCCCATTGAGACCAGTGAGGCAGAAGTTCCTGCCTTTGGCTCTACCAGTGATTTGCTGTGTGACCTTGAACCAGCCCCTTCCTCTCTCTGAGCCTGAGTTTTCTCCTCTGTCCAGGAGGGGAAGTGAATGAGGTGGTCTCTGAGCCTCCCATTCTCCCTGTCATGCTCTGTCATTCCAGATATGTTCGGCTGCAAGTAACAGACAAATGAACCATAACGATATTAAAATATATTGTATATTACAATGTCACTTAACGAGAAATCTGAGGGTAAAAATTCCCAGAGCTGCTGCAGCTCCTCAACAATTTCACTAAAGGTACAGACTTTTCCCATCTTTCGTCTTCACCATATTAATATGTTGGCTTCCAATCTCATCTTCGTTGTCTCATGGTCACGTGATAGCTACCGGAGCACCAAATATCACATTTTACTCCAGTGTCCAAATCGGGGAAGAAAAGACAAACAGAAAGGCACTTCCTTTTAAAAAGAAGGGAAAATATTCCTAGAAAAACCCCAACAAAGTTCCTCCATGATTCTTTGGCCAAAACTGAGTCACGTGGCTCCTTCTCGCTGCAAGAGAAGCTGGGAAAATAAGTAGTTGACCTAAAAAAGGCATAAAATTGCCCTGAGCCTATTGCTGCCTTGATCAGGGTAAGGAAAAAAGAGAAGGAACTGATAGTGTCTGCCTGAGAGGCCTCAAAGGTGGGTACCCAGTCATCTGTACCCCAATCTACTCAGAGACAAGGCGGCCATGCAGAAAACAAGGCAAAAACCGGAATGCCTGAGTGCTGAGTGGGCGTGGACATTCGGGCTGTGGTGGGGGGCGTGTAGCAGGGGAGGAATTAGGGGTGTCAATTGGAAGGGAATGAGCATAAAGAGAAAGGAGATCCTGACCTCTCACTCTCTCTGGCTGGATTAAGAGTCACCTTCTTCTGTTCCCACCTTTGCACTTACTATACTAACACCCCGCAGCCCTCCTCCTCACTGCGGCCAGAGTGAGCTGGTCTCCATGTTCCCTTGCCGAAGACCCAGGCTTGAGCAGACCGAACTCCTAGGCCCTGTCTCTCTTAGGCGCCCTGTGGCCTGGCCCTCTCCCCTCCCTCTGACCTTTTCCACCCTGCCCCCAAATCTCTTGTTCCAGCCACCTTGACTTTTTCTTCCTGTTCCAAAAATTGGTTAAGCTCAGGACTCACCTCAGGGCCTTCGTGCATGGTATTTCCTCTGCTGAGAGAAGCGTTGCCTCCCTAGTTTGATAGTCGACTTCTACTTGCCTTTTCAAATTGCGACTTAAAGAACACTTCCTCTGAGCAGCCTTCATCAACCTCATTTACAGGTGGTTAATCTGAGTTAAGCAGAGAACTTCGCCACTTCCCAAAACACACACGCTTGCCTTTTAGCTACAAGAGGGACGAAGATGGTGTCCACGATTTTTTACCAAAAGTATAACGGAATGAGTAAAAGCAGAGGCTTTTCCTAAGCCAGCTGCATGGATTTACATTTCAGCTAGTCCACATGCCAGCTGTGTGACCTTGAGCAAGTTTCTTAACCTCTCTGTGCCTAAATTTCTTCCTGTGTATAAGGATAAGAATAAAATGTACTTCCTAACGTTGCTTTAAAAATTAAATGAGTTAATGTATATTAAAGCTGAGCACAGTGCCTGCCATAGTATGTCCTATGTAAGTACTTAATATATTACCACTACCAATAATAATAATAATAATAATAATAATACATATCATTATTATTGTTACCTCCACATTCCCAGCACCTAGCAAATGCTGGCACATAGTAGGTACACAACAAATACTTGTTGACTAGAGAAATGAATGTTTGTCTCACTGAAGGCAGAGATAATTAATGCTTTTTCATTTCTTTATCATCATCACTTGGCGCAGGACCTGGCACTTAGTAGATGTGCAATAAATGGGGAATGGCTGAATGCGTGACGGTGGGAATGACTTTACCCCAAAGGGTCCCTCTACCCCTTCCGCCTTCCTGAGCCATCTCGACTCCCCTCTCCATTCTTGAATCCCGGTGGGGACCCTTAGCGCCTTGCAGTGGGACAGCCTCCTCAGCCCCCTCTATTCTCACCTGCCCTCCCCAGAGACACGGGACAGCTTTGATCACTGACAGGAGCCTTCTCAAAAGAAAGAGAGAGAAAGAGAGAGAGAGAGAAATCTGGCAGTTTAAGCTCCCTGGACATGACACTCACCAATAAAACGAGCGGCTGTCAGCCTCTGCTCCAATCAGCTGCCCAGTGCTTTGGCAAGACATAGGAGCTCAGGGCAGCCGAAAAGCTGGGGTGTCGGGGCCAGAGCCAGTGAGAAGTCACTGCCTCCAGATATTAAATACATAAATAAACCCAGGCTTTAGCCGACAAAGGCCTGGTGTTCCTACAATATTCGACCTCACTGGATTCTGACAGCCTTAAGTGATCACATTCCCACTTTTCTCCTTGGTTTTCCTGTTGTAATTAAGTTTTACTTAAACAGTCGTGAATACATTCTCCTTGCTTAAAAAAATTAACCTGACAGATAAAGCCACGTGGACCCGCACCCCAATCTTGTACCCCACAACGTCTCCCAGGAAATAACTATTGACAGCATTTAGTGTGCATGTATCTTTCCAGAACCCCTTTTACACTTGACCTCCACTGTACCCTGTACAAGAGGCCATCTTGTTTTGGGTGTGGCTATATTACTGGTACATAGACTTTTCCGGTGGGGTGGGAGTTGCTTTGTTTTGTTTTCTTCTGAATGGATACGCCTTGAACATATGCTTCTGCACCTGGCTTCCTACGTTCAACAATGTGTGAGAATCTTGCCATCCAGATGCATACAGATCATCCTCATCCTTTTTCACTGCCGCATAGTATTCCGGAAGAGAGATAGAACCTAGTTTATTCATCTAGGGCTGTATAGTAAACCATCGAGGTGTGTTGGAAGGGAGGGGGGTTCTTTATAAAATATTGATGTCTGGGCCCCTCCCCAGACAAACTGAGTGACAGTTCTGAGGTCAGGAGCTAAGTATCAGAATACTATAATTCCCAGTGATTTTAACTTGCAGCTAGAAACAAGACTTGTTCACTTGATCAGTCCCCTAATTAATGCATATTTAAGCTGTTTGTAAATCTTGGCTTTTAAAGGCTGCACTTTGAGCGTTCTTCCTTATACATCTGCACTGGTACTCCTCTGGGGCAGTGTCTCTTCACTTTGGCATTGTTGATAGTTGAGGCTGGACAGTTCTTGCTATGATGGCTACCCTGATGTCCAGCAGCATCCTTTTAAGCACACACACGTCACAACAATCAATAGTGTCGCCAGACATCGCTAACTATCCACCGGGGAAGAAACACTGCCTCTGCCCTGGGTAGGAGCTCAGAAGGAATGTGGCTGGACCCTCCAGGGCTTTTTCTTAGAATCACTGGTGCTCCAAAGCTCCTCCTGAATTCACAATCTCTAATTTTCTAGGACTGTCCTGGGGGCAGATATTCTATCCTTTTGTCCCTATAACTTCAGACTTTGGGCTAGAACCCTGAGCACCTTTATTTTGACACGCTTCCTGCAGCCCCAAAGCCCCAAAGCTTTGGAATACAATTCTAGAATCTAAACTGTGAGCCCAGCGGTTTGGAGTACAGACTATCAAATAAGCTAAGAGGAACTGATTCCTTTCTTTTTTTTTTTTTTTTTATTTCTTTTCTTGTTTACTTTTTTTTTTTTTTTTTTTAGAGAATTTCTGCTAACGGGGAGGGGAAGACTCTTCCCTAAGGGGAGGGGAGACTCTTCCCTCGTTCCGCCCCCACCTCAAATTTGCAGAATCTACTCTCGGTCTCTCTTGCTCTCTGAGCTTTATAAGTGATAAGAATAGTGGCCGAGAGGGAGGAAGATGAGGTAAAGTCTCCTGAGAAACAGAGGCTGCCCAAGGTGTGTGTGTGTGTGTGTGTGTGTGTGTGTGTGTGTGTGTGTGTGTGTGTGTGTGGTGTGTGTGTGTGTCTGGAAGAAAATTAAATTCACAGGCTGGGAAGGAAGAGGAGGGGGAGAAGCAACAGGCCCAGCCGGTCATGTCTCTTTAAGCAAGATAAGCTGCCTGTCCCATCCATCTCTTTGACACTATCGGCCTGTTGTCTAAAGTACTTACAGTTCCCTCCTCAAGAGGAGAAGGCCCGATGTGGAGGGTGCTGGGGGAGGGGAGGAAATGAGGCCTTTAGGGCAGGGCACCCCGGCTGGCCGGCTTCCCCAGAGAGCAGGGACACGGTTTGCAGAGTGAGGAGGTCACCTCTGCCCCCCTACCCCCAACCCTGGGCCTGGCCTGTTTTTAGCTCAGTCCTGAGTGCTAGCGAGATGGTCTCGCCCTGGCTCCCCTACCTGGGGCCCCATTCCCAAGGGAACCACTTGAAACGGAAACTTGTTCTCAAGTGGCCGGGGGAGAGTGTGAAACTCGGGAAAGAGAGAGAACGGGCGAAAGGGAAAGGCCTGCAGCTGATCACTCTGACCTCGGCTGCGCCCCGTGAGCCTCTAAAAACACGCGGCTCTTACTACACTGTGGAATGGGCGGTGTTATTTTCCCTGCCTCAGAGATCAGGAA
This sequence comes from Pteropus vampyrus, assembly GCF_000151845.1. Classification (NCBI taxonomy): domain Eukaryota; kingdom Metazoa; phylum Chordata; class Mammalia; order Chiroptera; family Pteropodidae; genus Pteropus; species Pteropus vampyrus. The sequence continues at coordinate 4,657,847 of NW_011888804.1, forward strand.
ACCAGACCCAGACAAGGTAAGTAACTTTCCTAAAGTCACACGGCTCATCGAAGGTATCGATGGGATTCGAACCCACTTGTCTCTCGGTTTGAAAGCTGACTTTTTACCTTTAACCAGGGTATTTCTTGTCCTCCTCTGTGGTGAGAAATCATGTCGATGAAGGATTGTCTGAATTGACGTACAGCCATTTATTTTCTTATTTCTTCAACAGATCCTTCTAGGGCCTGGCCTCTGGGTGCTGGTGTTAAGGGTCTGGCCTCAATTGCTTACTGATTCTATAAAATATCGCCCTAGATTAAACCAGATGTGCAGAAACCTTGGTGACCAGATTTTTCACTTTAGCCTCTGGACCACTAGATTTTGGGGTTTGGCAGCATAAGGAGGGAACCCAGGAGAGAAAGTTTCATAGCAGCTGTTACTGGGCTCGGCATGATGGTCTCCTCAAGAACATCACCAAAAAAATGACATAGCACGACATCATCTTTACAAGAACCCAGGGGAAAATTCCTTCCTGGTTTTTAGCAAACATCTTGATTTGTTTGTCTTTTACAAACTCTTTGGGCTCTTGTAAGTAACTATAATTCTCTCCTTGTTTTAGCAGAAGGAAGCTCAGAGCCAAATACACTTCTATGAACTAACTACACAGGGTGTTCCAGCTCTGGAGGCTGAATATCCTAAAATGTGGTATGAAACAACCCTCTCTTATGCTTCTGGATTCTGTGGGTCAGAGATTCGGACAGGGCGAGACGAGGCAGGGCAGAGCTGATCGGTCTTGGTACCGTGATGTCAGGAACTGGGGGCAGAATGACAGAATGACCGGAAGGCTCTTCACTCACGTGTCTGGGGGTGCATGCTGGCTTCGGCCAAGGGCCTCAGCTTCTGTCCTCCTGGGCTCCCCCTGTGCATTCATTTGCACATCCTCACAGAGTGGCAGCTGTGTTTCAAGAGTGAGTGTCCCAATCCAGGGGCAACTTAGGCGGAAGTGGTACCACCTCTTATGACCTAGCCTTGGGAGGTTTCCCGACAGAGCAGGTCACCACCTGTTCCCTACTCTGGGCCTGGCCTGCTTTTAGCTCGGCCCCTAGGGCTGGGGAGCATTTGCCAAAAGTAAGCCACGAGGTCCAGCCCATAATCAAGGGGGAGAGTCGGACTCCCCTTCTGGAAGACAATATGGGATAAAAATACTGCTGTGCCCACTTTTGGAAAAACGATCTGCCACCCAAGACCAAAAATTTGTTGATATGTGCTAATCATGCTTGGCTTTATCATTTTACTTTTTTTTTTTTTTTTTTTTTTGGTCTGTGGATCGCATGCATTTTTGCAGCCAAAGATTCTTTTTGGAAACAGGCAGGAGACAGACAATATCTGCAGTCAGTGTTGTTTTCTGAGTGTGTGTTACACGCTTGGCGAGGATCTGTGCAAACAGATCCTTCCTTATGCCTTCACGGCTTTAATTCACAAGCGATCCTCTTATCGATATTTTACAGAAAGTTAAAGAAGTTTCCCAGATTTGGCACAGTGGAGCCGTGGCACAGGCGGGGTTCCATTCCAGGTGGCCCATTCAGCTCCGCCCCAGGTAGTCACCCCGCACGCCTCCACCCTGCTTCTCCTTTAAGCCACACTCCACACCAGGATCCTGACTTGATATTGTAACATGAAGGCTCTACCGGACACAGCCCTCTCCTCTCCCCAAACATCTCCTCTGACCGTAAGTGTATTCATGAACCTCTGCGTATATATCAAAATTAACATTCTCTCCAGCTTAGCTCAGCCAGCCTGTCAGGAATTTGGGAATTTGGCAGAAAGTCTCAGAGCACCCACTTCCTGCCAGACCCCGTGCTAACTCACAGGAATCCAGACACGAGACATTTAATGTCACAGGGGACTGAGATCTATTTGAGGGCAGAGACGGTGCCATTTTGGCTTTGTAGCTGGGCTCATTGCAAGTGTCCAGCGTCGCAAATGAAGGAGTAAAAGTGTTTGTCTGTTGCAGCAATAATACCTTGGGCGAGTGACAATCTCTCTCAGCCTCTATTTGCTCACCTGCAAAATGGGGATAAGAATGGGTCCTGCAGCCTCGCAGGGCTATACCGAGACTCTTGGAACTGAGAAGGTATCTCTTTTGGCATTGACGTCTAAAAAGTTCAAAGGTAAGTTTGGGGCCTCTGCCAGGTAATATGTAAAATGCTTAGCATATAATCAGCCCTCAATAAACAGGGCTATAAAAACACTCTGAGTCTTGAACTCCAAACTCAGATGAAGTTGATGGCAAGGGGGAGGAAAGGAGTATAAAATGTCATGGGTCTTCTCCCTTTCCCGCCTCTGGTGGTGGCAGTTTCGATGCGATGGGCCGGAAGTGGGAAGTCCTGGTGTTCCCAGAACGAATGGACATCTCCTAAAAACCGTTTTGGAAACCCTTGATCTTCCAAATCAAGGTTCCTGGCCAAACGTCTGAGTTAGTAGATCTAACAAAATATCTTCAATGAGTTTCAAAAGCTGCAACTTCGTTGGTGTGTGCCTGGCTGAAGGGCATCGGGGTGACAGAATCGAATGGCAGCCTGTTTGGAGAATATAAGAAATGAACCGAACTGACCAAGTGTTGCGTTATCTCTCGTGGCCCAATTAGCACCAACCCCCGTTTTTATTTTCGATGCAGTATGTGGCCGGTGAGTCGGGGAGAAGGGAGATTTGCATTATTTGCTCTTTGCTAGCTCTGGGAAATAGCAAGAATATTTGGCCCTCCAGACAAACGCCAGCTCTGCACCTAAAAGCTAAGTCCAGATATGTTATATATTTATTCAAGGCAGCAATTGGCCAGGAAACGACTATAAAACACACATTTTGAATAAAAGGGAGATTTATGGTGCATTTGCGAATCTGAGTCATATCTCTCTGCCTCCCCCAGGCCAGAATCCCTCTAATCACTAACATACCCCCAGCTTGTACACTCAGTGGGCACAGAATTGCTTCCTTCTGGTCCCGTCCCCGTTAAAGACGTGATGCGGATTGTGCTACTTTATCTGACAGTCGGTAAATGAATTGCCCGATTCATTCTGAGCTTAGGTGGGGGCTGGTTTTTTTCCCTGGGAAGAAAAAAAGTGGGTTCCTTTCATATGTATCTTTGATCAGTCAGGACTTGACAAATTATTTTCCTAGGAATTTCTCTATCCTTAATGCCACAGGGGGAAAAAAATGGATTTACTCTAAAAGAATAGCTTTTATGTTTCAGAAATTAGAGCAATGTAAAAGCTTTTCTTGAGTTCCTCTCTCGCTCTCACTCTCTCTCTCTCTCCACCCCCCCGCCACCCCCCACACACATCTTCTTTCCCTTCAACTGTACTTTTCTCCAGGAAAAGTAGGCAGGAAGCAGATAGAGGTGGAACAGACCACTGAAAATGGCTGGGCTTCTGGATAAGTTATTTCAAGTGTATAAACGTTACTGGAAAATAAGCCTCGACCCCTGTAATACCCTTGGTATTGAGAAAGCAAAGTCAAATCTTCTGCCTTAAGTTCTCCTTGTAACAACTGTTTTTCTTTTCTTTTTTTTTTTTTCTCTTCTGGACCTTTGTTTTAGGGACAAACTTTAACCTGAATTGTGTCCAGCAGGATTTAACTGCACTGCAACTCTCTCACATTCATGATTCAGACCTTCCTTTACCTGAAGGCAGAGGGCTGGAACAGAAGTTCTCCAAGTTATTTCCATATTAAGGTTTC
>NW_011888804.1:4662865-4674939 GCF_000151845.1 Pteropus vampyrus
AGATGTGAGCTCTTGTGGAATCAGGAGACACGGGGTGTGCAAGGAATTCATAGCTGACACCATGATCATCTATTCAGCAAGCACCGTCCTCTCCTTCCCTCATCTCACCTCTGTAAACAGAACCAGGATTGCATGGAGGGAGCAGGCGCGGAACATACCCCACCCTCAAACCCTGCAGATGACCCCTAAGCAAGTCAAGATTATCCAGATTAACTTTGCCAGGTACCTCACTTCCCAGCCTCCCTTGCAGCTAGGACAGACGTGATTAACGTCCATGATCGGTTGACTTTAAGTAAGGGAGATTATTCTAGATCATCCAAGTGGGCCTAACTTAATCAGATAAAAGGCCTTCAAAGCAGAACTCCCCAAAGAGAAAAAAAAAATTCTGCCTATCGACAGCAATTTCGGCCATACCCGAGAGTTCCCGCCTGCCTGTTAGGGAATTGTGCTCCTGCCCCTCAGATTCCTATGCTGAAGCCCTAACTCCTAGTGCCACTATGTTAGGAGACAGAGGTAAGGGGGTAACTAAGGTTAAATGAGGTCAGAAGGGTGGGACCCTAATCCAACAGAACTGGCATCCTTATTCGCAGAAACACGCCTCACTCTCTCTCACTCTTTCCTTCCCTCCCTTCTCTGCTTCTCCCCACCCTCCCTCCCTCCATGTGCACAGAGGAAAGACCTCATGAGAGACACAGCAAGAAGGCAGCAGTCCACGAGCCAGGAAGAGACACCTCACCAGAAACCAACTCTGACGGCCCCTTAATCTTGTACTTTCAGCCTCCAGAACTGTGAGGAAATAAATGTAATGGATAAAAAAACTGCAAGCCATCCAGTCTATGGTATTTCGTTATGGCAGCCTGAGCTGACAAATACACTGACCGCCCTTCCTAATGGCCTTCCCGTGGATTTCAGCCTCACCTTTCAGCCCCCACAATCACGTAAGCCGATTCCTCCCAAAGAGTCTCTTGATAGATACCTATATATCTCTGAGTGGTTCTGCTTCTCTGGTTGAACCCTGGTTGATGGAGTTCCCTAAGGAAAGGCCTGTATGTGAATTATATATATATATATACACTGTGCATGTCCTGGCTTTGAATATACATGTGATCTATGTGCCCACAGGGGATGGGAAGTCATGTGGAGCATAACCAAGTCATCCCATCCAAGGGAATCCTAGACCAACCTGCCCCCAGCCAACCCATCAGCTGATCACAGAACATGAGCCCGGCCAAGACCAGCTGAACTTGGCCATGATAAACAAAGCCACTCAGCTGATTCAACAGAGCCACCACTCAGTTGCTCATTTTGCCCATGAGCAAAAATAAATATTTGTTGATGTACGTCTCTGAGGTTTTGTGGTTGATCGCTATGCAACCCTTCTTGTGGCTACAGATCGTGGGTGGCTGCTTGAGGTGGCACTCTGTCAGCGTGCACTGAGCTGTCCCCCTTAACTACATTTGAAATTTGGGGATGCCACCAAGTCCTTCACTTGCTCATAGAGTCCCGACCTCTGATAAGCACATCAGTTGAGTCATTTATGAACCCATTCAGGACGAGATTAGTGAACACCTTCAAAATGAAAATACAGGCAGACAAGGCTGGAATGCTCCTGCCTCACAAAGCTCCCCTGACTCCAGGGAAGAAGAGCTGCAGTCAGTGAAGATGGGTGAGCTGTGATGAGTGCCAAGGAAAAAAGGGGTTCTCCTAACTGGTCTTGGGGACAGCAAAGCCCCTCAAGGGAGGTCACAGTCGATCTTCGATCTGTTTTTAAGTGGGCCAGGTGCCCTGCTGGTTACTTTCGGCAAACTTTCTCCTTTAATCTCCACCCCAGGCTTGCGAGGGAGATCTGATCACCCCTACTATAGAGGGGTGGAGACCGAGGCTTGGGAAGAGAAGAACGCGCTTGCACATGAGCGGGTTAGCTGGGAGTCTGAGACCAGGAAGCCAAACAGTCCCACCTGCCCTTTCGAGGCCGTCAGCTTTCAGCCACAAAGTCACAAAACCTCCTTTACTTTTCCACAGGTGGAAGGCTCCAAGGACTTGCCACCTGAAGGCACAGAAGCTTCCCTGGCACACTGCAGCGGCCCATCTCCCTCTGAAACCCCGTCTCCTCTCCTGGGCCTACGGGAAAGGGCAGAGATGGCACAGATCTGCCCATCACATATGGGAGTCTAGCCAAGCCACCCACAAGCAGAGTGACCTTGGATATGTCACCTCAACTCTCTGCCTAGGTGCTCTTATCTGTATGATGGAGATCAGATTGGTCCCGACCTCCCAGTAATGGGGCTATGTAGTATGCTGCTTGGTGTAGGGACTGGCACACAGTATGGTCAATAAATGGAAGCTATTATTACCATTTCTGCTACTAATATCAATAGAGGAGGGATGTCAGTCAAATATGAGAACTCTGCCAGGAATAACCTTCAATCTGCATACCAGGCTGTCTCCCACCCCCAACACTCACAGTTCTTGGAACAGGGACTAAGTTTCTTAATATAGTCAATAGGATTAACATGTGCAGCTGCTTTTTAAAGAGATATAAGAATGAATCCTGAGGTCAGATAGAACAGGTGCTGGATTGTTAGTCTTTTGGGGTGTAGAGATTTTTGTCCCCTCTTTGTTGCCATAGAGGATCCAGAGTTGATAATCTTTTACAAAGCTAGCTATTTAAATCATCCTCGAGATGGCGCCCAGGTGGAAAGCTGTTTTAATTATTGTTGGAGGTGATGGTGATGATGATGATGATGATGATGATGATGATGACGACGATGATGGTGATGTTTTTCTAATCCTCAATGAGCTTACGTCTATATTAAAATAATAGAAGATCATAGGGGTGATTTCCCAACAAGAGCAGGAGGAGAAGAAGGGGGAAGAAGAGAAGAAATAATAGTAATAATAATAATAATAACCAATACTAATTAATCTTTTTATTAACTAACAATTAATGAGCATTTCCTCTATACCACGCACTGTACTCATCAATTTATACTCATCATCTCATTGAATCCTTGCTAGAGTAACTCTCTGGGGTAAGTACTCTTCTTATTCTCATTTTGTAGGTGATTAAATGGAGGGTTAAAGTGGTTAAGTGACTTGCCCAAGGTCACAGAAGCAGTAAGTGGCAAAGCGAATTTTATAAGCCAGGTCAGTTAGAGAATGAAGGTGAGATTCTTACAACTGCTTAATTCAACACGTGCGTGCTTGTGTGTGTCTGTGTATGTGTGTGATCAAGAGAATAATAGTTCACCTCAGAACAAGAACCAAACCCCCAAGAGAAGCAAGAAAGCCAGCAGCAGTTCCCAGAAAGTGGAGACAGAGAGAAGCATCCAGAAGTCTCCTGGCTTCTCAGGTAGAACGTCCCGTGCTTAGCAACTGGCTGACTGGTACTGGTACCCAAGTCTGTCACTGACCAAACCAGTGTCACTCCTTAATGGACTGCCATCCCCTCATCCTCAAAGTAGAATGGGGTACCCCCACCTTCCTCACAAACTCAATTTGATCAATGATGAAAAAAACTAGATTTTAACTTACTCATTCTATTCATCACAAAGATAATTCATCTTCACCACTCACACAAAAAATGAGAAAGACCCAATAACACAAAGAAAACTTAAACGCAGTCCCGCCACTGTTATAATTGTATTGTATACCCTAACTGGGTTTTTTTCCCCATGAATGTGAACAATGCAGGTGCATGGAATAAAACGGAGAAGCTGTGCCTGTGTGACTTGTAACCGGCTCCTTTACTCACAATATATTTTAAATATCTTCTTCAAATCATCTCCACAAATGTGTTTTTTAATGGCCACATGCTATGCCGTCGTATGGGTGCACGCTGATTTATTTAACCAACCCCGTATTCTTGGAAAATAAAGCCGTTTCTAGTTTTTTGATTTAAGAAAATCACGATGAACTTCCCAGAAAAGAAATACTTATGGACACCCCTGATTCTTTCCTGAGGACCAAATTCCCAAAGTAGAATTATCAGATAAAATGATTGGCACAGTTTAAAGGCTTTGAATATATTTTGCCCAAAAGGTTTATCTATTTTCATCCCAACCAGCCATTTATGAGATTTCCTCTTTTCTCATTAGCAATAGGTATCATCGGTTTAAAAATATACATCTGCTATAGAAAATAGACACCTATTGTGATAGTTACGTTACTGGACATTTCCATTTAAACCTCCCAAGAGTCATCTGAAGCTGGTAGACTATTTCCTTTTAGAGAAGGAGGAAAGTAAGGCTTAGAGCAGCTTAGGCTGCATGCTTAGCCCAGCCACACATGAGCTGTGTGATGCTGGGCATGTTCCTAACCTTTCTGAGATCAAGAATACTAATGATCTGACTCTCTGAAAGTTCTGATGCTCTTCTGCCCCAGAACTTTGAGTCCCACACTCGATTGCTCAGTGTTGGACCGGGAAGCCAGGAGGATGCTATAGCCCTCCTCTCTGAAGTACAAAGAAGCCTACGCGCTTACAAATCCAGTCTGTCCTCTGCAGCTGTGAGAAGTCACTGGATGAGAGCCCAACACAATCAGTAGGTCCTCAGTGAGTAAACGTGTCTACCGTGCAAGGTGGGACCTTAAGGTACGCTTGTCAAATAAATGAATAAATGTAGATGAGGTGATGACTACACATTAATGAACTGACATCTCATTCTGCCAGCACCATTTCTGCCTCAGGACCTTTGTACAAGCTGTTCCCTCTGCCTGAAATGCTTTTCCTCACCTGGTTAATTCTCACTTACTATTCATGGCTCAGCTCAAAAGTCACCTGCTCCAGACCGGGTCAGGACCCCTTGTCTTATCCTATTACGGCATCCTGTGTGCTGCCCTCACAGTTCTCCCTGCGTTTGCAACCTTTGATTATGCAGATGATCACTTAAGCTGTTTCTCTCACTGAACCATAAACTCCAGGAGGACACAACCTCTGCCACCTTGCTCACCATTGTTTTCCTGGCACTTACGACATGGCTAGTTCAGAGCAAGCATCCACTAAATATATTACAGGGATAGGACAATTTGTGTTGTGCCTCTTGCCATCCAAACAGTGATAAAATGACAAGAATATTTGGCTATTATACCTTAAACCTACCGAGACAGTAAAAAGATCCTTTATCACCATCGTTTGGAACACAAAGAGGTTAACCTGCATCTGTTATGAAATGAGCGTCCCCTTTTCTGATTTATGAAACTTGCTGTGACATGTTTTGAATGATTTTCCAAGGGTGGCAACTGTTTGAGAGCTGGGGAGGAACGTCAATGCGGTATTCTTCTAATGTTCTTATGAAAGAATAAGACTATCTTGTATAGCTAGTAGATTTGTTTGGAAGGTAATTTTTTCAAAGTAACTTTTTTTTTTTTGAACCCCTCAGAATAAATATCTATTTAGAGCAAAGTCAGGACTTATTCAGCGAGACTTTGCTAATTCATTCTCTGTGGGGACCATTGACCTAGTTTCTCCATTGTACTTGAAAAAAAGCTGAATTGTCATTTCTTTATAATTAATTCACACTTCTCAGGAATTCTTCGACTAGGAAAGATCCGGGAGGACGAGGGGAGTCATGCTTAAATGAATGATTTGTAATCGACACACCAGTTATTCCTGATTCATACTGCGACATATTGAAGGTGCTTGATAATTGAGATAAAATAAAAATTTGCAGGACTAATTTACTCACCAATTTGCTGTTGTGTTCTGCCCTATATGTGTTATATAGGACCAACTCACAAATCCTAAATTTGTGAATATCCATTGACGGTCCGTAAAGTTGCTTGCATTGGGACCTGGAAAACACTTGATTCCAGCAATTAATTCAAAGAGATCCTTCAGAAAACCAAGTATTGGGTGTTCCATGATCGATACCATTTTTTAACCAGTTGAAATTCCTGATGATTTTCTTTTCCAATGCCAACACAAATTCAAGGTACATAAATAACTCCATTCCAAGGATATAAATTAGTGAGTACCTATATGCAGCTCCATCATACTCAAGTACAAGGGATTCTAAACATCTCGAGATGAGCAGGAGAGAGCAGATGAGCTGAAAAATTCACCTTCCAGACCATATCTCTGTATTTGTTCCACCTAATTTCCCTTCTATTCAGTCAGCAGAAAGAACAGGAAAAAAAATGGGTGTTCAAGTCCCTTGTACTTTTTTAAGCACATGGTATTTATTAGGCATTAATTGGCACACAAATATACGAAACGAGTACTTAATTCTCACCCTCCCCCCCGCTTAGCAACATAAAAAGACATAATCGCTTGAAGACACTCACATAGAAACATACTCACACGCGCTCATGAACTTGGACATACTCAGCCTCGCATATTACCCTGTTCTCTTTATTAGGGTCAGTTAAAAAAAAAAATTTTTTTTTAAATCAAGAAAGCAAAGCACATTCGAAAGGAAAAAAAAAAAGAACACAAACTTGGTTTTGAGTATCAATAAAATTAAAAGCTCTTGGCCAGCTCCCATGCTGGATTTCATTTCATGTTATTATTTAATTAGAACTCCTATTTATAAATAAATAGTACCAGTAAAATATTACATCTGAAGAACCCTGCAATAACATTTTACTTACATACTTTTTTTTTTTTATACCGTTTTCTGCTTTCGATAACCACAGTTTCGTGCTGGCATCTGGCGTGACTTCTTTAGGACTAATTGGCGAGTATGTCTTCTTTAGGAATTGAGGGTTTTGCTTTTGCATCTAGTTAGGCCATCAGGAACGGAGCTTTGGAGGCTGGGGGCTGGCTTTGTGTTTTATCAGGACGAATATTTAGTTTGGCTTTTTCGCGGCTCTTGTCAGCACAGACCTTGCTCCTTGCTTATCACAGTTCTGCCTGCATGTAAACCAAGGCTTTTTAAGTTTTTCAAAGCAAGCTTTCCGGCCGAGAAGCTACAGGCCATGTTTCAGCGACAGATGGCTGGAAAGACCCAGAGCTGAGAAGACAGGAGAGCTGAGTAAGATAGGATGCCAGCTGGAGTCCAACCTTATCCAGACTCCACTGGAAGACAAAACTGGGCTCCGTGGTGATGGGGAAGGTAGGACACAATCATAGAAAAGCTGGGACGTAGGAAACCTTTTTAGAAACATCACATGGCAGAGGTAGGTAATTTCTTAGTCAAGGGGAGGGTGGCAAATTTAGGTTTTAGGGGTGATATATATGAAGGGAACCCCACAAGTACATACTTTGAAACATACTTGCCTCAGACCACCCCCAAAATAAGGGACTGGGTCCCGTTAAGAAAAGTGAAAGATAAAAATATATTATTATTTATTATATAACAATGTCAACATTAACACCAAGACAGGAAAAGACTCCAACTCCACATCAGGATAGAACACTCGATGAGGCAAGACTTTCTGGAGACCAAAGGAACGAATCAGGGAGGACATCTGGAGGTGGTATGACTGTGGCCGGTTGATGAGTGTGGTGGTCACGGGGGGGATGGGAGTCATCTTTTTTTTTTTTTTTTTGGTTTGTTTTTTTTAAGTTTTGAGACGAAACGACAAAGTCACATTTTTTGAATTGTGGTTTCAAGCTACTGATTAGATCAGTAGTCTAATCTAGGGGTCCCGAGTGTAGACGTGAACATCGGGTGAAATGAAGACTCTTGTCCGTGGGGTTCTCTCTGCTACTGTCTCTCTTCCTCTCTCCCGCTCTCTCTCCCTCTCGCTCGCTCTCCTCTCTCTCTCTCTCTCTCTCTCTCTCTCTCTGGCAAACGTCTCTCAGTTAGCAGGCCACGCTTTAGCTATTCTCACTCCACTCTGGCACCATGCCAACCCCGTGCACAGAGTGGTACTGGTGTGGGGACAGGGTCCTTGGCACGCCATGAGAGTACAGGAACTCAGATGGTTGAAGGCTGCCAGGTGACTGCAGGCCAGTCTGAGGCCCGCACTGCCTGACCACAGGCTGGTGGGCCACGGAGGTCTGCTGCTGGAACATTCCCTCTCCGAGCTGTGGGGAGCCATGGTTGGCAATGCCAGCCAGCCGGGGGACCAGGGGCCCCGAGGTGAAGTGAGCAGAGAAGTGCTGGTAGGGTAGCCTGTCCATGGGCTGCACGGTGGTGACCGTGCAGCTGCCGTAGGAAGGCATGGTGGGCCACGTGTTGCAGCTAATGTCCTCCAGGCTGGGCACCGGCTCGCTGGGAGGTGCAGAGCTGGCGTACATGCAGGCCTGCCGCTGGGCTGACTCTGTCCGGTAGGAGGCACTCAGGCCCTGCTGCTGGGGGTAGCTGGAGCGATAGAACGGGTCCTCTTCACTGGGCGACGTCTCCATGTAGGGCTTCTTATAGGGATGGTCTGCGGTGGAACATTCTTCATCTGCTGAGATGGGAGGAAAGAGAACCGGTGAGGCCAGGACCAGCCACCCCACACCTGAAGGCAGAGACAGCCATATGGCCGAAGGCCCGAAGGACCGAGGGGACGAGATGGTTTGCCCCGAACTCCATTCTGACACAAAGAGGTGGACCGTCATGGTTAAGACCTTGGGCTACAGCGGCCTAAGCAAACAGTTTGACCTTTCTGAGCTCAGTTTCTTTATCTGAAAAATGGAAAGGGTGATAATGGCATTTTTTTTCTACAAAAGGAATTGTTGAGAAAGAAATAGGAGAATGTATATTAGTCTAGAGCTTGGTACAAGGAAACGCTCAATAAATTAGAAGTATTATTATCATCCTCCCTCTTCCCTGGCATGTAAATTCTACCAAGGCAGGACGGTATCTGTATCATCCATCACTACATTTCCAGACCTGGTTCATACCTGGTAACAAAAATAATGATAGGATCCATGATAACAGTAAAAACCAACCCATACAGTATTTACTCCCCCTGGCACTAGGTGCCCTCTATGAAGTAAACCATTCATTCTTCACGACAACCCTATGAGGTGGGTTCTACTACGAGCCCCGTCTTATGGAGGAGAGAAAAGAGACACGGAGGTGTCTAGAGGAGACATGCAATAAATATCTGGGTAATGGGCGGGAGGGTAGATGGACACATGGACAGATGGATGGAGCCTGATTTCCAAAGCATCTGGAAATCCCCAGATGCTTTCCTGATGCCTTCGGCAAGCAAATGCCTCGTTAATATCTGCTGAGTCAGTACAAACAAACGTGTCACAGCATCGTGCCAGTTAGTCCCCAGTGTGGAGCAGTGGAGATAGTCCCATCCCTGAAAAAGGGTCCTCCTTAATCACTTCAAGGTCATTGATCCCTTTGAGAACTAAGTGCTGGGCTCTCTCCTAGAAAAATACATTGAAATACAAGGTTGGGAGACTGGCGTGTGTACACAATTTCAAGGGGTTCAAGGACTCCCTAAAACCTATAACCTAGGTTAAGAAGTCTAGACACGTCTGGGTTCAAATCTGGCTTTTTGACTTAGTATCTGTGGGTTGTCGAGAGTCAGGAAGACCGCCTCTACAGGGTGGCTAAGCATTGAATAAAATTGAGCAGGTAAATCTCCTGATGTGACATCGTCAAGAGCAGCTCCCGAGCGAGGGGCCCACCATCAGTGGGTCTCACGGCACGCCGGGTCTGTGATGACACACCTCCAGGTGCTTCTTTCAGAGGAGCGATATTTGGGGATGTGCATCGAGGTGTGAACCACAGCGTTTCTTAGCTGGAATTCCACCCCCAAAACTTTTCCTCGTTTTCCAATCTCTTTCTAATCAATAAATGTTAACGAATATATCTGTCTTTAGGAGGTGTGAAGAAAAATTAAACGCTGGGACATTCCTGCTACTCTCTGTGATGGTTGATGGTGTGAGGGCAGGATACGGGACTCAGGGATGGGAGGAAAAATAGCTATTGTTTGTTGAGCACCTACTTAGGGATCTCCTCTAATCTCATCATAATTCCTCAAGGTGGCTGCTCTCATTCCTGTCTCACAGAGACAGAAATTGAGGCTCAGAAAAGTGACCTACCCAAGGTCCCACAGCTGGGAAGGAGCAGAGGCTGGACTTAAAGCCAGATCTGATCTACTCTGCCTACCATACTTTACTGCCAGCTCTCTAGATTTCAGTCACCCAATAGCTGTCTAGGAGAAGCTACCAAGTACCAGGTGCTTGACATAGAGCAGTCAACAGGTAGTCATGGTCTTGCTGTCGGCTCACCTTCTTGGTCCCACTCCATCCTACCCTGAGCAGTGAGGGCAGAACGCCAACCCTCTGTGATTGAAAGGTGGTCCTCAGATATAAAGCTCCAATCAGTAACTCCTTTGACTTCCAACTGGGTTATAAAACAGCTCCCCAGCTTGGGTAGGGTAGCCTGGGTGTGGGTTCCGCCCAGTACCTTCATTTGCATCATTCTCTGAGTGATACCCATAGGTAAGTCAAAATCTCCCGAACAAAACATATCCACACTAGGGCTGTGCCCACCCTCGCAGATGGGTTTCAGCCAGACAACTTCTGGGACACATCTGGGACCCAGAGGATGCCCAAACATTTGTCCCCTCCCCCTCCAAAAAAAGTGAAAAATGCCGTCGCTCTTCCAGGTGTTCTGACTACGTCGTGCCAGATGTTTGAAGACATCCAGAAGAGCGAGTGACCACATATTTCACCTTTCAACTGGGCGTTCCCTTGGAGTCTCGAAGACATGGCTACGCTCAACGTTTTTGTGTGTGTGCTCGTCACCTCCTCCCACGATTCCTCCCCTCCACTCTTCCTTCCGCCCCCAGATCCATAAATCTGAATGTTCCCATTGTTGCTGGAATCAGAATCTTTGGGTTTTCCATTTAACCAGGGCGTTCCCCTTCTCAATAATAGAAAGTACAGCTGCACGGTACCCTTGGCAAGAGAAAAAAAAAAAAAAAAACAAGGCAAACTAACCATTCCTGAGTTTCTGATCCCCTTCCAGATTTGTTACAAGTAAAAAAAGGAAGAATAATATGAAAAAGGGCTGGAGCCCATTTTGGAAAATCGTAAAATTACACATTCCAGTCTTTAATGTCCCAAAGATCTGATGCAGAGTCCTAAGAAAGGCTCGATCCTGGCTCATTGATGAAAGCGGGTCCCGAGCATTCTCAAATTCCTCGCGAACCTCACCACATTGTAAAGAAATTCCAAAGCAAGCATCCAAATGTCAGGTTGCGATAAATGCTTTGGATGTAACTTCTGCGTTTATTTTGGTTATGGTTTGGTTCCTCTCTTTTTATTGGGAGCCCGATAACTCATCAACAGCAAAGCTCTTTCTCCCAGCCAAGATGGGGAAGGGGCTATAGTCACGTGTCAAGTCCCTGACGAGATGAGTCCACAGCTCGCTGAGCACCGAGGAGAGCAGTAAAGCGCTTCCTGAGTCTGCCTGCCCATTACTGCATAGCACTGGGAAAAACCCTGGTCCCTGGCATTTTTCTGGATGCTATTGATTCTGGAAAAAAGTGGCTTTAATGATGAATCCAGCACACAGATTTTAGGGCACAGAGTTATGTCTCTGGCTCTCACTGACTATGTGACCTTGGACGAACTGCTGGGACCATTCCAATCTCAGTTCTTGACTGTACATAAGGGTAATACCAATTCCTTTGTAGAAATAGAGATAATTAATAGAGATAATTAATAGTAAGAGATAATTAATAGTGTAGTTTCTAGCTTCTGTGCACATAAAGTAAGCGCTTAAATCTTATCTGTCTGAATTACCCAGGTTATTTTACCTCTTTTTCCCCTCGGAAGATTGGACAGATGGCTCTGTGAAGGTCGTCCAATACTTGAAGGTATTTGGGTGGATTCCAGAGCTGGAAAACTCACAGAGCTGCTTTCAAATCACTAATCCCATTGAGCAAATATGGTTATCATTCCCAAATGGGCCGTTTCCCTTGGCGACTGAATTCATTCAGACAGACACCCCAGAGGTAGAGTGACCTTCAGCAAGTCAGAAGTGGAACTATAATTCGGGCTTTCTGACTCGCCAAACAGTGCTCTTTCTGCTAGGTGGCACTAGCCTTTCAGTTTTCATTAAACTCGTGTTCAGGGAGTACGAAAAGGTGGTAACCTTGACCTGGATGGATGGATGGATGGATGGATGGATGGATGGATGGATGGATGGATGGATGGGTGGGTGGGTGGGTGG
>NW_011888804.1:4675408-4679573 GCF_000151845.1 Pteropus vampyrus
AAAAAGATTGATAGATAGATAGATAGATAGATAGATAGATAAATAGATAGATAGTGGATGGATGGGTGGGTAGGTGGATGGATGGATGGATGGATGGATGGGTGAGTGGATGGATGGATGGGTGGATAGATGGATGGATGGGTGGATGGAAGGGTGGATGGGTGGATGGATGGGTGAATGGATGCATGCATGCATGCATTTTAGCTCCTAGCTTAAAGTAGACAGAACTAGAATGGTGTCACGGGAATATTCTTGACTGGGAATCAAAAGGCTCTAGTTCAAGTCTCACTTGGTCATGATCTGAAGTCGTTAAATTAATTTACTTGCTTATTCTCCACCTCCCCCAGTGGAATAGAAGTTTTGTGGGAGCAGAGGCCTCTGCCATCTTGCCTTCCCCTTATCCCCACCACCCAGCACAGTGCCCAGTGCAAAGTAAGTGCTCATTCGATGCTTATTTGATGATTGCATCCCAGAATCTGCCACTCACCAGCCACATAGCCTTGGCAATCTAACCTAACCTCTTAGTCCTCTGCTTGCCCGCTGCAAAATGGGGGTGAAGGGCATCTCTTCTTGCTCAAAGATCGCAGTGAGGATCCAGCGAAGAAAGCCATGTGAAATTGCTCTAGAAAGCACACAGCACTGAATAAATGCACCCTGCGAAACCCTTCACTGTATCCAGTTCCCTTTCCCCTCCCACCTCTGACTTCTCTGTGAATACCCAATGCAGTCAATGGCTTTGCTAAAATCTTTACTTGGGTTGCCTTGGGTTTCTAAGGGGGTGGGGAGGGCTTGTCAGGGTGGGCGGTGGTGGGGGGGGATGGGGAAATAAAGACAGACAAGTGCTCTCCCAGGCCTGGGGTCCCGGCTGTGATTGAGTGGCATTGATAAAAGACCTTCCCGGCTCCATCCATCGGGACAGATAGTTTGGAGACAGCTGGGTCCAAACACAAGAAGCCCTCTGGCCTGCCTGGCCATTTGACATTTCATTGCCGGGGCCTCCGAGGCTCGGTGGAAAGGAGACAGACAATGAGGGGAAGTCAGATAGTAAGTGGGGCAGGCAGGGGCCGAGGGCAAAGCCACCCATGGAGTTATCACTTAACGGGAATCCCAAACTGGAAGGAAACCTCCACTGATTCCTTATCACTTCACAATGGAGGCTCATGATGAATTGCTTTTTGTCGTCTCCGAGGCAGGCAGGACAGACGGAGCTTGGCTGGAATGTTCCCTGTCCCTGGGAGCTTTCTTTTGGGAGCGGAGGGAGGTGAGAAGGGCAGAGGTTTCTGGAAAGGTGAAAGGAGTCCTGGAGGGTACACATCCCACGTGCCCGAGAGCGGAGATGGAGGTGTGGACCTTGGGCGGGGCCGCTTACCGGCTGGGTGATGCTGGGCAAGTTACTCAACCTCTCTGAGGCTCAGTTTCCTTCACTGGGTTATCTCCAGCCAGCCACTAAGTCCTGATTCCACCCGCCTCTCCGGCTCTCCTCCTCGCACCCTGGTCTGGTCTGAGCCACCATCGACTCCCACCCCGGAGCCTGCAACAGCCTCTCCACAGAGCTCCGGCATCAATTCTAGTCCCCTCCTATCACGGCAAAGGGACTGCTTCTAAACGAGAACCTAATCCGGTCGCCCACGGGTTTAAACCCCTCTGGTTGCTGCCCGTGGGTGTTAAGTTAAATCCTCAAGCCCTTCAAACAGCTCGCACTGGCGTCGTGCGGGACCCTGCCTTTCCCACAGTCTCATCTCCCACACATCCCTCTCACTGTGCTCCAGCCACCCAGGCTTTTGTTCACTCCCCATCTCCAAGGGGCCGCCCACGTGCTTCCCTCCATGCCTGGGCACTCACTCCCTCCCCCTTCTCCTAGCCGACCTCTACTCTGAGCTTCGATTCTTTCCTGATCCCCACTCTCGTCTGATACCCCCGTTTCATACTCATTAGCACTTTGCATATCTCCTTTATAGCATTCGATTACCCTTTTCATCAAAAAGCGCATACAATTATACGTCATTATAATGTCCGACCTGCTTGTGACAGCGTGAGCTGCGTAAAGGCAGGATGGCAGTTAGCTAAAGCTAACGTGCACCGAGCACTTGTTTGTGTCGGGCATTGTTTTAGGTGCTTTACATGGATAATCTCATTTCATTCCATAACCCCGTGGGGAAGGTACTTTCGTTATCTCATCGGGCAGTAGAGATAGTTGAGGCTCAGCAAATTGCAGCAACCTGCCCAGGGCCACACAGCTGGAAAGTGCCAGCTACTGGGCCGTCCTGCAATGGACCAGCCATCAACTCCGGCTTGCCCAGCGGCCACCTGAAGTGCACCTTGAATTCACTGGAGGATCCCACAGAGTACCCCAGGAAAGTCAACAGCTCACATCATCTAAAGCAGTTCACCGGCCTTACATTCAAAGCCTTCTCAATGCATCCTCCAAGAATGCACTTACTTATAAGGATGCTGCTATAAATATTGAACCTAAAAAAAGCGCCTTGATTCTTTTTAACTTCTTCCTCCTCGTCTTTTGGTCTGGCATTGATTTAATAGACAGAGCTCCCTAATTCAAACCTGGTGAGGTCTTAATCAGCACGTTTGACCCAGTCTCAAGAGCAGGTCGCTAACAGAGGATGAAATTTTGAGACTGTAGCTGATACTCAAAAGTAAATGTATAGGGTGGTGGTTCAGGGCCCAGGCAGAGTCTGCAGACCAGGAGTGGGTTCAAATTCCACCTTCGAGAACCACCAGCACATGATTTTACCTTCCCGAGCCTCAGTTTCTCTATTTATAAAGTGGGTTAATAATAACACCCACTTAATAGTGTTACTGCAAAGGTCGAGGGCTGGAACCTAGGCAGGGTACCCTTAAAAATAATATAAAACAGAATTTCCATGCAGGGACCTGTGCTCTGTGAGACATTCTTAACCTCTGCTCGTGCCTCAGGAGGCAGACATGTTTGCAGGCATCTGGTCTCCAGCCCATCTGGCGGCGGACGTGCTGGGAGTCGGGCCAGGGGGCCTGTTGGGGTGATATTGTTCAGGCCTTTGAGATCCAGGGAGCTTGGATGGGCTTCAGGTAAGTCTGGAAACCTCAGCCTCACCCAGGTCAGCTCCCCAGCCCAGGCTTGGACCGAAGACAGATCCTCCCTCCTTCAAAACGCAAGATTAGTAAATGTCAAATAGTCAAACCGTTAGTTTCCTCACGTAACCCCAGCTCCAAAGAAAGCCACCTAAGCCTCCATTTCCATCGGTTCTTATTAGTGAGTTTTTTTTTTTTTTAATGGTCCAGACACTGGGCACTGAATTTTCAAAGGCATCGTGTTGGCTTCTGAGGCTGAGAGGTTCGACAGGCCCCTCTGAAGACTAGGATCTGGGCCTGCTTATTGAGTCAATCCTGGGCTAAATACGTGACAAGCATGCTTTCATGACATCTTCACAGCAAGCCTATGAGACAGGTCCAATCATGAGCCCAAATCTACAGAATTTTTTTTTTTTTAATGAAGCTTAGAGGGCTTAAGTAACTTGCTCCTAATCATAAAAATTTGCAAATGGCAGAGGTAGGATTCATCTCAATTGTCTGATTCTGAACACCACCGGCATAAGCACTAGGCTGCATGGTCCCTTCCTCCTATATTCATTCTCTCAAGCCTCCGCCTAGGTGAGCAGCCTTCTCTTCGCTTCCTCCTGGGACCTGCTGCCTGGAGTGATACCTGCCACTTTATGCAATTATAGCTACCACTTAGTGCTTACAATTATCAGGTACTTTAGAGAACTTAGCTCTATTTACAAAGCAGGAAACTGAGGCACAGAGCGACTAGGACACCTGCCTGAGGTCACACAAGAAGAGCTCACACCAAGCAATTGTTCTAGTAAACTGAACTTGACCTCTCTGCCCATATCCTTCACTTCGATTCTGGCTTGAAAACCATGCCACTAGAAACTTCCTTCTCTAATCTAGTCCCTTTGGACTCTGATGACTTAGGAAAAGTCATCCATCCCTCATTTGGCAAAGGAAACTGAGTGTCCCAGACACCAGCCTAGTAGATTTAAAAAGGGGATGCAAAGGGGGAAACAAATCACTTGTGATTTGTTTCCTTCCTTCCTTCCTTCCCTTCTTTCTTCCTTCCTTCCTTCCTTCCTTCCTTCCTTCCTTCCTTCCTTCCTTCCTTCCTTCCTTC
>NW_011888804.1:4680021-4681255 GCF_000151845.1 Pteropus vampyrus
ATGGTAAATTTGGCCGTGCTCCTGGGGCAGTGGGTATGGGTTAGGCGGGGGCAGAAGGTCCTGGGAGGGTCCGGACACACCATTCTCACACTGGTACTGGGACCCCAAGTTAGACGAGGTGGAGAGAGCTCGGGGCTCTCCGCTGAAAGGACTGTGGTTGGAGGCCACTTTTTGTCTCACCGTGCTCCTGGGAACCACGGGATATTCTTTACTGAAAGAGAGAAGAGGGAAGAAACAACATTGAATGGTGCCCTGGTATAGATCTTTGCAATGGCTGAGCCATGGGTCAAAAAAAAAAAAAAATCCACCAGGAAAGTTCACAGAATAACAAATGAAGGGGGTCTTTGATGAGCAAAGCAATCCAATTTTACTCAAGGGCATCATAGGCCTTGGATACATAAATTTGGGCACTAACTTTTCATGCCTTATACATTAGGCAAGTAGGTTCTATTGTATGCAGAAAGGTAACTAAGCACCCTCAGTTAAGAACCCCTCTCGATATCAATAAACATATGGGGTATTTTGCAATATTTCAACCTCGTCTATGTCTTTGAACTCCCTAATCCAAACACTAGAAGAGCTGAGCAGTCATTCGGACTTCACTTCTGGGTCTCCATCTTGAACAGAGGGCTGACACCTTTGTCCAACACCAGTAAGGAAGGGTAGCTGAACATCTAGGATAGACAGGAGTGCTCCTAGGTCGCCCTGATCTGAATAGTTTGCTGCTCGTGCCTTAGAATCTCCTTCTGAGCTGCTGTACTTGTCACCACTGACATAATATTTAACTTCTCCTTGGTTTTCCCATCTGTAAATGAGGGATAATCAAAGTCCCCAGTTCAAAGGAGTGTACAGAGAAGAAATGAGTGAATCCGTGTGAAAAACGGAACAGGACTTGGTACACAGTGCTCAAACAAATGACAACCGTCACTGTCATCATCACTGGTAATATAATTGGTTTCCTTTATGATCTATGCATTTGATTTTTTGCATTTAATGATATTATTCTGAGAAATGACCCACAGGCTTCACAAGACTGCCAGCGAGGGCCATGGCAATAAACATATTGATAATCTCTGTTCCAGAAGAAATATGTATCGGTAAATCTCAAACTTAGTTGTGATTTTTTTCCATGGACCAGACCAACTCTTCTCTAACTTAGTGCACTTTTTAAATTAGGTGTTCACCCAAATAAGTTTAGCCTTGCTCTGAGCAATAATATTTGTGAAATTATGGG
>NW_011888804.1:4681305-4683399 GCF_000151845.1 Pteropus vampyrus
CTTGGTTTTCCCATCTGTAAACGAGGGATAATCAAAGTCCCCAGTTCAAAGGAGTGTACAGAGAAGAAATGAGTGAATCCGTGTGAAAAAC
Source organism: Pteropus vampyrus (assembly GCF_000151845.1). Taxonomy (NCBI): domain Eukaryota; kingdom Metazoa; phylum Chordata; class Mammalia; order Chiroptera; family Pteropodidae; genus Pteropus; species Pteropus vampyrus. Next base: position 4,681,397 of record NW_011888804.1, read on the forward strand.
GGAACAGGACTTGGTACACAGTGCTCAAACAAATGACAACCGTCACTGTCATCATCACTGGTAATATAATTGGTTTCCTTCATGATCTATGCATTTGATTTTTTGCATTTAATGATATTATTCTGAGAAATGACCCACAGGCTTCACAAGACTGCCAGCGAGGGCCATGGCAATAAACATATTAATAATCTCTGTTCCAGAAGAAATATGTATCGGTAAATCTCAAACTTAGTTGTGATTTTTTTCCATGGACCAGACCAACTCTTCTCTAACTTAGTGCACTTTTTAAATTAGGTGTTTACCCAAATAAGTTTAGCCTTGCTCTGAGCAATAATATTTGTGAAATTATGGGCTTGTGACACTAAATACAGTTCCTCTAATGCAGCTAAAAGCAATAGCTACCTATTGAAATCAAAGAGTACACCTGAAATCACCTCACATACATACAGCACTACACCTAACATATTTTAAAAGATGTTGAATTAGCCCATTTCATCCTCTCAGCGAAGGAGGTACTATTCTCGTCCCCATTTTATAGATTAGAAAACTGAGACCCAAGGAGATTAAGCAACTTGCCCATAATCACAGAGCTAGAATGAGACGCAATCAGAAATTTAACCCAACAGTCCTCTAATCACTTCTAGACAGTCTCCTAATTACTTGTCAATATTTAAAACACAATATGCTTTTAGGGGAGCAGGGGTTTGAGGTTCATGGCTCCTCTCCCACTTCTCCCACCCCTCAAGGGTGTAATGACCTCCACCCTGCCTTTGTCATGTGAAAACACATCAGAGCAGCCAGGCAGGGGACACAAAGTGTCTGCTAAATTTCCATGAGATTCCAGACACCCTCAGGACACCCAGGGGCCTCCCAGCCGAACTTTCCCGTGGCATGTGCCATCTCGAAATCAAAGCTGGAGCCATCCTGAGAAGCCACACCACTCAGAATCTCCCCCTGGGGCCAGGAGGCTAAAAGGAATGAAATTAGCTTTATAGTGCTCTCTTTGCGGCTCAAGCTACGTCATGGAAAATGAAGAAGAATTATAATAATAATAAAACATGAAAGTTGTCAAGTCTCACTGGCAATTCTATTTAGGTCTGCTTAGTTGAAGCACTTAGTCGAAGTACGTTACAAGGGAATCTCTTTTAGTTTTATATTCTTAATGGGGATGGCTTTTTTTCTTTAATTAAAGAAAATTACTCTCAAAAATGTTGGTTGAGAGAGTTTACAAGAGAATGTATCAATGGGCTCCGTGGAATTCTCTATTTCAGCTTTGCCAAATTGCAAAATGACTCTCTGGAAAGGGCAATCTTGCCTTTGATTACGGACACTCACAGAAATGGGAGAGCCATTTCATCCCAATAACCACTTGTCCCTCACAGCTTGTTTCTCCCCTAGGAGCTCGAAGCATCATCCCTGCCGTCAATCATGCACATCTCTCTCGGTGCCTGAAATACATCGTCCGCAAGCCCATCCCACAGGTATCAAAATAGGGTCCTGGAAGGGAGAAGTGACTTCTCAATCAGTATGAGATGATAGAGGCAAAAGGGAAGACAAGGCTACAGTCAAATGACATCCGGGTCATTTTCACTGGGCTCATCACTGGACCAATCAAAGGAACACAGTTAGTAGTAATACAGCAAAAGTCTCTAAAGTCCTTGTGATCCAGAGATTAATGATTTTCCTCTACAGCTTGAGAGCATGAGAAAGTTGAAATCCTCTTGTGTGTTCCAGGAAGAGAAGCAACAGAGAGCTGGTGTTTCATCAGCATCTTCATCACCATCATCATCCTCACCATCATCATCACCATCATCGCTATTATCACCATCGCCATTATCATCATCACCAGCATCGTTACCATCATCGTCACCATCATCACCATCCTCATTCTCATCTTCCACATTGTTCTGTGTCCTAATGTCCCAGCCACTGTACTGGTTGACTTTTATGCTTTCCCTCATTTGATCCTAGCAAAAACTTCATGTCATTGGTATAATTAGATT
>NW_011888804.1:4683449-4685969 GCF_000151845.1 Pteropus vampyrus
TTTTTTTCTTTAATTAAAGAAAATTACTCTCAAAAATGTTGGTTGAGAGAGTTTACAAGAGAATGTATCAATGGGCTCCGTGGAATTCTCTGTTTCAGCTTTGCCAAATTGCAAAATGACTCTCTGGAAAGGGCAATCTTGCCTTTGATTACGGACACTCACAGAAATGGGAGAGCCATTTCATCCCAATAACCACTTGTCCCTCACAGCTTGTTTCTCCCCTAGGAGCTCGAAGCATCATCCCTGCCGTCAATCATGCACATCTCTCTTGGTGCCTGAAATACATCGTCCGCAAGCCCATCCCACAGGTATCAAAATAGGGTCCTGGAAGGGAGAAGTGACTTCTCAATCAGTATGAGATGATAGAGGCAAAAGGGGAAGACAAGGCTACAGTCAAATGACATCCGGGTCATTTTCACTGGGCTCATCACTGGACCAATCAAAGGAACACAGTTAGTAGTAATACAGCAAAAGTCTCTAAAGTCCTTGTGATCCAGAGATTAATGATTTTCCTCTACAGCTTGAGAGCATGAGAAAGTTGAAATCCTCTTGTGTGTTCCAGGAAGAGAAGCAACAGAGAGCTGGTGTTTCATCAGCATCTTCATCACCATCATCATCCTCACCATCATCATCACCATCATCGCTATTATCACCATCGCCATTATCATCATCACCAGCATCGTTACCATCATCGTCACCATCATCACCATCCTCATTCTCATCTTCCACATTGTTCTGTGTCCTAATGTCCCAGCCACTGTACTGGTTGACTTTTATGCTTTCCCTCATTTGATCCTAGCAAAAACTTCATGTCATTGGTATAATTAGATTTACTGTAGAGGTAAAGAAATTGAGGTTCGGAGATGTCGCCCCAAGCAACTTGCCCCAGATCACACAGCCAGAAAGAGGTCAAGTTGAGCTTTACCCTGGGTCAGTGCTACTTCAAAGCTCTTGCTGATTTATACTTGATAACGGGGACTCATTGCCCTCACACTCACTGCTTGGGCAACACGATCACCCCACGATTAAAAAGCACCCTGGTGATAACAGAAGTGTCTATTGGCTACACCAATCAACATAGAGTTCTACCAATCCGCCAAATCCTACTGTTTGAGGAATCTTAAGTTTACCAACTGCCAAATCCCACTGCTCTCTGCTGTATCAGCAGCTGTACCACATCCTGTGGACACACTCTGCTTAGTCTGGGCTCACGAGACACTGGCCGAGGGTCCTGAGCACCTCAGCTCACCCTGGGTGTCGGAGCCCGCAGACCAGCTCCTCCCGGGCTCGGCCCCCTCTCACACTCTGTTCCACGTGAGCGAGCGCGATGAATGACGCCATTGTCGCCGGGGTCTGGGTTGTAAAACGTTACAAGGGAATATTGAAATCCGCGGCCAAACTGCACCCACAGCGTGCCGCCAGCTAACGAACGCTTCTGAGAACCTTTTTCCACTGCAGCTGACTGAATTGGCCTTTTCACGGGAGCAGGTGGCCGGGCTGCTGGTGTGCCGAGGGCGGGTGGGGGGTTTGTTGTTGTTTTGCCCTGCTGATGCTCACTCAGTTTCTGGCAGCCTTTCTCAAACACCCAAAGCGGTGCACTGCGGCAAGGCTACGGTCTGTAACACTGCTGTTCTCGGGGAGCAGAGTCCTCCCCTTGCTGGCGCTTCAATCTGCTAGATTAAACTTTACAAAGGGGCCCCGTAATCTCGCGAGAGCTTTCACTATTTATTAACTTTCTAATATGCTTGGGGAAGTCATTCTGATGTAACTTGTGTGGACACGTGAAGAACTGGGACGGTTCACCCCAGGCGGGGTTTTAGCTCAGTGCAATTAATAAGTGCTCTCTCCTTTTTATCCACCATTGTTTTGTCACTCGGTTCAGGCCGCACCAGCAAGCTGGAGAAAGAGACGGTAAATGCTGGCCATTCCATCTCACTGGTGAGAACGGGGAGATGCAAGAAGTTACCCAAATTTCCTACAGTTGGTTCAACCAAGGCTGTCTAATTGGAGCACCGAGAAACTCAAAGATACTTCCTCCTCTGGTCTTGAGCATCCCCCACTTACGACAACTTTGGTTTGAGACCTTGGGCCCCCCTTGTTAAATCTCTAGATGGTTTAATATCGGGGTGGTCGTTTCAAGTTGGGGCTCTAAAGTCAAGCTGTGTGGCTGTGACTCGAACTTGGCCATGTGGTGCTGGCCAGGTTCTTCCTTTCTTTGAGCCTCAGTCTTCTGTCTATAAAATGGGAATAATAAGATGCATCGCCTCTGAGGGTTGTAAAATGATACAGTGCATAGAAAGGCTTCGCGTATATTTGGGACACACTGCTTGACAAACACCTACTTATAAGTCATAGATTATTCTATTTTGGAGCAGAAGTTCTTACCTTGCGAGGGCTCCAGATGGTCTATAACCCCCCACCACCCAATATCTGATTATTTAGAGCTTCTATATTTTTCCAGGGAGCTATTCATATTTGCATTAGCTACTCAGAAGGGGTCTGTGATTAAAAAAAAAAAAA
>NW_011888804.1:4686019-4703387 GCF_000151845.1 Pteropus vampyrus
AGGGGCCCCGTAATCTCGCGAGAGCTTTCACTATTTATTAACTTTCTAATATGCTTGGGGAAGTCATTCTGATGTAACTTGTGTGGACACGTGAAGAACTGGGACGGTTCACCCCAGGCGGGGTTTTAGCTCAGTGCAATTAATAAGTGCTCTCTCCTTTTTATCCACCATTGTTTTGTCACTCGGTTCAGGCCGCACCAGCAAGCTGGAGAAAGAGACGGTAAATGCTGGCCATTCCATCTCACTGGTGAGAACGGGGAGATGCAAGAAGTTACCCAAATTTCCTACAGTTGGTTCAACCAAGGCTGTCTAATTGGAGCACCGAGAAACTCAAAGATACTTCCTCCTCTGGTCTTGAGCATCCCCCACTTACGACAACTTTGGTTTGAGACCTTGGGCCCCCCTTGTTAAATCTCTAGATGGTTTAATATCGGGGTGGTCGTTTCAAGTTGGGGCTCTAAAGTCAAGCTGTGTGGCTGTGACTCGAACTTGGCCATGTGGTGCTGGCCAGGTTCTTCCTTTCTTTGAGCCTCAGTCTTCTGTCTATAAAATGGGAATAATAAGATGCATCGCCTCTGAGGGTTGTAAAATGATACAGTGCATAGAAAGGCTTCGCGTATATTTGGGACACATTGCTTGACAAACACCTACTTATAAGTCATAGATTATTCTATTTTGGAGCAGAAGTTCTTACCTTGCGAGGGCTCCAGATGGTCTATAACCCCCCACCACCCAATATCTGATTATTTAGAGCTTCTATATTTTTCCAGGGAGCTATTCATATTTGCATTAGCTACTCAGAAGGGGTCTGTGATTAAAAAAAAAAAAAGTTTTGGGTGACACTTTAGAGATGGCTCTGGAATCATGGGAAAAGTCCTGAGCAGCTGGGCGGGTGACTCACGACATCTCCCTTTGCCTCAGTGGTCTCCATTTGCAGAATGGATCGATTACCAAGATCCACATCACACACCATAGATGCGAACTCTGGAAGCTGGATGTGAAGCTACAGATTTAAAAGTTCTATGCAAACTGAACTGACGGGCTGATGGCACCTTCACCAGACACCTAGTACTGAATCAAACAGCTCGATATTTTAGTTCGGTTCCGTAAAACTAACAATTTTAACAAAATGAACCATGTTTTACTTTTAGCAGGCTTTTAAAAAAAATATTTTTAACGGTTTTGGAGGAAGGATGAGAAGGTGAAGAGAAGGGTTCAGAGACTAGGCCTCGGTTCTTCTAGATGCCAGAAGGTAAGAGGAGCCGGGTCTCACTGACCTTTCTCAAACTACTTCCTCCACCCAAGGGGACTGTGTTGAGGCCTTCTCTGTTCTGAGGGGGATTACGTGGGGCCCCCTTGTTCATGCAGAAGTCAGTCAAGGGCCTTGGTGACCTCTGGTTCGAATAGTAACCTTGGCAAAGTCGCCCCAAGGTGAACGAACACTCCTGCAGGAATGCTGAGTGTTCTGTGTACTGATTTCACGGTCAGAGTCTCCCCCGCAGGAAAATAAGAAAAGAACACCTACAAAAGAATGGTTCTCTAGAAAAACAAATTTCTAACGTGGGAACATTAACTACTGGAATCGAGCAGTTAAGAAACAGGGCATAGGGTGGGGCTGAGTAGAGATGGAGAATCTCTCTAGGGGAGGGGGTTTCAGAATTGGCTGCATACTGTAATCACCTGGAGGATTTTTTTTAAAATACTGACTCCTGAGCCCCACGCGCCACCCTCCTTGCCAAGAGTCTGAAGCCTTCTTCCTTCTTCTGCACTGGGGCCTGGACATCGGGACTTGTAAAAGCTCCCCAGGAGAACGCAGCCTTATGCAAAAGAGCATATACTGTACAATTCCGTTTATGCTAAATTCTGTAAAAGACAAAACTAGCGTACAGTAAAAAAATATCAGAACACCGATTGCTTCTGGTGGGGAGGTAGAGGCAGGAATTCACTGGGATGGGGCACGAGGGGACTTTCTGGGGTGAGGGGATGTTCTAGATCATGACGGGGGCTTGGGTTTCACAGGTATGTGCTTTTTGTCAAAAAGCAGATGGTGTACGTGTGAGATTTCTGCATTTCACTGTATATTGATCTTACCTGAAACAGAATTGTGAACAAAAATTGGATTCTAGGTAATGATATACATGCTGAAGTATAGAAGGGTGGAATGTACTCACATCTGCAACTTAGTTTGACATGCATCAAAAAAATGTAAGATGGATGGATACACAGACAGATGGACGGACGGCCAGACAGACGGATGGGTGGATGGATGATGGATGCATGTGTGGATGGGTGGACTGGTGGAAGGATGGATAAATGGATGGATCGATATGCAATAGACTAGATGTTGATCGTAGAACCTCAGTGGCGGGTATAGTGTGCTCGCTGTACAATTTTTCCTTGTTTTCTATATGTCTTACGTTTTCACACTAAAATACTGGAGAGCACTCCAGCTACTTCTAATATTCAGCCAAAGCTGAGCACTAAGTGGAGAAAAGGGCTCTTTTTTTTATAAAACAGCCCAGCACAGGAAGGTCACGCATTACCTGCATGTCCTTGCTCATTCCGTAGGGCCAAGGGATTACCCAGGTGTGACCAGGGGACACCTCCTTCAGAGAGCTTATTAAAGCACAGCGTCTGACCCCTCCCTGGAGCTACTAATTCGGAACCTCTGAGGATGAGACCTAGAGATCTGCTTTTTTTACACAACCCCCGTATCCCCAGGGAACTGTAATGTCTGCCCGAAAGTTTAAGAAACGCTGTTTAAACGTGGATGAGCGAGTGATTTGCCCATGGAGGATGTCCCTGAAGAGCAGATGAACCGGGGCAGGAGGTCGGGGAGGAGACGGGTGGGGACGGCGTAGGAGATGAACAGGAAAAGGAGAGGGGACGATTCTGAGCATCCAAATCCTCCACAGACGGCCAAGAGCCAGCAAGGGACCTTGGAGACAAACCTCAGTTTTACAACGCCGGCTGGCTCCTTGCCAAACACAAGCCCCCTCTTGTTTTACATAAATTGACACTTCCCGGGGGATTCCACCTGGCCAGCCAAAAGGACAGCAAGAAGTGGGTAGTCAGTGCCCTCTCCAGAACCTTCTCTTGGAAATCACTCCTCATTAATTGGGCATTCCGATTACCTTTAACCACAAGCCTGAGAATACAAGGGCGCTAAGTAAGTCTCCCGTTTGAAAAATGACCATCTGAGGTTAGAAGCTCAACGCGAATTTAAAATCGGGAAGGAAGGGCTGGAAAAGGAAGGTGGGTTCCCATAGAAGGATTGTCATCTTTTGGGGGTCCCATGAATCCCATGAAATTCCTTGATATTTTATATATTGAGTTTTTAAGAGAGCCCCTTGCTTTACTCGGGTTTTCAGTTGGGGTCTGAGACCCTGATTAAGAAGCCCTAGAGGAAGAAGATGGAGAAGCTGAGTGTAGATACTGGAGAGGTGGGTGAGAATGGTCAGTTGCCAACATTAAAGGTAGAGATGTTTCTGGACTGGGACTGACAAACGAATCTATTTAGTCTAGAACATCCTGGGCTCTAAGTTTGTCTATCTGCTCTCCGGCTGGAGCGGGGCTCAAAACCCAAACCAGCCAAAATGGAGCCTCGGGGTTCGCCAGTTCCAGAGACCACTTCCTCCCAGGGCCTCAGTAGCCCAATGAAAAAGACTGAGGAGTAGAGGCAAACTCAGTCTTTCCATGAGGAGCTCTAAAGCCACCGTAGTTCCTCAGGTGTGACACGGCCACAGTCTGCTAGCCCCTGATGATGCTCCATACATATGGTGTACGATGTAAAGACCAGCAACACGCCACTCTGTGAGAGAGAGGTGACGCCAGAGGTGTCAGGGGGACTCACTTTGCTGCTGACTGTTCCTTTTCTGGGGTTCGTCTGTCATGTCACTACAAGCGGACAAATAGCAGCCTGGTGGGGCGGAAGGGGGATTCGCTCCACCCTGAACAAACCAAGATCACAGCTAGACCTCCGCGCCTTGATTAGCTGTGTGACCCTAGGCAAACCAACCTGGCCTCCGGCTTCACGAGGGCATGGAACCTGTCTCACACCTAAGACTGATCGAGCATCAGTCTGGGCCGGAGACCGTGCCCAGGGCTCCGTGCCTGCCGGGGCAGTGTTAAAACATGTGGGTGCACTGCGACGCTCTCCTTCTATCCAGGAGGTGGATGCCTGCCCGTCTGCCTCGAATCTGGGCCCACCTGAGTATGTCCCTCAGGCTGTGCAACCAGCAGGATGCAGCGGAAGTGACAAATACATGTGAGCAAAAGCCACAGGATTTCTTCTTGGTTCCATTAGAGGCAGCCAGCCAGGCATGGAAGGAGTCTGACTCCCCAGAGTCCACCATGCTGGAGAGGCCACATACAAATGCTCCAGGGGACAGCCAAGCTGAGGTCCCGGCCCAAAGCCAGCATCAACCGCGGGTCACAGGAGTGCACCATCCCCGACGTCCAGCCCTGTCAAGCCTTCAGAAATCTGTCACCCCGGCCAACATCTAACTGCAAGCAAGGACTTTCCCAAGTTCCTGACCCACAAACCACGAATAAAACAAAAACGTGTCCCTGTTACTTCTTGCGTCACCTCTCATACAGTGGCAACAACCAATGCCTGATCTTTCCACCATCAGCATTTACGGAGCATCCCTGAGGACTGGCAGATTGGAACTGGATGAAATCTGGAGTATTTTGATGGCATTTCGTGGAAGGACTGAGGTCGCCTGCACTTCCTCGTTCCTCTAGTGGGCCATGGATGCATTGAGGGAAGGTGATCTCCGGGGCTTTGGTTGTCGTGGATTTAGGGTCACGCATAGAGCTGATGGCACAGCTCGGAGCCCAGGCCTTTCCAGGCAGCCCAAGGAAAGTTTGGGAGTCATTTGTCTAGGTAGCCACAGCAATCAGGATACACGTATTACCTCGTTTCATCCATACAACAGCCCCAGACATAGGTTCCATAATTATCCCCATTTTACGGATGAGGAAATAGAGGCTCAGTGGAGTCGGGGAGCCTGGAGCTACTCAGCGTGGTTGACTAGACCCCACCTCCAGAGCCTGCTTCTCCAACTGTGGGCCTTGCTCCCCTGTGTGTTAATTCATCTCTGCATCCCAGTGCCCGGCATACAGTAGGCACTTAATAAATGTGTGTCAGCTGAATAATAAATCAACAGATCAAAAACGGAACGAATGAACGATGCTCCAGGCTTCAGTTTCCCCGTCTGCGAAAGGGCTTGGAAGGCTGAATTAGATGCTGTCTATTAGATCCCGTGGTCCCTTCTGTCTCTAGAATCCACGCTTCTACGAGCTCTTCCGAACCTGACCCCTACTCTATACCCCCAGGTTTCTGGAGCCCTGCCCGCTTCTTCCCCCTCGCTCGAACCCAGAAAACCCTTCTTCCCAACAGATTCAAATCCCCTTCTTCCTCCAGGGCCCAGGGCCCACGTTCTCCATAAAGGTGTCTCTGCACCCTCCACCTCCCCCATCCCCACGCCCCCAGCCCGGGCATCTTTGAACTCTAGAAAGTTCAGAACGTGTCTGCGCACATCTTAAAGAATGGAGCGAAAAAGAAACCAGCGTTCTATGAAAACTCAGAGCCCAGATCATTCCAAACAGCAATGAAGCTCCCACCACTTTCTTACTAGAATGAGCATTCAGGTGTGATTCCCCCAAATTTCTGTCATTTGCATATCACCTTGACGGTGTTCGCTGAATCTTGATACCAGCTGTACTGCCATTTAGTTCATATAGTTCTTTAAATGATCAACCTTCAGCTAATTCCTGTTCTCCTTGCCACCCTTTCTTCCTTCGAACTTAGTCTCATTCTAAGCAATAATGTCTATGAAATCAGTCTGACGTGTCTATGTATCTATGCACCCTCTAAAATCATCTCATTTGTCACCAGGGTAGGGGTACCGCCATTTGGAAAATACTGATATTTAGGTTTTGATGTTCGTTTGTTTTTTTTAAGCCACAGATTCACCATTCAAAATAACCCTGGCACTTATTTTAATCCGTCTGCTAGAGGCGGGATTTTTATCATGATTTTATTTCTTCGTTGTGCTTTCCCACGGCTCTCCCATTTTTATAATAAGCAGTTGTTGCTTCTGTAACTAGAAACCATAAATGAATGTTGGAAAATAACTAAGACATCATCTGCATTTTTCCAAACACGGAGAGTTAGGTGAAGAGAGATCGTGGGGTGAGTGCCCAGACATTTGCCAAGCTAATCCAAAAGTTACTTCTGTGGGCTATGGCGAGTCACGCTCAGCCCTCCGTAACCCCGCCCCTCGAGTCAACGCTCAGCCCTCCGTAACCCCGCCCCCTCCCTCCTTTCCATTGTTGAAATCAGAGGAAATTTCACCCTCCTGCTTCTCTCTCTCTGAGCCAGCTGTCACCGGGTGTGTGTGGAACAGGAAACAGGATTAGAAGATTAACAGTGAGCCTGCCTTCCAGCCTGGCTGTTATCACGGACGTCTCCCGAGAGCCACCTTCTCACTTGTCACTACCTATTGCGACCTGGGAGCTGGGACCACAGTCCAGAATAAATTCTGAACAAGGCCAAAACGGGGAGTAGTAGGGAGTCTTGCCCCAAATCAGATACCATTTTATTGAGCCTGACTGAGGAACCAAAGCCTTTCCAGGCACCCTCTCCTACCATTCTTATAAGAACCCTGGAAGGTGGAAGCCATGTTTATTTATGCCCATTTTACAAATGAGGGATCTGAGACTCTGTGAGGTTAAATCATTTGCCCAAGGTCACATGTGGATAAATGCAGAGCAAGAACTGCACCCAGGTTTGTCTGACTCCGAAGCCTTCTGTTAGAGGAACTCTGCTTAGTTCCCTGTCCTTCCCCGGGGCCATCTCCAGGGCACTGGGCAGATGAGCCTGTCAATGCTCCCACCTGGTCACTGGCTAGTTCAGCCCTCTCGCTCCCCAACACAACTCCTAACACAGCCACAAAGACACACATGGCTCTCAGGCTAAGCGTTTTGCTCCAACATGTCAATTACTAAGTGCCTGTGATTGCCGGCCACCCTTTCCTGCTTTCCACCTGCAGTGTCTACCCAGGAAGGACACCTCGTCAAACGCTCGCCAATCTGCAATAATGAGGGGGGGTGGTTTGGACAGCCGATTGAAACCAAAGGAGAGTCAGCTGCCTAAATATCTAAGCAGCTGTGTTTAGAACTTTCAGGAAGAGTCTCCAGAATCACTGACAGGTGAGCTCTCAAACTCATTCACTTCCCACCTGTCTCTGCTTCCACGTCTATCAGCCGCCCAATCAGCTTTCAAAAGGCAGAGCCCCGGCCTGACTCTAGGAAAGTGGAGAGGGGTTGTGGGGATAGACAGGACTCTATCTGTAGCCAGGGATAGCTTCTTGGAGGAAGGAAAAGCTACGGACCTTAGTGATGGGCAGGAGATGACCGAGAGAAGGAGGACGGGGGAAAGTCTGAGGCAGACCAAACACGCTGTTCAAAGGGCCAAAAATAATGCAAAGAACATAGGCTTGGCGCATGGCTGAAGCAGGGAGGGGGCACTGGAGAGGGACAAAGCGAGGGGAAGTGGCCAGGCCAGAGCGGAAGGGCGTGATCAACCACTTGAAGGAGTCTGAGCCTTATACTGAGGACCATGGGAGGCCTGAAACATTCTAGGTGTGGAATAACCTCGTCTGACTTCAGTTTTACAAAGATGTCTTTGGCAGCTGCCTGGAGAATGTCCTGGAGGGGAACATGACTGAAGTGAAGTCTGAATAAATTAGGAGGCTGCAGCAGGCAAGGATGGTGGGGGCTGGTAAGAGAAAGGGGGCGAATTCCAAGATATGTTAAGAAGGTAGAATCGGCAGGACCTGGTGACTGGTTAAGTTTGAGGGGATGATTTTCAACACCTTAAATCCATGACCCCATCTGCCCTTGACCTTGTGGGAAGGAGGGAAGAAGTGGGGTAGAAAAAACCCTTCAGCTGCAGGCTGGAATGGGGGTGGCTTCCATCTAGTCCCTCTCTACATAGCCTGGACCCTTACCTGCAAGAGGACGGAGGCCAGACTTTGTCTTCAGTAGCTAAGCTGCCTACATGACAGAACACCATCCTACTGGGATGGGAGTCTGAACACTGGAGGAATGAGAACTGGGCACTCTGAGCCTAGGGCCACAAAGAGTTTGAGCCCACTCAGCTGTATGTGATATTTGTCATCAACTTTTCCACTAACCGTAAACTAAATCCAACTCCAATTTCAAAATGCAGACACTTAATGCCACAATTTTTTAAAATAATAATTTAACAACTTGGTTATTTTAGCCACAGAAAGCACTTTTAATAATCCACGATCACGAAGGAAACCAATTATGACAGTAGGAATGAGTGGAGTACGTGCGTCTACCCAAAGATAATGGCGTATTATTTTATTTTTATTTTTTATTAAAATATAGTTAATATACAATATTATATTAGTTTCAGGTGTACGACATAGTCGACACTCATACACCTGACGAAGTGATCATCACACTAAATCTAATCATTCTCTGTCATTGTACAATTAGAACAGCATTACTGAGTATATTCATACAATTATAGCATAATTGAGTATATTCCCTATGCTGTATATTACATCCCCGTGACTTATGTATAGCTGGAAATTTCTACCTTATTCCCCTTCACCTTTTTTGGTCTTTTATTCCTTAAAAGTATGCAAAGTTGAATCTGATAAGCCTGCGATCTAAAAACAACTTCCACGACGTGTATTTCTAAACCCAGTGTTGAAACCACGACACTACTGCCTTTCTTTCTCTTTCTCTCAGGTCTCTTGTCTTCCTCTGAATGAGTATGTCTGTCCATCTGCCTGACTCTCTCTTTTCGTGTCTTCCAGAAAGGATAAAGAAAAGCTTCCTGAATGACCTCATTTTATTTTGGAACACGAAACCCATCGAAAGGGACAAAAATTAAAAAAACAAAACAAAACAACAACAACAACAACGTTCTTGGTCAAAGGGATCAAGATGTATTTCTAATTCTCTTGCCATATGGTAACTTATTTTGGAAGCATATCAAGAGGTAGGGAGAGCTTGACGAAATTGGCAATGCTTCTACAAGCCTTTCAAAATCAGACCAAATTCCCACTATATACATTTGCTACAGCCCCTTCTATTCATCATATCAGCAACTGTGACCACAGGATATGTAAAAATACCGAGCAATTTTTATCACCAGCTCCCAAACCCTCAGTGCCCTGGACACCACATAGTGTCAAGTTTGTCTGTATTTCACCCCCAGGAAATCAAGTCGCTAACTTCCCTTTCATTTACCAAGAGCTGTTGCCAGGAAGAAAATCATTCGTCGGCTGCGACTTATGGGAAGAAAAAGAGCGAGGATGTCACTAGAAAAACAGACACAGCAAAGAAAGAGGAGAACATGATAGCTTTGTCCCCCAGGCAGATGGAGGAGGCCAAATCCTCTCGTACTTTCTCCCCCCCAGAAAATACACTCTCTGGGTTGCGTAGTCGAGGAAACCACACGTGAGGGTTATCAGAAAGTGGGATTCGAGAAGGCTCATTCTTTTTCTCAATGGCTAACGGGGCCCCGTTTCTCGGTGCCTGATGGGTGCAGGATGGCTGGTGGAGGGAGGCGCCATGTTGCTGCTGGCTCACCTGGGTAATCTGGGGGTATGTGGAGAGGAAGGAGCGAGGAACCCACTCCCTTACCTTTGCATTCTTGACATCCTGTGCAGCTCCATGTCATCACTGCCCCGGAACCCTTTAGCAAAGGGATTATTCTCAATCTTTAATTGGGTGATCTGAGGGAAGGAGAGAGAGAGAGAGTTGGTTTTCCCTTGATTGCTACAAGACTACCTCAGGACGTGAGCTAAGAATGCGTCATGGAAAACGCGGCCTCTGGCGACCAAGAAAAGCAAATTGAGCCGGTCACGTCAAAGAGACCTACCACTTTGGGAGGAAGCTTTGAAAAAAAAAAAAAATGTTCTCCATCAGATTGCTTTAAAATGGCGGGGGCGGGGGGAGCTGGATTTGGCTTGCCTGTTAATTAAAGTCATACTCTGCATCATCATAGCCAGGTTTCATCGTTGCCATTGAAGCTCAGGATTGTGTGTTTCAAACGCCAACCAGGCCTCGGTGGGCTGGTCCCTGCTTCTCCTTCGAAAAGCTGTGCATCTTGGCACGGCGTCACACACCCTGCAGCGTGGCAGTCTCCATGTGGAAGGACTTGACTACTGCTTTCAAAATCCTACCATGCCTCATTTCGTGCTCAGTCCATAGTTTCACGTATAGACTTTGCCGGCTCGGGCAGAAAACGGTGTCTAATGAAATAAACACCAACCCATAGAATTATAACATATGTGGTAGCCATCCGATAGCTTCCGAAGCTCTTTGGCTTTTTTTTTTTTAGGTAAGAAAGAGAGAGCCCTCTTCTTGGAAAGTTTTGTTGCAATGTACAAAACTTAGCAGTAGAAGCGGGTCTTTGGTTAGAGGCCCAGAACTTTCGTGTAAACCATCCACGTAGAGTCTACTGCCGTGAATGAACGCTACCAGATACGGGGCAGAGAATGTGTCCACATAGCATTTGCTAGAAGCAGTTCCTAAAACACTGCAAGTGAATTGTGACAAGTCACCAGGGCAGCATTCACCAAAGCTCAATCATTGAAAGTTCACCGTCTCCATATCATCTCTGTATAGCACCTGGGAACCGGTCCGCTTAATATTCTTATTTAAATCTAACCACTTCTTACTTAAATTCGTTTCATACGAAGTATTACGTCACTTCTCTAGATGTCAAACTAGAATCACTTGCTGTTCAAGAAAAAGAAAACAGATATATCCAATTCCCTCTACTGGTCCCCGCAGAAAGCTCTCAACTCAAGGCCTACTTTCTCCTTGTGGCAAAGGAAGATTAAACACTTTTAGAGCTGTAGTTAACACACGTGGATACTGAACTAAGGCTCTCTCTCCCTGACAGATGAATCGAAAGAGAACTTTCTACGATTCTATCATTTTCAAGTAACGCCCCGCCCCCCCAAAAAAATCACATCTACGCCCAGTAGTACAGTTATAGCCTTTGAGGAACTCTGTACCGGGGTAATTAATAAAGGCACCCTCTAATTTGTCCACTGAGGGGCAGGCATTCTCGTATGTTCTGTTTTCTAGAAGACAGATTGCTTATGGAGGTCTTCTAAAGACTCTATAATGAATATAAAATTACTATATATCTACGTGTGTGCGTTCACAATAGAAATATATGTACATTTAACATTTAAAAAATGTACAATCCCAACAATATGACATTTTGGAAAAAGGCAAAACTGTGAAGACGGTAAAAAGATGAGTGGCTGCCAGGATTGAGGGTGGGCAAACAGGCAGAGCACGGAGGATTTTTAAGGCAGTGAAAGTATCCTGTATCACACAATAACGGTGGGTACGGGTCCTTACATGCTCGTCCAAACTGGAAGAACATACACCACCAAGAGTGAACCATAATGTACACTACAGATTTTGGGGGACACGGCATGTCGGTGCAGGTTCATGGATTGTGACAGCTGTCCCACTCTAGTGGGGGACATGGATAGTGGGGGAGTCTGTGTGTGTGGCGGGGGACAGGGAACATGTGGGAACTCTCTGTACCTTCTGCTCAACTTTCCTGGGAACCTAAAACTGCTCTAAAAAAATCGATTAAAAAACATTGTTTTCACACGCATGGGTACTTATATGTCTACACATTCCCTCCTCCCTAATTTTTTTAAAGATGGTACCCATTCCTGCAGCTTTCTGATTTCGACTTGACAGGTCAGAATGAGTAGACAAGTCTACGAAACCCCCTTAAAATACAGTCTTTTAAATGTGCTCTTCTGAATCCAGTTCTATCTCGAGTGTAAAAGCCCATCTAACAGGGCGCTTTTTCTCACTCCGGCTTTGTCACAATAAAATGTGACCCACTTCTTCACAATCATTTTCTTCACAATCATTAGGGCAAAAAAAAAAAAAAAGAGAGAGAGAGAGAAAACATAAAAAGGGTGAGCTTTGATATTTCATCAGGCGAAATCTTTTGCTCAAACCCATTCTTTGCACCTCAGTTTACTTTTACCTAATTCTTGAACTGATCACCATAGCTTCCAAAAATACGATTGCATAGGAGAAGCCCAATTTGCTGTAGAGACACTTAGGTGTGTTGATCTTACATACATCTTGCTCCGGACACTGAGTATAGATGCCTACAGGACATAAGAATTTCCCTCGAGAAATGTCAACATACAAGCTTGGCTTCCGGTGAAAATGTCCATCTTATTTCGTAATCAAAATGTCATCTTCATTTCGATATGTATGATAACCCTGTCCTTGAAATTCCCCTCTCATGTGCTGCGAGTCAGCTAGCTTACTCACGGGCACACAAACACACAGAGACACGGGGATCTCTGAATTCTACCAGCAGGCCCCCCTGAAGGGGACTTCCATTAGTCATACAAACGTACTCCCTCCAAAAGGAGCATAAAACCGGATATCCAGGGGAGGGTTGGAGGTGGAGGGAAAAAAACAAATATAAATGCCAGCTCCAACCAGTGAGACAGAGGTTGTAAAAATTAATGAGAATAATTGTTGTGAATTCTTGCTTTTGAAAAAAAAAAAAAAGGAAAGAAAAAATCCTCACGAGGGCCAAAAATCTTAATTATGTCTCTCTATTAGGGGTTCATTTCCTGGTCCCAACCAGAAAGCTCATACCTCATAAATACAGGCTCCTTACACAATGATTTAAGCAGGAGGAAAATGCCTTTTAATGGCAAAGTAAGTTAATATCGGGGGATAGACGTGTTCGCATACACGGCCATTGTTGCAAGAGCAGGGAAACGAAGTTCCCACGTGACCTTTTTTTAACACCTAAATATTTCTAGGGATCGCTCCGGGAGCTGCTGACAACTGCAGCGAAAACCTTACAAAAACGCGTTTCACAGAGTGAACGTCACTGGGGAAGATTCGAGTTTTTAAATATCTTTTTCAAGCTGTCAACCATCTGGGGAAATAACTCCCAAATCCAGCTTAGGGTCGCAGCTGGGCTGAGGAAATATGTCGTGTCATTAACAGCCCTGTGGTACCCGGCGTGTGACTGCAGCCTAAGAAATGAACTCCGCCACATACCTGCCTCCACCTGGTACCTGCGTCCTAGCAGTGAAGGTCATTGTGAAGGCACTGAGCCCTTCTGACCAAACGTCGGTGGCTCGCATTTTTCCAAACTGTTCTTGCAATTTAATCACCCAGATTGCTTTTCTTTCCCGCTCACTTATCCAAAGCGTAACGCTGGGCAAATAGTCCTTGAATTGACCACATGATCAGCGAATGAACTAACTAAACCACAAAGACTAACCTTTTGTGGTTTTTCAACCACAGAGCAATAAGAACTTATTTTAAATTCTCAGTCTTTCAGGTTCTAAAACAGGGTAGGAAAGTGTTTTCCAGAGCCTGCATTTTACAAATTGATCATTAAGTAGTCAATCAATGCGATTGTCACCAACTTTCTGTGCTCACTCTTGTGCCGCAGCCTGTGCAACATTTACCACGGATTATCTCCTGTAACCCTTACAACGATAACAACAAATAATTCTCCCACTACCCCCACTTCACAGATGCGGAAAACTGAGTTAAGTAACTTGCCCAAAGTCAAACGAATTTGAACCCGGGCAGCCTGCCTCCAGAGTCCCACCTGAACCCCATGAGATGGTGAGTAAGAGCTCAGGTGACTTCTACCCATGAAGTCAGGAGCCTCAACACCCGGTCCAGGTGGGACAATAAAGTAACAAGACAGAGTCCACAAATCACGCTCAGCCTGGCCCGCTGATTTAAGCCACACATCATATATCCACGCGGGGAACATTTGCAGCAGCCCTGGACTTGAACTGGGAAACTGTACTGCTTTAGGCTTTCTCCTGATGAAGAAAGTACGTGCCTTTGGCTCTATACAACTAAAAAGCGGGGTGAAACCGCATACGGGGGAGAGTGACAGAAAGTCGTCTCCCATGAAATCCTTCTTCCGGATGTCAGGCTGGCTAAAAAGACCCGTATGCAGAGCTCAACTGGGCTCCCTGGACCGACCCAAAAGAAAAGAAGCAAACCCTGTGTGTGAACCCTTTGTGTGGTCATCGGATACGTAAATATCCAAATGTATATATACTTGGAGATGCACGTTCTTAGATCCATGAGCATTTAGATACACAGTCTCCTAGTTCGTGCTCAGGACTCACACACACACACACACCCCATTGGGCTTTCATTCACGGAGATCACTAAACCTATTCATCAGAGAAGACGTGTTTTTAAAGAATAGAAATCTGATAGAGCAGAGAATTATAATCTGAAATTTATATAATGCTATTAACCAATGTTACCTCAAAATTTTTAATTTTTTAAATGGGGGGAAAAGAAATTTGGGGTGTGTTGGGTATATTCATAAGTGGTTATGGTGATAGTCTCCTGGATATGAGTTGAACTTATCAAATCGTATACTTCCAATACTGTAGTTTATCGTATGACAATTATGCCTTGATAGAGCTGTATACAAAGAGAGAGGGAATTCCCTCTCATCGACCCACACCTCATGGACCCCAAGATCTTAACTACACGGAGCTTAGAATTTTCACCAAAGGATCTGAGCACACCCACAGGTTTCTTCAGGTCACTGTCATGTGTACACCAATTTCTGTCCTTTCTGTATGAACATGAGCTTTCTTGGCAAAAAAAAAAAAAAAAGAAAGAAAAGAAAGAAAGAAAGAAAAAGAAAAAAGTAGAGAAAGAAAAAGAAAAAAGAAAAGAAAAAAAATCCTACATATTTTTGGACCCTCTAAGCCTATATATATTGCATTTTTTCCATTTTTTTTCCCTGTGACTGTCACCACAAAGTCAAACATAAGTTTACAGCAACCACAGAAGAAACAGGTTTCTAGCAGCCAGACTCAAAATTAGCCTGAAATAATTTTGCAACTTTCAAGACATTTAGTCTTAATGTTTTGGCTCCTGTTGGTTCTTCTGGGGAGAACTCAGAAAAATTTTCTTTCCCTTTTAAAAAGTAATTGCATTTTAGGGGGAATGAGCTTTCTTCTGGAGAGAAGCTCTCTTGAGACCTGGGTTCCCAGACAGGCCTTGTGGCCTGAAAGAGACTATCCATCACAGTTTGGCCCGGTCACTGACAATTTGAATTTGGAGATGGCCCACAGCATTTTGTAATTGCCCTGACTTCTCTGGGGGGCGCTTAGCTGACACCCTGTTTGGACTGGCATGACCCTCACTGGGTGACTGGAGGCTTGCGGGTGCTCTCACCCCCAACATGTCCTCTCCTGCAGGTGGGAGAGGCGCTGTGGAGGGGGAGAGATGTCACCATCTCATGTCTATCTCTTTAAGTTCTCCATGGGACCCACTCTCACTGATTCCCATATGGAGACCCCTCCTTCCTCTCCCCTACAAACAGCCCTCTAACCCCAAATCACTGTGAATACTCTTAACAGTTTACAGCTCGGCAGTAGCAGAGGCCCCTCCCCTGCTCCCATATCTTGCCATTTCAGATTCCAGATCCTTTCATCACCAGCCTTAGGAATCATTCAGTCCCGCTGCCCCCATCAATACAACGGATCCACATGCACTCAGGTTTCTAAAGAACAGACATGAACCATGACAAGTCAAAACGAACCCTTTCTCATGAGGAAGACTAAATAACGCTCCCCCAGCCTGCAGTTATGGGGCGTATGTTCCAATATAGTTATCAAGCTTTGAAATGCCCAAAGCAGGGCCTGTATTTCAAAACAGTGTGGGGTCTGACATTGACACAATCATTCTGGCATCACCCCACTTCTAGCTGCAACCACTTTCTCCCAAACAACTCACTGGCCACGTGCACGCTGCACTCCCCCGCACCCCCCCACCCCCAAAGACACACAAAGACCAGGCTGTGGTTTTGCAGAATCCTGTCTAAGTCCTAGGAGCGGTGGTCTAGGCTGCCGGTGGCACAGCTTGATCAGTTTTTGTTTTTGTTTTTGTTTTAACAGTGCAAACCATGCTTTAGCATGTGGTCCAGGGGGCAGTAATTGCTGAAACCAATTAGAGAAGCATCTGGAAAATCCAAACCCAAGGTTTCCGGTAACTTTGCCACCTGCCCAGATTCGACTTGAAATGCATCCAAAAGGCAGAGTGGAAGGGAGAAGTTGATTGACCCCATTGGAAAAGTGTCCCTGGGATGGGTGGCCCCAGGCCTCCACCCCAGAGCACGGAGTCATGAAGTAAAGTGATGTGTTTTTTACTGATCATTTCATGAGTGCTGTGGGATGCCTTCTTGAGCGTCTGGGCATCTATGGTTTGACGAGGTTTTTTTTTTCTAATTGGTGTTTGTGTTTGTGTGTGTGTGTGTGTGAGAGAGAGAGAGTGAGAGAGAGAGAGAGAGAGAGAGAGAGAGAGAGAAAATATTTGTGAAACCCAGTGAATATAGTACAAACAACCACAATTCTTAGGCTTCGGCTCTGTCTCATTCCCAGCCCCCGGGGATAGAAGTTGACGCCCACTGTGTAGACACCCCTGCAGAGTCAGGAGAAGGAGCAGGCAGCCCAGGCCCTCTGGTTCCCTGGCACCGGGTCCTGGGCTTACCTTGTGATTCTGGTAGGAAGTCACCGCGATAAATGCTGTCTCAGGAAAGACATGGGTGCAGAAAGCAGTATTTTTTGAACCAAATCCATTATTTTCGTCCGCTTTCACGATGTGTAATCTGGGCTGGTATTTGTGCATGGAATTTAGAATAATCTAAAAATAATAAAGAAAATGAGATTGTAAGAAAAATGAACACCCCTTTGTTTCCAGATAAAACCCGGCTCTCTACCCCACCCCATCCCCCCAAATTAGCCTCCTTATATAGGCTCTCGAAAAATAGTCCGATTTTTTTTTCTCCTGTTTTGAAAAGGGGCCAGTGATTTCATTAAAAAGAAACATTTCAAAAATGACAATTTCCAACCGAAAAAGCCAGGGTAATATTCCAGGAATCTACCCAAAGCACACACGGCAGTAAATCAGAATTCTTAATAAAGTTTGCTTAATAAATTAACTCCCCTGCGTAGGGCCCTTCCCGCCCCCAACGGGACCAATGCGAGCCTGGAGCAAGAAACCGGTGTCCCGGGGCACGCCTGGGTGACAGTTTTGGAATGAAAAGGGAGAAGAAACAAACAAATAAACAATCAAACATACAAATAACCCCCTCCACTAAAAAAGAAAAGAAAACTCTAAGAGATGCAAAGGAAGAGATCAAGCGTTGGCAGAACTGGAATAAAAATCAAGGGCTTGGCCCTTTGTTTGGAAAATGTACGAAGTGGAGTCAATGAAAAAGGATAATGGGTTAGGGGCTGGGGCT
>NW_011888804.1:4705432-4705901 GCF_000151845.1 Pteropus vampyrus
CCACTTTTGGGATTGGAGACCTGGCCTCAAATCCTGTACCCAAATACAAGCTGTATGACCTTGGACAAGTCCCCTCCCTTCTCCTGGACTCGCAGTTACAAAGGCTGCCTGTTTCTGTCCCCTGTTTAGGGGGTCGGATGCCCTAACACAAACGATAATGGTGGAATCATCAAGCTAAGGGTTCTAAACTCCGGACTCAGAGATGGTGTTCTGTTTTGGTGATTGATTATTTCCAACGAAGAGATTTGGGGACATTTCCCCCCCACAGTCGAGTGTTTTATTCTTCCTTTGTTTTTCTTTGGGGAAGAAAGAGCGATGCCTTGCGGAGCATCTGCTAAAAGCTATCCATCTCTTGGAGGGTGGGGTCTGCACACTCAAAATCCTACACAGTTTCAGGGGGCCTGCCAGGCCCCTCACTCCTGGGGCTAATGGGGCTCCAGGTTTTGGCCCCTGGTTTACGTTTATCTGC
>NW_011888804.1:4707221-4713207 GCF_000151845.1 Pteropus vampyrus
TCCAGGTTTTGGCCCCTGGTTTACGTTTATCTGCTCTGGGCACGGTGAGGGGAGAGGAAATTTGAAAGGAAAAAAAAAAACAAAACAGATCTGCCTAAGAGTATCAAGCTAAAAGGGGCCGGAGCAGCAGAGTTCACCTCTGTGGGTTGGTTCATCCATCAGTAAAAGATGGGGCACGTGGCCTGGGGTCCCCCTCTCAGCTAGAGCATCCCAACACTAAGGCAGAGTTTGGAAGGGGGTGAAGAAGGTATGTGGCTCCCATCAGTGGTCCAGTCTCTATGCCGTCTGTGCTGAGTGCCCGCTGGGTAAGTGGGAACACGTTTCACCCACACACACACGCCCACTGCAGGACTAAAACACAGCTCCCCACCCCTAATTACAAACAGGATTGGGGTGCAGATCCAGCTCTCAGCCTCAACACATCCAGGCCTGAATGTGCAGCTTCGGTCACCCCATGTCCCCCACTCCTCAGGAAAGGCAGAGGGTTGGGGCTGGCGGTGGGGATGCAGCACGAGCCCCAGGCCTGGGAACCGGGGCCCCACCTTCATCCCCCCCAAGAAAGACAGACCAGCGCATGGGATAGTGGACCACAGGGAGGACTGCAGAGGGGCAAATGTCTGAGATGGGGAGAGGTGGAGACAGAGAAGGAGGAGAATTAGAAGGCGAGAGAAATAAGAGAAAAAGAGAGAAGAATGGGAAAGAGAAAGGGAGGTCGGCTCCAGAAGGTAGGGAGGGGGATAAAGGGGGTGAAATGGAGCGAGGGAAGGCGAGGGAAGGGTGGGTGCGAGGGGCCAAGAAGAGAGAGGAACTGGACAAGAAGAAGGGAGAGAGAGGGGAGAGAGAAAGGGTTAGGGAGGGAGGGAGACAGAGGAGCAGAGAGGAGCGGGCATGGAGCTGAGGATGCCAGGCCGCGCTGCAGGGGGTACTTACGTGCCCGAAAGGGTCCAGGTGGTTGTTGGTGAGCTTGAGTTTCTGGAAGGAGACGAGCTGCCGCATCCAGTGCGCCCCGGTGGCCGGTGAGTCCGGGTGCACGTACAGGCGGCCGGGCATGGCGGGCTCCGCCTTGCCTGTCACAGACCTAGACCAAGGAGAGGCGAACCGCCCGGCCTTAGCGCCCCGAGGGGCCGGCCGGTTCCTGCACCGGCCCCGGGCTGCCGAGTGATGCACGTGGGGCCTCGCAGCCTCTCGCTGCCTACCAGCCAGCGGCGGGTTTTCTGGGAGCCTGGATGTGCGAAAAAGTCTTGGAAAACTCCTTGAGGGCTTTCAGAGGGGGCTTCCTCTTCAAACCTCTGCACTTTTGGCAGCCACGGGAGCAAGCTGCCCGAGGAATGGGCCTCTCCTCTCTTGCCTGTTTTACTCAAATACCACGGGCCGATTTTGCAATTTCATAAAAAGGCATGTTCAAAGCGGGTAACTCATAAAAAGTAACTGTAAATGGTTTATACCCCCAAATACCTCCAGCGCGTGGTAACAATACCCTTTTTAGAAATCCACAGCCCGCGGGTGCAGCAATAGACGTAGGCACTTTGCTTGCTCTGAGCCTCAGTTTTCTCGTCTCTAAAATGGGGACTAACGGCCGCTATTTCTTTCCCTCGGGGTGAGGTCAGGAGGATGCAACGGGATAGGCAGCAAAAGCCTCTAGCACACAGTAGGGATTCAAGAAAACGTTTAAGGGTCGGTCGGGGGAGTGCCCTTCTCACCTGCCACTCTGGTGCCTACCATTTATTATCTGCAAACTTGTATCTGTGGTCGTCGGCGGGGACAATGTCCATGAGGAGAATGTACTTTGTTTTGGGGTTAAGGCCAGTCACCTTCACTTTGTAACTGGGAAACATCCGTCTAGGAGAGGAAGAGAGAGAGAGGGGAGGGTGGGGGGGGAGGGAATTAAAGCTGATAGTCTACAGAACGTGTCCATACATGTTCATGGCAGAAGCGATTCCCCGGGAAACGTGGAAAAGGCGCCCCAACTCCACTCTTGCTGAGATCCACCCCAGGTTTCCCTTGAACTTATGGAGAGGAGAAAGGCAGCTGTGTGCACCTAGGAAGAAATCAGAAACCAGGAGGCCAGGGCTCCTAGAGAACAGGTTGTGTAGACAGCCTGCGAGGGACCCCCATTTCGACTCTTGCTACATGTGCGTTTCAGAGCCAGACACCTACTTTTTCATTGAGGGGCAGGAGGAGGCTTCTTAGGTGAAAAAAAAAAAAAAAAAAGGCTGGCCTCCCACTCTGCCCAGCCAGGTGCTTTGGCTGATCTAGGCAGAGCTGCCATGTCACAAGGACACCAAGGTGTGTGGGCATCCTAGGGTGCCCACACACCTCCTGTCCTGACTTCAGTCCTCTGACCCCAGAGTAGAGCTCGGTTGGTGACCTCCGACACCAGTCACCTGCGGGAATTTCTTCCTAAATGCCTCCACGACTTCTCCAGGGCTCCTGGCACTCTTCCTTGGGGAGTCTATACTCCTTGACTCTTGGCAAAGAAATTCAAAACCTGCCCAGATTTGGTCTGAGAAAGGCCTGAACAAGGATGGAGGTTCCATCGGATCGGGGGATTGGGGAGCCGGTGACCCAGAACGGCCCGCGTTGTGCCCGCTCCCTCTCCGAGCACAAGAGCGCCCCAAAAGCCCCTTCTGCCTCGGAAAGAGTGTGCACCCCCGAAAAGCAAGCATCCTTAAGGCTGGCCTAGGGCAAAAGGGTTCGTTGCTAGACCCTGGCTCGCCCAGGGATGGGGGGAAGGGGCAAGCGGAGGCCTCCCCCTTCCCGGCTTGGAGCAGGAGCCTGAGTGTTTATCTCCCGGAGCGAGCACGCCCGGAGGCGGAGGCACGGAGGCCTCGCAGGCCTTTTATAGTTAAATCCTCTCGGCTCAGGCTGCGGGGAAAGGAGGCCCAGCCGTGGCTCTCCCTCGTAGGAGGAATGGGAAGAAGACCTTAGCTCTCGTATGTAAACAGAACGCGCCTCCTAGTTCACCCAGGCCGAGCCGGGGAGCAGACGTTGTTTAATTTCAAATAATAATAAATGTCACTGTTGTCAGTTTATTGCGGGAGGCTTTGGGCTGGAGAATCGGGGGCGTCTGGAGAGGCGGCTCCGCCCTCCCCCTTCACACACTCCGTGGCTTGGGCCTACCGGCCTCTCTGAGCCAGCTTGGGGCCTTCTGCCCTCCGGGTCGCGGAGGGCTGGTCCTGCGCGGGTAGGGATGTGGCCGGGATGTCCCCAGGCCTGGGCACACGGGCTCTCGCTCACACCCTGAGCTACACGAGTCTCCCACCCCCACCCTCAGAAAGTCTAGCATTTCTAGCTAAAACTCAGCGAGCTTTTAAGAGGATTTGCAGGGTGAGTGTCTTGGCGAAACTGCCGTGTTTATCGGTGTCTGTATATAGAGCCCGGCCGAGCCCCGGTTCAGTTTCAAAGGCTTCGCCTGCTTTCTATAAACAATGAAAGAGGGAGCGAATACATTCAACGACTCAGACCTCGGCAAACCGGGCGGGACTCTGGGCCGACTGCAAGGTCAGGGCGGGGGAGCAGGAGGGCGGGGGCGAGGGATCAGGTCTGAAACCGGGTCTCATCTCTGGGTCCTCGCTGCACCTCTCTGTCTTCCCGTTCTCTCCCGCTTCGCCCCTCTCTCTCTCTCATTACTAACCCGTCCACATAGCCAGCACAGCCTCCCAAGCTGCTCTCGGTTCTTATATAAGAGGTGGAAGAAATGCCCAGTTGGGAGAAATGCCTGCTTCCGCAGCTGGCCCTGGCAGGTATTTACCCCCGAGGAGATGGGGGGGTCTCTGTGCCTCTATACCGAGAATCCGGTCAAGCAAAATATTATCGTGCCCGCGCGCGCTCTCTCTCCTTCCCTCCTGTCCTTCTTCATCTCTCCCGAAGTTTCTCCGTGCTCCCCTCACGGAGGCGCCTGTCTCACCTTCCAGCTTTGGTTATGATCATTTCTGTGCCCACTTCGTGGAATTTCAGCCACAGTTCTCGTTCATGGAGAAACACCTTGATCCCTTCCATGCCCTAGAGGAAGGAGACAAAAGTCACATGGACAAGCCTGGGCTCGGTGGCCCTTCGCTCCCCAAACTTCCCCCAAACACAGAGACTTCTCCTCCTTCCCACTGGAGCCTGTGGGCTCAGAAGTTGGAACCTGTCCCCAGCCCGCTGCAGAGCTGCCTGAGCTGTGAAGCACCAGCAGCCACCGCACCGGAATCTCCATATAGGCTCCATTCGGGGGAGGTCACCTAACGCCACCAGCACAAGACGATACAAAAAGCCCCGACTGTGACAGTGCTCCAGAGTGTCCAACGGGGAGGACGAAAAAATGAGACCGGTCTCAACCCACTTGAGGCAAGATCCAACTAAGAAAAAAAAGACACCTCAATCTCAAAAACCGATTGGGATATTCGTATGGAGACCCCGACGTCCGCACACAAACATACGGATGTGCGAACACCTACTACGCACGTGTTTATTCTCACCACGGGGGCGCAAATATCGACATAGGTGCGGTTTTAAATTTAAAAATATTTATGGATTACAATAGGTCCCCACAGTCCAAAACAAAAATTAATGCTCAACTGCCCGAAATTAATAAACCTTCTAGGCTCTCGCGCATCCAGCTTTGTTCACTTCAAGCTATTTTAATTCCAGGCACAGCCTAAGCTAGTTAACATTTCCGCTTTCAACTAGGAGTTATTTTACAAAAGCGATACAAAAACAAAAAATCACATACAGAGTCTTTGTTTTTGCAACAAGCCATAACCATCTAATGAGCGGATTAACTTTTCTGTAAAAGGAAGAGAAATCTAAGTTTCTGAAACGGCATGCCCACTGCTCTCTCTGCTCCTCCACGCATTTTCCTGAGATGTGAAGGGCAGAGTAGAGAGGCCGTGCACGAGCCAGGCAAGACATCGACATCCCCCCAGAAGCGTTTTAAGCTACCTCCAAGTTATTCCTTCGAGTCAAGGCACCGCGCTTCGCGCTGACACCCTATTGAAAATCAACGAGGTCTACAGGGGCCACCTGGAGCGCCCAGGGCACCCGGCCCAGCTCCCAGCTAGGCGAGCCCGCGGCTCCCTGTGTCCCCCTGGTACAGTCCTGAGCACCAGCCCTCCAGGCCCCGGCGGCAAGACAAATGGTGTGCCTGGAGGGGCTGGGCGGCGGCACGGAGGAGGCGGGCGGAGGCGAAGGCTACAGAAGATCTGAAGAGGGGTCAAGCCATCGCTCAAGCCGGCCTGAAGCGGCCGCTGACCCGGCCCTTAATGAGGACCTCAGGGCTGAGTGTACACCGAGTGCCCCAGGAAAGGAAGGATCTGGGTTCTTCTCAGCGCGGCCCCAAATAGCCGGAAAATTAAGGCTTCTCTAACAACTTAAACGTATTGCCGAAGTCCTCTGGCCATAAAGACGATTGTCACAGAACGGTGGACTGGAATAGACTGGTATCTGGGGAGACGGGGCAGAGGAAGGTGGAACTGAGTGGGGATGAAAGGGACAATTAGGGGGAGGGGACAACCCCCCCCCCCACACACACACCTCAAAAGAGGAGCTTCGGTTTCTGCACAGAGCCCCTAAGTGCGGGTCTCCTTACCTGCTGGGTGAACGCGGCCTGCGGAGACGATGGGCTCTTGCTGGGGGCCCCTAGCGTACTCTCGGGTTTTGAGTCACAGGGTAGATCCTTGGAGTCAGGTTCCAGGGGGGTGTGCGCCAAGCCAAAGCCCTCGTCTGCGTCGGCCATGGTGTGCCCGGGGCCCTGTGACCGCACCGGGTCCTGCACTGAGGACAGGAAGCAGAGAGAGGGAGGGAAGGAGGGAGGGAGAGGGGGATTGAGAGAGAGAGAGAGAGAGAGAGAGAGAGAGGAGGTTGGAAGCCAAGTTCTAGTGACGAGAGGGAGCAGTTGGGCTCCCACTTTGCAGCTACCAGCACCTCCGTCCCCAGCTGAAGGAGGCTGCAGAAGGTCTCGTGATTATTGCCATTACTATTACTTTATGATCACGCACAACCTCTC
>NW_011888804.1:4714882-4723597 GCF_000151845.1 Pteropus vampyrus
GCCTCCGGGGCCCGCTCAGTAGGATAAGCTCAGTGAGCCGCTGCTCCCCCGCGCCCCCACAGAGGGAAAGTAGGGAGACACGAGGGAGCGGTGGGAATGGTCCACGTCCTCTCTGAGTGCCGCTTTCAGGGTTAAAGTTGTGGAATCCGAGTAAGATATTCTCTCTCTCTCTCTCTCTCTCTCTCTCTCTCTCTCTCTCTCTCTCTCTTTCTCTGTCCCTCTCTCCCTCTCTCCTCCCTCTGTCTCTCTCTCTCCTCTCTCTCCTCTCTTCTCTCCTCTCTCCTCTCTCTCTCTTCCCCTCTGTCTGAGAAATACAAGCCGACTCAGCTGAGCTTGGTGACGTGGGGCTGCCTTAATGCTTACAAAGTACTGGAATTGCCTATCCAACTAGCTCCCACTGCACGCTGCCTGCCTTTGCGCCTCTCTCTCTCTCTCTCTCTCTCTCTCTCTCTCTCTCTCTCTCTCTCTCTCTTCTCTCTCTCCCTTTCTCCCTCCTTTTCTCCCTCCCTTCCTCCCTCCCTCTCCCTTCCCACTCCCTCCCCCAACCACATTTTCCATTAGATTTCCCGAACACTCACATCACAACACGACTCCCAAACCCAGACCTGGAGATCACCCCCTCCTCTCCGCCCCCTTCCCATCGTCCATCCATCTCTGCTGCTGGGAGTGCTGCTCGGTGGCTGCAAAAAATCCTGCACAAATCATCGCAAAACCCAGTCAGCTTCTGCCGGGGAAGCAATCTCGGCGAGGCGGGCTGAGCACAGAACAGAGACTGAACGCACAACGCGAGCACACACCCGCCGCCGCGCGCGCCCCCTCTGCAGCCTTGCCCGCGGTCTCTCTCCAACGCTGACCTCAAGACGGAGAGCTGCGTGACCCCGCCTGGCCCAGCCAGACGCCGCTAGCCGCCCTGACATCTCTCCCCCTCCCCACTCATGACCCAGACTCGCAGTGACTGACTCCAGGGTGAAGGCAGGGTGAAGGTGCCTTGGGATGGGGGCCGAGATCAAAGATGCCAAGAAATTGCCATTGGCCCCCACCCACCCCAGGGCCACCAGACCTCCCTGGCTGGAGGTGTACACAAGGCAGTGCCCATTTTTATTACAATACTCAAAACAGTCACTGGGGGCTGGCTGGGGTTTTCAGCTCCCCTCAGCTCCCCTCCATGCCCTCCCCTTCTTTGAAATGCATTATTTTGAGGGTCCAGATGAAGAGGTCAGCAGAAGCAGACCCAGATTGGAGCACCGAGTACCGGTGCTTGGAATAACAAATGCCAGGGTGTCTGTCCCGTTGCCCACCCCTGTCTCTTGCACCCCCTCGCCCTGTTCTTTTCTGGAGCCCTGATTAGACTTGGACCTGCAGGCCAAGGTCTGGGTCGAGGGATGAAGGGAGGAGAGATGCCCTGGGGATCAGCAGCCGCCTCGGTGTGACCCTCGGTGGCCGCTGGGACTAAAATCCCAGGGCAGGCCTGACACATGGATGCAGAATTCCAAAGTGGATTGTCCAGCCCTGAAAGCAGGGCGACCTTGGAGAAAACCAACACGAGCGTTTGCTACCGTCCTCACTCTACCTTCCCGTTTAGTTTTCCAGTAGCCTTTCGCAGAGGCCGTTCATTTGTGAGAACGCCCTCACCCTTCCAAAATGCCAGCTCAGAGGACTTGACGCTTGCTAAGGAGGCGACCCCCGGGGCCAAAGCCGGAAAACAAACATGGCTTCAGGATGAGCATGAATGTCTGCCTCTCTGGCAAAAGGAAAGCGAATTCCGGAAAGACCTCTCCAATCCCTTTAAATGCGCAGAGATTTGCGGATAAAATAAATTCCCATAAATAACCTGAAGGCCCCTCCGGAGAGGGAAAAATCTGGACTCCCCCATTGCTGGGCCAGATTTGCTTAGGTCTGTGGAGCGCAGATGGTGTGGGGCCGCCAAGCGAAATTGGGATTCCGAAACCTCGGGAAGGGATCTGTTCATGCCAGGTGACACCCGAAGGCAAAATGTAAGAGAGTGCATTCTTATTTCGAGGGTGAAAAGTAGCAACGCTGGGCAGGGGGGGGATTCAGCAGGGTCGAGTTGGGGTGGGAAGCTAAAGGCCCACGGGCAGGGGAAGAGCTGAGAGAAACCTATTCCCCCACCCCCCACCTCAGAGCTCTCCAGGGCAGACACTCACCTCCAAAAATCCCACCTCTTCTTTCCAGCGCTGAAGCCAGGAGTGACGCCTTGCTGGGGAAGGGGGGGCTCAGGTGAAGAGTTTGGAAAAGACCCCCAAAAGAGACCCCTTGTAGGCCAAACCTTCTTCCAGCGTCTGTCAAGAGTAGCATGTACCTCCCAGCTCGAAGTTGGTTTGTGGTCTTCGACAAATTAAATATTACTGTTTATTACCAGGCATACCCCAATAAAATAAAGAGGCAACCAGGCGATACCGACTATCTCACCAGCCGCTGCACCTATAGGACTTGGAGACGTCACGAGTCACGCAACTGGTCCGCGCGCTGTCACGCTCGACTGGGGGGCAGTGGCGGGAGGTTAATTTCTCTCCGTCTTCGCCTATCGGTCCCCGGGTCTGCGCAGCCACAAGTCCCGGATGCCTCGGCCACGGGAATAAATAAAGAAATAAACAAACCCAGAGCCCTCTGGGGAAATGGGGGTGGCGAACTTCAGACACAAATAGAGCCAAGATCGATTTTCTTTGGGAGGGGGAGGGGGGCCTTTTGGCGAAGGGAGGTGGGAACCCACCTCAGCCCACGGTTGGAAAGAAATCAAGTTGTTCCAGGGGGAACGAGGTCTCTTGCAGGGGGCAAGAGAGTCTTCGTATTATTTAAAAATTATTATTATTTTTTTTCCAAGGAGAAGCTCTTGGCAAATGACTGTGACGGCGCCTCTGTAGCTGGTTACGTTTGGGACGCGATAACTCAGTGTCCCCTTGCAGACTTGCACAGAAGTAATTACTGGGTTATCGCGGAGGGGAAATAAGATAGAGACGTTGGGAGGAAGAGAGAGAACCGGCCGCAATGTCTCTGGCTGAGAAAAAGTCCATTCTGCGAATGAGCTAGGTCCGCGGACGCAACTCGTCCCAGCGCGGCCTGGCGGGGGCGGGGTGCGAGTGGGTGGTGGGGTGGGGATGGAGAGGGGTTATTCCTGCAGAGAAAAATTATAGCGCAGCGGCCTGCGGAGGGACGAGGCGCTCTATTTTGTTTTGTAATATCGATTATTATTATTTTGGGTCTCATCGATGGGCATCACTTCTACGCGGCCCCGTGGAGGATGCGCGCGAGCTTTTGCGCGCAGCTGGAAACGCGCTAGGCTCAGTTGGGAATCGTGTGCTGCGTAGACGCCCTGGCGGCGCGGAGTCGAGAGCTAGGCCTGCCCAGCGCGGAGCCAGCGAGCGCCGGGCCTTCCGGAAGGGTAAGTTCCCCACCGAGGGGCCCCGAGGGAGCCGGCCATCGGAATCTGAACTTGCCCCCAGCTTCGGGGTTCGATCCCGGCTTTCGCGCGCTCCCAGCCCCCAGGGCTTTCTAAGCCTGGCCTGGCTCCAGGCCTGGTCGGCCCGGCGAGAAGTGCAGGAACGCGGTCCGCCAAGCAGCCCCAGAAGCTAAGGTCAGGCCCGCGGGGAGAGCGGGCAGTGACTTCCAGCGCCGGACACGGGCATCCGAGCCAGCTGTGTCGCACACTTCGCAGCTTCCAGCAAGCGGAACCCGTGTCCCCACTCTCGTCCAGGCCGCAGTGGCTTCCCCGAGCTTCGCTTTCGTTTCCCAAGTTACTCATAATTATCTTTGCCCCAGTCCGAGGCCCATGCGTGCAGCGCTTGCTCCCAGATGCCAAGAGCACAACTCCCAGATCCTTCACCCAAAGGCTCGAGATGAGTTCTAATTTGACCTCCGAGCCGAGGTGGGCTGGAAACGGAGGCCTCGGCCTCGGCCCCAAAAGGACTAGCAGGGGAAGGCGAAACCCTGAGCGGGGCGCGCGTTCCTTTCCATTTGACTCTCTTCTCTCAAATCCCCGGTGCGGGCCCCAAAACCCGCCCGCGGGAGCACAAAGGATTCCTCAATCAAATTCAGCTTCCCAGACCCGCTTTCCCACACCCGGAGGCTGCACCCGGAGGAGGATAAATAAAGACCTCAACCGGAATTGAGAATCCTCATTCTTTTCCCCAACCATCGGGCAGTAAACTAGAAAGAAGCTGCAAATGGCAACGTCCCTCATCCCTTCTTTCTTTCAGAGAACTGTTGCCTTTTCCCGCCCGCTGCCAGCTCGGTTTTCTCCAGAAATCTCTTTTCCTCACTTCGCAAAAATTCTGCCCTGATTTGAATACTGCAGTGGATAGGAGAGCAGAGGTTTCTATTTTAAAAGTCAAAACCAAAACAAAAGCAAGGATGGATGGCTGTCGATGTTTTTCCTTCCCTCTTGCCTTGTTTTTAGGGAGTCGCATCCAAAACCACCATATTTCTTTCCTCTCGAAAGAAATCTGGGTTAAGAATCCAACTCCCTCTCTGTTTCTCTCCGGACGTGTCCCCGCCTGACTCGGGTCCCCATTGAAGGAAAAAAAAGTAGGGAGAAGAGCAGTCGGGACTGGAAAAATTACTAAGAATTATAACAATAGAAATAATGACAAAACTAAACTTTGACCAACTCATTTTTCGAAAGAGAGGGTCAGACTGAGGGTGAGAATTTCCCTCATTTCTCAGGGGGTCACTTTCCCTCTGCCTAGTTAAATCTGGCTCTATTATATTTTTTCCAGGACTGCAGTATCTCCCTTCCCCATGTTTTATTCAGTTGCTAGCTTTCCCTCTTCTGAGCAGATGTACCTGAGAAGAATACTGGCTGTTATTATTATTCGACTATCCAATATTCTCCGATATTTCCACCAGTTATTGTTATTACTACTTATTTTACTGATCATTATTCCCTCCCCTAAGTTTGGTGGATGAGATTCCCCCCCCCCGGGGGGTCGGGGTCATGAACTGAGAAATGGAAGTGAAGCATCCTTCAGGAGCCTCAGCTGGGATACCAAGGCTGGAGGTTGGCAAGCTCCAGAAGGTGGGAACAAGCCCCGGTTAGGATGCAAAGGAGCTTTCTTCTTGCCCCCTACAACGTGGGGTTCCCAATGGCGGAGAAGGGTGAGGGTCTTGAGCTGAGAGGACCTCGAGCGACCTCCTATCCTGTGGGCTGCACGGAGCCTGAGCACTCCAGCCATATCTGCTGCCCAGAAACTATCGAGGGGCCTCTGGGTGTAGTCACCAGGTCGGCGTGATCAGCACATCCCCACAGCCTCCAAAGATGTGGGAGAAAATATACTGAATTCCAGGCCTCTGACCCGGTAAGATAGAGACTCGAGCTAATACCTCCAGGTCTGGGATGCAGGCGGGGGGCCTGTCTGGATACCCCCTCCCTCAACTGGAGGGTGCAATGGAAACTTGGGAGCCTGCTGCTCTCCGGGGCTCTGGAAAGACAAATTTTCTTTGGCAAAGGGAATGGTGTCGCGCTGTCGACACGGCAGACTATTTTTCTTGTTCCCTCATGGGGGGGGGAGGGGAGAAAAAGAGAGCAAGAAAGAGAGGGAAATTAAATCCACACGTGTTAAGCTTGCTCAAAGGGCCGGATTCAAAACCAGAGATGAAACTGTGACTCCAGTTCTGGCTGCTCGCCGGCCTCTTTCCAGCCAGCCCCAGGCTCACAGGGCAAGGCGTCCCCACCGGAGAGAATTCGATCCGATGTTTCATAAAGCTCTTTATTTAAGGGGGAAGGGGCGATGGTTCCTCTCTGTCTACACCGCAGAGTCAGAACTCAAAGAAAACAAAGGAGGTAGGGATTGTGAGAATAATTGTCCCCTGTAACTAAGCTCGGCTTGCTATGCCCCAACGACTCAGGTAACATTCACCCGATGGCCAAAATGAGCCAGACCGGTGGTTTTGGAAATTCCTAAGATCTGACCAGGTTTTCGGACTTGGTCCTCCCTGTGTCGAGAGAACCCAAAAAGCTGTTGTATTGACGCGAGAATAGCCACCTTAATCGGCACGGCTAACGCCCGCATCCCTTACTTCTCTTCTTTGGGGACAAACTTGCCTGCCGAGGAGGCTCCAGGCCCCACCGCGGGAGAGCTCTGCGCACGCAGGGAAATGGGGCGGATGGAGGCAGCCACCACTCCTGGAGCTTCGAGTGAAAACTCTAGTAATGACCTTGAGGAGGTGAAGGGAGGCGGGTGGGGGTGCGGGTGAGGAGGGCCGCCAAACCCCAAACTGGAGGGATCCATCACCAAAACGATTGCTTGGTCGAGACCTCTAATTTTTCTTCCCTTTCAGCCCGGAGCTGCGAGCGCGCAGCGGGTCTCCTCTGGCCCCCCCGTGCTGGTTTTCCGGCCTTTGGGGGGCAGCTGCAACAGAAGGGTCCGGAAGCGGGGACCCGGGACGCCTGGCTCCCCCGCCACAATCACACCCGGAAAACACTAGGGGTGCAGCTGACAGAGGTTCGTGGTGGAAAAGCTCCTGGCGTTTGTTTCCGCAAAGGCCCTCGGTTTCCTGGTCACCATGGCAACCCCGGAGTCCCGTAGAACAACAAGCCGGCGCCCCGGGGACATTTGCGCACTTTTGCGGCGCGTTCCGAGGCCTGCGAGGCGCTTCCGCTCGTGGCTCTTGGCTTTCCGGAGCCCCCTCCGAGAGTTCGACAAGGCAGGGATTGGAAAAACTCCCTCGTTTTTTGTTTTTTTGTTTTTTTTTTCTTTTTCGTTTTTTTCAGCGGAAGAGAAAAATCGAGATTTAGTGGAATCTCTGCCCGGGAAGTTCGGGTGTTGAGCAAAAAAGCCCCCACTTAGGGTTCAGAGCGGTGACCGCGGGGACGCGCGCGCAGGCAGCGGGCGCGATGTTCTCATCGAAGCGCGCACCCGGCACGTCTCGGCCGGGGACTTGGGACTCTGGGGAGTCGTGGGACCTCATCACATCTACTGTCCACCTCCATTCCCATCCGAGGTTTCCCACCTCGGTCCAAGCGACCCTTTCGCCTGCCTGGAATAACTTCTAAATGGAAAGAGAAAAGTCGGGAACTAAACCGGTGGAACTAAACGGTCTTATTGAGGGAAAGAATAAATTATACTCCTTTTCCCTTTAGAGAAAACGTTTTTGATTGTGGTTGCGATAGAAATAACAGTAAAAGAACATTTGGGGGAGTTGTATTGCTTTCTTCTTGAACCTGCGTGTGTGTGTGTGGGGGGGGGGAGGGGAGTACCTCTCTTTCTTTTGAGGGTGGACGGATGACAATACGGGCTGATTTTTCTGTTTCCATTTTGGAAACAGCAAGCTCTGAGAAAGAACCAGGGCTCTGACCGGCTCGGACTGCCTGACTTGACAGTGATTGACGGCCACCAGAGAGAGAGGGAGTCCAGGCCTGGGTGCTGCTCTCAGAGGTCTTTGGTCACAGGACTGGAGCCACAAGCCCTCTGGGATCCTCCCCGCCTTATTTCGCTCTTTGCTGTGGATCTCATTCGCCTCCCCGCTGGTCAGGAAAGGCCGAACTTCTGTTCTGCTGCTTCTCATGGGCCGTCCAATGCCCTCCAGAGCTCTGGACTGGCCTGTAGTGTCCTACTCGGGGACTCCAGTGTGAGTCCCAGGCAGCCCACAAAGGTTCCCTTAACCTCACTCGAGATCCCCGTCTCTT
The DNA here is from genome assembly GCF_000151845.1 of Pteropus vampyrus. Classification (NCBI taxonomy): domain Eukaryota; kingdom Metazoa; phylum Chordata; class Mammalia; order Chiroptera; family Pteropodidae; genus Pteropus; species Pteropus vampyrus. Next base: position 4,722,525 of record NW_011888804.1, read on the forward strand.
TTCCTCCCCAGCGTTTTGCACTAACAGTCTCAGAAGCTCCCTGCCTGTGTCTACGCAGCCGCAAAGAGAGAAATGTGGATATTTGAGGCTCAAAAATCTGTTAGCATTTGAGGTGCGATCGTAGCCAACATTTGCGTGGGCCAGGAGCTGTCGAAACACAGTTTCACTTGCTTATTTAGCTCCCAGTAGCTCTATGAGAAGGTGGTCCCTGGGGATCTGGCCCCATCACGCTCTGGTGGGATTCGAACCCAGGCAGGAGGATTCCAGAAGTGCCTCTTTTACAAAGCAGGGCTTCTCCACCAAAGCAGGGAAGGGAAGGGGGCTGGGAAGAGATCTGTTGGGTTGGGTGAGTGCAGAGGACACTTTTTAAGCGACTAACGGCACATTCAGCCTGAAACGGAAGGCAATTGCTCCTTGAGTCTGTGGGGTAAAGCTTCGATCTCTCTTTCTTCTGTCTCTTCCCGCTCTCCTCGCTCCCACTAAGGAAGCAGAGGGACCTAGAAAAGCGCCTCTCGGCATACAGCCCCAGAGCCTGAGCTTATACAGGAAGAGAGGGAGGATAGGCAGACCTTAACTTCTCCTCTCCAAATGTGAGCGTTCTGTTCCCAAACCTTGGCCCATATCCATCATGTCCTCAAGCCAGTACCCATTGTTCCCTGGAGGGAGGGAAATTGGGTGGGTGGGATGAAAAGGGGAGAAGAGAAGACCTGCTTGTTTTTTTGTTTTTTTTTTTTTAAGCAAATGATTAAACTCAGAGAGGGCGAGGACTTGCCCAAGTCACACAGCCTCTGCTGGAAATGCACCAGCTCCTTGCCATTCCCTAGGCTTTGTGCCTTCTGGTAGAGGCTGAAAGGCAATCACAGAGGCTTCCCCAGTGGAGCTGCCCCTCGGGCTGTGGGCTCAGCCTGCTAAGCGCCCCTTGGAGGTGTGGAGGCCATGCTTGGACGGGGCTGCCCTGCGGGGTCCTGGCCCTATGGGGTCCCGGCGATCGATCCTCGATCCTCTCCCAGATACTCGGTTCTCAGGGTGGAGGGAGCCTGCTAGGTGTAGCCCTCCTGTCTTTGTGCCACTGA
>NW_011888804.1:4724926-4754428 GCF_000151845.1 Pteropus vampyrus
AAAAAAAAAAAAGATCCTCCTCACCTTCCAGAGCATGGGTAAGCCCCACACCCCTGGCAGGTCAGAAATGTCAGGGTCAAGAAATGTTCCCAGATATCACCTTGACAGGAGGCAGTACACAGTTACTTCCCGAGCAAGCAGGATTAAGGAGCTGGGGTAGTTAATGCACAAGCACACTATACCACCCCCCAGCTGTGCACCTACCCCCAGGACAGCCTTAACTCTAAATCCTAATTATGTTTACTTTTGGAAGTTGGTCTCAAGGGATCGGGTGCTGCAGCTCAGCTGCCCCAAGTGCCTCACTCCCAAGCAGCCTTTGACCTTGTCCCCCAAGTCTGTGGGCCTGGCGGGCTCCCATGGGGTAGATCTACTCCCCGCAGCCCTGGAGACTCTGAGCCCAGCAGTCCACCAGCCCTGCGCTAAAAGCAGTAATGCTTCTGGCCTCTGCCACTTCTGCCCCATGGTGCTGGGAGGAAAGGGGCTTGCCTGAGCCCTGGCCCGGCCCTCTGTCCCCAAGGGGTCAAGCAACAAGATGCTCCAGACTTAACCACTTGGGAGTCACATGTAGCACACACAACTATGCACAGTCACCTACTGCATATCCGAGGGTGGCAATAACAGTACACACACACACACACGATCACATCAGGCAGAGTCACTCACTACGTATGTAGATGCAGCAATCTGTTGCACACAGTGCTGACCACACTCATCATCACGCGATCACATACATATACATACTTACCCTGTCACATACACAAATACACGGACACACTCCCATATTCGATCTCACATAAATTTACACAGGAAAATACCCACAAATACACACCTATTCAGTCACATACACACACTCCCATACTCGTCACACGAAGACACACACCTACATGTGCACGCTGAGTCAGACGCACACACACACACACACAACCACAGTCACACACAACCACCCACAGGCTCACGCCTGCACATATGTGGACATTAACTCAGTCACACATGCGATCATGAGCAGTCACATTTGCCCAAAGTCACGCATAGAAAGCCACACACACAATTACAGCTCTTTGCCCTGCGTCACACACACCAGCCATGTGTGCCTGCACGCACGCACATGCTCCCATGCACGGTCGCATTCGTTCATTCGTGATTCAGGTTCAGCCATTGTGTCCGTGGGCCCCCTTCGGGGCACTGAGTCGGGCCGTCCCTGCCCAATGTGGCAGAAGCAACTGGGTGGGCACCATCAGGGACCACTTCCCAATGACATGGCGAGGTTCCCCTGGAGAGAACCCCCACCTAGGCTGGGAATCACCAATTCAGAAGGAAGGACATGTGTTTTTTTGCAGCAGGCAAGGGAAAAGCCAATCTCCAGATACACCTACTTCCTCCCTAGCCGCCTATGAACCCCCCACAGAGGCCCCGGGGCTTTGACGCAAATCCATCCCAGAGGGTGGAACCCAAGTGGGCCCTTAGCAATAATGAGTCCAACCCTTTAATTTTACAGATAGGGAAACTGAGGTCTAGAGGTGCAGAGAGATAGAAAAGGGAATTGTCAAAGTTCCCCCGGACTTCGGAGCAGAGCTGGGACTGGAACCCCATCCTCTGCCCCCATGCAGACCACACTGGACACCCCCACCCTCATCACTGTCATGGCCAGCCTTCCCCGCCGCTGGCCCGGTCCAGCCCCCACAGATGCCTGCGCTACCCGCCCCCGAGCAAAAACGAGGCAACGGGTCACGACCCTCCAAACTTTGTGCCCACCTCAGGACCTTTGCACACCCCATTCCTTCTGCTCCCCACTCTCCTCATGGCCGCTGCCTCCTGTCGTTTTTGTCATGTGCTTTTATTTATTATCTGTCTCTACCTTGGACTCCAAGATGCTGAGGACAAAGATCGCGGCCGCCTTATTCAACACGGCGCCCATCGCTTTTCGCGCAGTCGGTGCTGGATAAAGATTTGTTGAATGAAATACGTAAAGGCATTACAGCTGATGGACTCAGAGCCAAGCACAGACAAAACGTATATAAGGAATCCATGAAATGTACAAGACTGTAGAACTCGCCCCGCTCCATGCATAAAATAAAAATAGAAGTCTGACTGGTAATAAGCTTGGAGGGAACAAAACCCAGCAGCATATTTTTAGCTTTCTGAGCCTCAAAGCCTGAACTGCTTCCTCTCTCCCTGCCCCAAGTGTCCCCCACCCCCGGCCATCCCTCCCTTGTGCTCTGGGCCTTTCTTTTGTCCACCCTTCCAGCTGTTCCCAGGAGCCTAGAGAAGGAGATAGCAGATAAATGAAAGTGGTATTTTTATAGGCTGATAAAAACCACGCTTATCTAGAAAGCTCTGTCCCATCTCCCCAAGTGTCCCTAATTGGTCATTTGCCCAGTGCCCTCTCCGCCGGGGCTGCAGACACCCTGGGAGAGGTGACACAAGCCACCCTCCCTGGCCTTCTTGCTTCTGTTCCATTCCCCTCTGCCCTTCCCCCTCGGGCGGGCCCACAGGAAACCTTCGCCAGGAGAATTTAGGATGAGGAGGTAGGTGAGAAGGCACGGGGCAGAGGGGCGGTGGTGAGGGAGGGGTCCGGACTTCCCCAAGTGGCTTCGCTATGCCACTATTTAATGGTGCCAACTATATTAAATTCTATACTCCAGCAGCCTCTTAAATCCATTTATGGCCCAAGCTGGACCCTGAGCTGTAATAATAATAAAAATAAAAGAAAGAATTTATGCACCCAGGGTGTGGACCCGTCACCGGCAGAAAAGAGAAAGCTGTTTCTGGCTGATCTTGCTGGCCTGTCGCCCACCCTGTTCCCCCTGGGTAGAGGCTCCCAGGGGCAGAGAAGAAAACTAGGCTCCTGGGGAGAGAGGAGATTTTGGGAGCTGAGAGAAAAATCATCTTAACAAGCATTTGCTGGAGTCTCTCCATTCCTCTCTTGGGCTCATGGAGAAGGGCTTCCTTGTATTATATTTCTTGTATTACATTTTTAGAGCCGATCTAGACCCGACCTGTGACCAGGGACTGAAGAGAGAGCAAAGAAATAGGGCGGAAAAGGTGTAGAGAGGAAGCTGGGGTGGCGGTTCAGCTCCTAGACATCACCACGAGTTCAAATCCAGATCCTGTCGCTTCCTGGTGGCATGAACTGCGCGAGTCTCTTTGTCCCTCACAGCCTCAGTGTCTCGATCTGTACAACGGGTCTCACTAGAATACCAGCCTCAGGTGGTGGTGAAGGCAGAAGTGATATAATACATGGGCTTAGAGTAAGGCTTGATAAATGCATCGTTCTGAAGTATGCTAATCCTCTCAAGGTGGGTAGAGGCAGGTTTTATGGGAGATGCAGCCTGTGGCAGGAAGAAGGAGGCGGGAGAGGAGGATAGGAATTGGATGTGGCGGCCATATGTGTAACTGGTCCCCTGGAAAGCGTTGGTACCAACCTACAGTATCTGAAAGGAGGGCTTCCACCCATCAGAGCTTCTGGGGCATGAGAGGCGGTGTGAGGCCTGATCTGAAGGGCCCAGAGACATCCCCCGCCTCACCCCAGTTTGGCTGCTGTATCTCCTGTATATCTGCGAGGCACTTAAGAACCGAAGACAATAACTATTGGCTTTCAGTCTCGCTCCCTTAGGAGACGCCCCTTCTAGAGCAGGTACTGTGTAACTCTTGTCCCCCAGCTCCCAGACCATCACGCACTGCTTGAGCGGATGGCGGAAAGACGGAATGGAGACTGGGATCTTTGGCTTTGTCATCCTGGCGTCGGGGGTCAATGAAGCCAAGGGCAGGGGCTAGGTGTGAGAGTATTCTGTTTTTTTCTGCCTGCTGTGACACCATTCTAACTTCTTGATTACCCTCTCATCAGGAAATGAAAAGAATAGATTTGGAGCCTATGGAAGATTCATCACATTTAATGACCCAATTTGGCACGCCACCTTGCACCCACACCCTTGGGGAGCCCTCTCCCACACTGACTCTAAACTTGGCCTCTGTGACTCGCTTTGGCCACAGGACAATAACCAACTTGACATCTCGTGTGCTTCTACTCTCCTGTCCCTCTGCCTTCTCCATTTATAGCTGAGCTAGCCTGCTGGAGGACTAGACACAAAGCCGAGTCAGCCCAGTTGTCTCAGCCAAGGCCCTAGATAGTAAGAAAGCCCAACCGAGATCAATAGAGCCACACAGTTAACTGCAGATGACCTGCAGGTGATCACAAACACCTGAGTAAGCCCCAGTTGGGAGACCCATCCAGCTAACCCACAGATTCATAAGCAAAAATAAATGTTATTGCTGTAGGCACTGGCGTTGGTGGTTATTTGTTACGCAGCATTATTGTGGCAGTAGGTAACTGACACAGAGCCCTGAAGTGAAACCAACTCTGACTTTCTCCACATTCCGGGTTTGGCCAAAGAAAGGGACTTTTAAGGTTCTAGTTGCACATTTTCAGGCCCTGGCTTTAATTGCAAAGGGTGGTTATTTAAAACATCAGAAATAGATTGGTGCTTCTGGCTTCAAACCAGGGAAACTGGAGCGGACAAGGAGCGTTCCTATAGAGCCAGGTCTACACCGAAGCGATTTCCTGTTAATCTAAAACACGTAGACCTGGGTTTAGTGAGGCGGGATGAGTGATCCTTCCGAGAAACCCTAGGCGAGTTGTCACGCCACAGGGGACAGTGTCCATTTCCTCCTCTGGTTACAGCACCCTGATTTTCCCTGGGAAATAGCCCCTTCCCCACTCTCTTTACCCAGTAGGTGGGCAATTAGCATATTTCACCCCCGGCCACGATGACTGGTTCAACAATAGTCACGTGTTCAAGTTCTAGCCAATCGGAAGTTACTGCGGGATTTTTCCGGACACATGGGGAAGAGAAGGCGTCTTTCTCCTGGCCTTAAGAGTTTTAAGGATGGAAAGTCTGGCGTCGCTGGCCACCATTTTGTTACACCAGGGGGCGCCTGCAAACGGGCAAGGGCTCGACATTCCTAGGAGTCAATTTTCTCACACGTGAAAAACAGATAATAATCGTGTCCCCTCACAGAATTGTTGTGAGGGTCTGAATGAGATAATACATGAAATGCACCAGGCGAGTGATCCATAAATGTTAGCTATTGTGATTCATTTGGTGCAACCATTGGCCTAGATCTGTAATTGTTATTTAACCTGTAACTAAAAATGAGCAGATATATATAAATGTCTCTGTGATGCTTTCCATGTGCACATGGATGCTGGTAAACATATTGTATGGCGTATACTCCCAGATGCGCTAGTAAAAATTCAAGCCGTTCTTTTCAAGTGAAGAGAATCCTGCCTCTAATCAGGCATGTCCTTTGGCTTGCTCTAGGGAGGGGAGGTTTGAAATGAGCCACCCCGAACTCTCCCTGGTCATCAGAGGCGCAGATGTGGCCGCTGCAGAAGCGACTGCCTGCAATGAGGACCGGTGGAGTTGGGATTAAGTTTATCCTTAGGACCATCCTCGGTGTCCCCTTCCCTCTAGCTGTGACAATATCCTAGTGCTGCTGTAACGAAGTACCTGGGATGGAGTGGTTTAAACCATGGAAATTTATTATCTCGCAGCTTTGGAGGCTAGTCTGACATTAAGGTGTCAGCTGGGTTGGTTCTTTTCTGAGAGCTGTGAGACTCCGTTCCATGCCTCTCTCCTAGCTTCTAGAAGTTGGCTGGCCATCTTCGGTGTTCCTCAGCCTGTAGACACATCGCCTTGATCTCCGCCTTCGTGTTCACGTGGTGTTCTCCCCATGGGTGTGTCTGTATCCAACTTCCCCCTTTTTATAAGGACACCGGTCATATTGGATTAAGGCCATCCCAATGACCTCATTTTAACTTCATTACCTTATAAAGACCTATATCCAAATAAGTCACATCCCTAAGTACGGGAACATAGGACTCCAACGTATGAATTTGAGGGGAGAGGGACGTAACAAGGCGGTACCCTCTGTGCTCAACCACGGAGCATGCCCAGACCTGCAGGCACATTTCCAGCATCCGTTTAACTGAAATCCACAGCCACGGGCCAGAGGAACATCATGAGAGCAATGCCTACGTGACAGGCATTCGGAAAAAAGAAGAAAAGCAACCAGGATGCGGATGTTTCAAATCGGGGTTTGCCTCTCGCATTGAGACCCTGACGAATGGCCGATTCTCTCTGCGCGTCTACTTCCTCCGCCGATACATGGGCTTGGTGGGAGAGAAAAGGTGTTACAAGAATTAAATGAAGTCACACGGAGGAAACGAAGGTGGCGGGCATGTCGCTGAGGAACAACGCGCTACACTTTGGGGTCTGTCAGGCTGGGTTCCAGTGACACTGACAGTTACAGACTGGGTGGCCCTGGTGAGTTAACGAACGCTGGAGCCTCGGCTCCTTCACATCCAAAATTAAGATAATTTCAGGACTCACCTCATCATACTGGGGAGATAGTTAACTGACCCATGTGTGTCAGGTGTGGTGCTTGCAACCTCCTGGGTGCTCAGTCCCTGTTAGTGGTCCCCCCGCCCCACCCCATCTTTCTCTCCTTGATACTCACTTTAGTCTCAGTTTTGAAGAATAGTTTAAGGATACACACACACTGTGGCGTACGTCTTCGGAGCTGAGACTCGAACAAGACTAAGCCCCCTAAATTCCTGCTGCAGATCACCCGACTCGAGTCTCTGGGGAGAAGTTGGACATGTTTCTTTGGAAAAAGGAAGCTTCCAGATGAGACATCCACTTGTGCTGCATTCGCAAGGAAGTGTCTATAAAGTGGCAGTGAACGAAGCTGCGATTGTTACAGCGGCTCAAAGCCCGAAAGCAAAGGTGTTGGTTCAAACACCTAGAGATATCTAGACACCGTTTTATGACAATGCAGCTGTAGGCTGTCCCAGTCCAGTTTTTTACCACCCACCCGCCCCCGCCCCCAGAGCTCATAAAGTAGTCATGCCTCGATTTATATGAAGAGACAATCAGTGAATGTGTGTTAACCCATCATCTCCTATGAGACCTCGGTAATTTACTTGGAACAACTTACTTTTCAATGATGAAAGATATTTGCCCAGCCTGCATGGATCACGGTAACAACATCCTCTTTTCCCAGGAATATTAGTCTCTGTTTATTTATATCAAAGCCTTATTTCCCTTTTCACACCCCTGAAAAGAAAGCAAACAGTAGGGGGATGCAATATACCAGGAGACCCCCAGGAGGTTATTAAGCACTAATGGGAGGCGGTCTTACTTAGGGCTGACTTATAGTTCCTCTCCTGCTGGATTATGAAGGTAGTTCAAAGGGTGGCCCTAAAGTCAAGGTGGCTTGCTTAAGGGTTGGGAAATCTTAAATAGGGCCTTTCATCTCTGTGGCCACATTCTGGCTGAAAGTCATTACCATCTGCTTGGAGCTGGGTGGCCAGAGGGTTGAGCTGGTGGTCACTCGCACCACCTATAGACCATTTTCCACAGCTCAGTAGCCCTGGACAGTTGCCTGGATGGGCGTATTCACATGGCCACTCGTGGATTCCGTGAACGTTTCTTTAGATGCCAATATGGCAGCACGTCCTGGCCCATGCATTATCTAACATCTCATTTGATTGACGTGGAGGAAAAGGGATGATGAAGTTTTTAGCCCGCTCTTGTGTGATGTGAAAATAAGCCAATACCTCCTGGCCAAGGCTTGTCGGGGGATAGTGGCAGCGGGTGAGAAAGAGATTCTCGATGCCGAGACACATTTTCAACGGAGCTCAGTAGCTGAAGCCCCTGGGAAGGGCATTTGGGCATCACAGTTCAGAGCAGGCAGACTTGGGTGGCCACGGGGAAGTCGCTCGACTCTTCTGAGCCTCAGTTTCCTCTTCTGCAAAATGGACATCCTAGAACCTCCCTTCCAAGATTGCTGAGAGGATTAAAGGATTAGGTAAGATATTCATGTAGAACATTTAACACACCACTGACAGAGGGCCACCAGATGTAGGGAAATTACCGTTCTTCCTCTCTGTGGTCCATGTGTAAAGCTGAGAAAATTTGCTTCTCCTAACCCACAACAAAGGGTTCAGGCCTTTTAATGGGAAGAAAAGTCAATCCTGAAGAGGTTGTTCCTCAGCCTCGATGACTTTATCTGAAAAGATGAAACTGTGAACACCCACCTTGTAGGATTATTGCAAGGATGACAGATAAGGCTCATGCAGTGCCTGGGACAGGGCAGACGCGCAATTGCTGGAGACGGAGCATAATTAGAATCATAAGCAGCGAATCAGATCAAGAGTCCACGGGACTGGATTTACTAAGCCTTAGTTCACCGCTATTTCTTTAACACCCCCTTCAGCTCCAATATCAGTACTTAGTCAACGCCCGACCGGTCTAAGGCTGAGAACGTCTTTTCCACCAGTTTCTCTGGACCAAACGAAAGCGATTTAACAGATGTAGATACCTGGAATTCATTTCATGCTCTAACCCCATCTTATTCCAAAATCAACTTCCAGAGCTATCAAGCAGGAGCACGTAATTTAAATAAATATTGGCTGAGTGTCCACTGTCTACACCACTCTTGGTGCTGAAGTTAGTGACCAAAATCAATAAACATCTCTGTCCTCAAGAAGCTCATACTCTAATGCCAGGCTACTCAACCACAAATAAATAAGGGGCTTGCACCACTCAACGCTGGCCGCCTCATCCCCAGCTTTCTCTCAAATGCTGTTGAAAGGGCCATCTAGGTCTTTATTTACAAAGTAAAGAGTGGACTCTACTCGTATGGAGAGATGAATAGAGATACACAGACACATACAAATAACATGGCTGGAGATCCAGAAAATGATTTGAGCACTGATGCTGTGTCAGGCATTCTACTAAATGTACGACTTACTTTAACGCAAATTTAATTCTCGCGAGATCCTAGGAAATAGGTACCGTTGTTGCCTCCTGTGAGCGGATGAGAACACTTGAGGCTCAGATAACAAAAGTGATTGGATTTAACAAAGAATCATTTCAGAAGTCACCGTCATCGGTGTAAATGCAGCCTTCAATTATTGGAATGGATTAGAGGGTATGAAGTCAATTCAGACAAGTTGGAATATGGAACAATGGTAATGGTTTGAGTGTAAGCGGTTAAATAAAGGGAACCGAAGACTTTTATGTTTTTACAGGAAGGCTGCCTTCCTGAACAAATCTTAAGAGGGACCCAAATCTGTAAGCAGATTTATGGAAGCACACCTAGCTGAAGATGACCTAAAATGGCCTGTGGGCTTAAGGTAGCTCTGAAAAGTCACATGGTCTTTGAAATCCCAGCACCCATAAAAGCTGGGCCAACGAGCATCATGAAACCATGAGCCAGTAACACAGGAAACTTGGATGGGCTTCCTTCAAAGCCCACTTCTATGAGTTCACAGAAACCAAAGGCTTGGAGCAATGTTATATTAGGTGTCTAATGAAAAAGCCGTCACCTTCCAAAGGATTAAACATTATGCTCACACACAAAAAAAAAAAGCACGTGGAAACATCAGACAAGCCCAAATAGAAGGACATTTTCCAAAACAACTGGCCTGTACACTTCAAAGACGTCACAGTCAAGAAAGGCAAAGAAAGGCTAAGAAATTTGTCCAGATTAAAGGAGGGGAAACGTGTCAACTAAATGTAATACGTGATCCTGGATTGGATTCTGAATGGGTTGGGGGGCAGGGGAGGTGGGACAACCATAAAGACCATTATTGGGGCAAATGATGGAAATGAAATGTGGATTTGCTAAGACTCTTGCCTCGATATTGTATTTTCTGATTTGGTAATAGTGTTGTGATTACATAAGAAAGCAGCCTTGTTTTTAGTAAATACCTACTGGTGAGTGTAGAGTAAAAAGGAAGTATATCTCTAACTTACTCAGGTGGTTCCTTAGAAATTGATAAAGAGAGAGAGAGAGAGAGAGAGAGAGCGAGTGTGAGCGTGAGTGCACGCATACGTGATCGTGCTATGAGCCTAGTTGGCTATAAGCCTAGAGCATCTAGTGACTATCTGGAAACATCTTATCTGATGATGAATCCAACAGAGAGAGAAACAGAGCCAAAAGATGAAGAGACCTTGTTAGGTCCTTGATCCAAATATGCCTGAAGCCAAACTTCCCAATTTAATGAGCCAATAGAATCCTCCTCTTTTTAAATAATTTTTGTTCAAGCCAGTTTGAGTTGTGTTTCTGTCAGTTGAGTGAAGTAAGTTGAGAAGTGGATATTGCGATGCTATATCACGGGACCACTCCGTTGCAGGCACTCTGCTAGGCAGCGGGCATGCAAAGACGGATACCCTACTTCTGACGGTCTCACCATGGTCAAATAAGGAGGTGGACACATAACCAGCTCTTACGATACGATGCCACCCGATATTTTTCAACCTCTCCTTCTGACCTGGTGGGGACAGCCCAAGTTCATCCTCTTTCATGTGCCTTCTTCACTAACCACTGTTTCTATAGGGATCAACCATCAAACATCCACATAGATGAAGAACGGGATACGACACTGAGCACCCTACTTTGCAAACTGCATTCACAGCTTATGAGGAATAAAATGGATAGAGACTGGTATGTAATAATAATTAAGAAATGTTTTTGGAATTCATTAAATCATATAAATAGCCTACTTGGTGATTGAAAGAGCATGTGGTTGTGAGGTGGGGAGACTTAATGACATTTGCCAAGAGAGAGTAGTTGAAAACAGATTCTTAGATGAACATTAATTTCTCAAGCCTGAGAGGCCATCAGAAACATCTGACAACATTAACTGCATCTTAAACCGAGGCTCAGGGCCAGAAGCTCTTTAGAACACTTCAGCCTGATTAAAAGTGACTGTTTTCTTTCTTTCTTTCTTTTTTTTTACAGAATCCTAGAATCCTTACCTAAAAATTACGATGGTTAGCATCGTTAGGGATTAGTCACCCTTCTCGTGTGATAACCACATTCCTGGATGACAGCGTTTCTGTGAATTTGCCAAGCAGGCAACAAGAAGGCACTGCTTCAATCCAGTTTTCACTATTATTTTCTGTGGTTTGTGTCATCATCTTGGATCTAAATGGAACCTGAATCCATGTCTGTATATGGCTAATCACCAGGGCTATAAACTAGGGCCTCCCGTGAATATATACTCAATATGCTTTATATTAATTTGTCAGAGCTGCCATAACAAAGCACTGCAGGCTGGGTGGCTTAAAGAGCAAAAATGTATTTTCTCATGATTCTGGAGGCTAGAAGTCCAAGATCGAGGTGTTGGCAGAGCTGGTTTCTTCTGCATTCTCTCCCCTTGGCTTGTAGACGGCTATCACCTTCTCCTTTTGTCTTCACATGGCCCTTCCTCTCTGTCTGCATTTTGTTTGTGTCCTAATCCACCTTCCATGAGGACACCAGTCATAACGAATTAGGGTCCACCTGCGTGACTCCGTTTTACCTTAATTACCTCTTTAAAAGACTAACATCTAAATACAATCACATTCTGAGGTACCGGGGTTAGAAATTCAGCATAGGACTTTTTTGAGGAGACAATTCAGCCCATAACATGCTTTCGCTTACTTGTCGAAGAACTTATTATGTGCCAGACACCGTGCAAACACTTTATGTGCCCGATCCATTTAATTCTCACGACAACCCCAGAAAGATGGCACCATCATCCCTGTGTTACTGATGGGGAAACTGAGGCTCAAAGTAGGTAATTTGAACAAAGCTACACAGCTGCTAAATGTTAGAACTGAGATTTAAATCAGGTCCAGTTGACACCAACTCCTATATTCTTAACCGTCACCCTAAAGTGTCCCATATTTTGGCCATTCTCAAGATGATCTTAAGCGCAGCCAGAGAACTTTAAAGGAGAAAAATCAATATTTATATATTAATTTTAATGTATATTATATTAAAAAAAAAAAAAAGACTAACCCACCAAACTCATGATGCTTAGGATGAGTCCAAAGTAGATATTTAGATTTAGAACAGTGAATAAAAAGGAAACTAGAATAAAGAGTGCCCGAATATGGCAAAAATGATGAAGTGAGTTCGACAATGACTGAACCGTGGGAAGTATTGACTTCCGAAATATACAAATTCATGCAAACACATTACAAAGCCACCACAGTGCGCTCCCTGTCAGCTCGACACCCACGCACATCTCCTGAAACCATATTGTATCCCCTGCTAACGACGATAACAAAGTCGATTTCTGCCAGCCCTGGTACAGCACTCCCCACACTGGAGCACGACTGATCACGCTAACCCTTTTCTCCCCAGAGGATGCAAACTTTCTTTTTTGTCTTTGAGTAATGTCCATTCTCCATTCTTCTTCTAGCCGATTAATATAAAGGAAAAAAAACATCTATTTCATCATTCGCCTTCAATCTCTCTCTCTCTTTCCAGCCCCATTTATTCCCATATTACCAGCCTCTGGAAAACTAAGCCATCCATTAAGCCACCAGAGAGTATGTTAGGACCACGGGTGAAGTTTGTGTCTGATTTTCTCCCTTCCCCCAAGGATATGGTGCATTGTTTTCCCTGCACCCAACGGCAGCCAGCATCTTTCGTCAGTTCTTCTCCATGGATTCTGTGGCTTTATTAGCAAATGAAAATGGCTCAGCTCCAACTGACATCAATGGGGTCTCAGCTATAGGCAGGACCTGAGCATTTCCTGTGGCCCCAAGCCTCAGACAAACCAGTTTGAAAAGAAGCCAGTTGGCTTTACTCAAGCTACCAGTGAGCTATTTTTGACATAAAAAGAAGCTGAGTTTGGCTGATAACTGATTGAAGAAATTTTAAACACAACTGCGTAGTTGGGGGATTAAACATCTTGGCAGCGGTGGCAGAGAGACAGAGGAAGGATACAGAATTTGGTCAGGCACCATGTTTTGAAAACAATGAATTGAATTCCATCAAGTAACCGGTTGTTTGCAAAACAACTGTTTGGTTGAGTTGCATCTGTGTATTTTCTTCTCCCTCACGTCTTTCTCCTACCTAAATCACTTACATAGGAAGACGAAGCCTTAATATTTTCATAAACCAGAAGTCGACGCAGCAATGAGAAAAATTCTGTAACACACGAATATAATGTGTTCCTTTAATCTCTCAATTTCAAAAGTTAAGATAAAAATTTCTGAAACGTTTGGGATATGTATGTAACAGAAAAATGGTTTCCGAATTTCCATCTATATCTTACGTATGTAAAATAACATATTTATGCAGACTTCAGATCTTTTATTTTCAATCATTTAAAAAGGATTCACATAATTCACACTCCCGCCACTCACCCCACCGCCTGCCCACCTATGTTTCTTCACCTCTGCCTGTTGCAATGCAAGAAAATATAATTATTTTTCCTTGAGCTCTGGAGGACTAGACACCCAGAAAGGTCACGTGATCTGCCTACGGTCACACAGCCGCCATCAACTGGCCCAGTTCTATTTGAAGTCCCTGCTTCATTTTTCTCACTCTGTGTTGTTTGATGTGGTTCGATATAAAAATTTAACAGAAGTCCCTGTTGCTTATTTTCAAGCCTATAAAATAATAACAACTCAGCCGCATTGTTAGCTGAGTCCTAAAGATCATTTTTCAACTTTGGAATGTGTATCCTTGATAAGAGTCTGGTCAAAATTGCCCCGGTACAATGCGACAGTAATAATCTTATTTCTAACTATAACAGCTACTAGTTATTGAGTGTTTACCACGTAGAGCTCCTTTAATCTCCACCTCGACCTTTACAAGCTAGCCCTTATGTCTCCATTTTACAAAGGAAGAAACTGAAGGTCAGCAAGGTAAAGGCTGCCCAAGATCTCACATGCAAGCGTGACACTGAAAATATTTGGTAAAACCAGCAGTATATACGCTCGAAGTCCCAACAAGCCTTTTGAGTATCTACTTGATAGAAACGCTTGCGCATAGAATAATCACCGGCATATATAAAGAAATAGGTACAAAGATGTTCATTGTACCATTGTTTATAATGGCAAAAAAAAAAAAAAGGGAAAAATCTAAATATCCATCAACAGAGAAAATGACCTTGGGCTAGTTATTTAACTCTGTATGCCTCAGTTTCCTTATCTAGATAATGAGGACTTGCAATAGCAACTTTCTCATAGGTTTGAGAATTAAGTGAATTCATTACCTAAACTGCTTAGAACAGTGCTCGGCGTGTGGAAAATGTTATGTATGTGTTAGCTATGATTGTTGTTATGTAATAAATTGCTACGGAGCAATTTAAATGAATTAAAAATATATTTATATAATATGTGCAATGACATATTATATCTATTTACCAAGACAAATTAAACTCAGAAAGATAACGTTGAATGAAAAAAGCAAATTGTAGAACTTTACGCATAGTATGAGGTTCACGCAAATGAAGAAATACAAACCATGTTTTCGTATCACTTATGGAGAAGTGCATATTTCTATATAAAAGTCTAAAAATGTGGACTGCAGATATTTACCGAAACGATGATCGTCATTACCTACCTCTAAGGAGAGGAAGGGATAGGGGATGAGATTAGAAAATGGAAAAGCACTGCGACTTTATAATATTTTACTTCTGTTATTAAAAAAAAGATTCAAAGTGACTATGACTACATGTTAATAGGTATCCCCCTCCCAAGTGCAAGTGCACAGGTATTAGAGATATTTATCTGTGTACTTTTCTGTATTTAAACAATTTTTTACAAGTCTAAAGAAAAAGTCCACAAAATGTTTGTTTATGTGGCTATGAGAAGAAGCCCACAATCAGCATATTTGTGATCTCATCGCCCTCCTATTCTGGGGGCTTTTTTTTTTTCCTGGCAGGAAGGAGGAAAAGATTTTACTTACTAATGACCCAAAAAAGAAAAGCATCATTCATCATCCAACTGTACGATGATCTTTGCAAAAAAAAAACAACTATGAAGTCGTTTCCCAAACACATCTCCAGGGAAGAACCCAGCGTTTGTTGCTGACACCATAAGGTAGAGACATTTAACCACACACCCTAAACCGCAGACCCCAGGCTGAGAGAGCTCTCCATTACCAACCTTTGATTCTCTGCAAAGGATGCAGGGGAAACACCTTCTACCCAAGGTGGACTATCTCATGCCAGGATAGGAGTCGATTTAAGTAAACGATGCTCAAACACACTTATGAAAGGAAATGCATTTTTATCCAGAAGAAGTCATTTCAAAAGTCAATAGATAGTTTATAATTTGTGCAGCAGTCCTAAATTTGTAAACACTACCCTATTTTTTTTTTAATATGACCACAGACATTTTCAAGTTTAATGCAAATTTCCTTCCTTATTGATGTCTACCTACATTCAAAGTAGACAGACTCTCTCGGTCCAGGTATTTGCTTCAACTGCTGATATCACATACAGACACACACGCATATGCACAGGCACATACACACAGAGAAGTAACAGAAATACCAATTCTGCTTTGTGCAACCCTCATCTCTATTTGGAAGAGCCAGACAGAGAATTTTAGCATCTTTCCCCTGTTTTGAAGGTTGCAATTTATAAGATACTTGCTCTGATGGTGAAGCATAATTCCTCTGTTATTTTTCTAGCAATGGCGGAAGACTCTACGACCTACATCAGGAAGGAAGCTGGTGAAGAATATGGAGCATAATGATTTGTTTTTCACTCTACTATTACTAGCTAGTATTCACTGTGATTTTTCTTTGTGCCAAGCATACTCTTAGATGCTTTGCATGTTTTGTCACATTTAATCCTCAAGGGAAACCTTTATGGCAGGTACTAGTATTAGCCCCATTTTACAGGTGAGAAGACCAAGGCAGACAAGTTGAAGAATTTGCCGAAGGTCACAGAACTAAAAAGTCACGGCCCGGGACATGGATTCAGGCACCTGAGCTCGCACACACTAGACTATACGTTGAGTCTGAAAGGTTACTATTCAAACGAGAAGAAACGAACCATGCCTAGATTTTATCCAGAAAATATAAAATAAAGGGGTCCTAGCTGGAATTGCCTGGGAAGAAGGAAACTGGCAGTCTATGAAAGGTGCTAAGATGGAGACATAGTTTCACTGCATCATTTTAAAACAGAGTTTGAATTTAACTTGTATGCTACACAAATATATAGGAAATGAACACGCACTTTAGCATCTTGGATGTGTAGTGCCCAGGATGTCCTAGACACTCAAGAGACATTTGCAGACTTGGCCATGAGTTAGTCCCATCTGCCAAAAAAAAAAAAAAAAAAAAAAAAAAAGATTCCTGGTATCTTCCTGGGTGTTAGTTACTCTGGTGCCAAAGGAATGCATTTGAAGTTTGAAGGCATCCCCTGCAGAAGCCCCATTCTCAGATAAGAGGAAATTTGGTACCCCCCAGCTCCTACGTGTAAGAGGCTCCCCACAGGAATCTGAGCACCACATCCGATCTTAACCGAGAAATTTTCCAAAGCCATATTCTCACACCCCATTACCTTTCAGGACTTTGTGCTGGCTCCGGGGATGAAGACCTGCTAGGATTTATGGGAACCGCTATAGGGGCTGGAGAAAAGGACAGGACTTGGGACCAAATCCTCTTGAAGCACCGAGTCCACGGGCGGGTTTCCTGTGAACGTTTGAGACGTGCCTGACTTAGATCTGTCTCTGACTTCAAGTCCACCTCTCGCTGCCTTCTGCTACCATGTCTTCTGGCAAAACAAAAAAAATCGTCTTTGCACTTAACGTTAGAACCGTTCCTGCCTCGGACTGGACTTAGCTGTTCTCGTCCGAGCATTTTATTTTTCACACATTTAACTGTGAAGGGTGGGAGATGGGGTGGGAATTTAAGGATAGAAGAGGGGTTGGAGGAGTTGGAAAAAGAAAAATGATGAGGAATTGGGGAAGATGCCGAACTAGAGGTTAGTGAGATCGTAGTTCATCGGTTTAGGGTCACAGACTATCGGGGTTTGCAAGCATCTTCCTAAGTATGTGACCTTGGGCAGGAGATTTGCCTCTAAGAGCCTCGGTTTACACACCTGTGAAATGGGGCTACGGATGCCTCTCGGCAGAACTGATGGGAAGATGAAATGAGATGTTTTTAAAACAGTTGGCCGAACCTCTGCATGTGGACGAGGGTTCATCAGATGTTGAGTACGTGTCCAAAAGGAAGAAGTCGAGAGAAGAGGGCAATCTGGGGACCACTGAGCGATGGACCACCGGGGCCGCGAGCATTTGCCGTGATTTTTTTCAATCCCATTAAGAATTTCCTTTGGCATAGGTAAGACATACAAAAGGCAAAGCAACAGAAAAAGGACAAAAAGATATACAAAGTCCCATTCTCTCCCTCGACGATTCAGTTAGTTTTCCGGAAGTACCTATGGTGACAGGGCGACGGTGTCCTTTCTGGACGCACTTCTGGAAAGCCTGCACAGTAGCATGAGTTTCCTCTCGCGAACGGCGGCACGCTATGCTAGCTGCCCTGCCCGTTGCTTTTCATTTTATATTTTTACTTATGTCTCATAGATCTTTTCTTAAATCCGTGCACGCAGAAAGCTCTCGGTCTCCTCCACCGCTGCCTAATAGTTCACTGTTCCCTTCACCGTGATTCATGTCACCAGTTCCCGATCAATTTCTATCAAGTCCTTTTCCAACTTTTATCATCACGGCAGTGCTGCGTCGAATATCCTGATACATATGTCATTTTGTGTGTGCACGATCGCATCTGTAGGATGGACATCTCGGAGGAAAGTTGCTGAGTCACGGGGGGGTGCTCCCCCGTATTTTTGGTGGCTGCACCACATCAGCCACCCACACCGGTGGAAACCATTCACTTTCTCCTGACCCGTGTTCGAGAATGCCTCTCTCCCACACCCTCGCCGCCACTGTGTGCTAATTAAATGTGTTCATCTTTCCCAATCTTCTTACTGGTTTCTAAGCTTTGAGAAAGCTCGGCAAGCAATGGCTTAAAAAAAAAAAAAAAAAAACCGAGGCTCATCAGCCAGATGCAGGGGTCATTCCAGAAAAGCCACACGTAAAGGGCTTGTGGTCAGGAAAATGAAGTGTGATGCTGTTACCAGTATTTCTTCCCCGAAGTCACCTCCTTGATCCCCACACAGGAGCGCCTGTTTCTCCCTGTCTCTAGAAGCACAAGTCCCCGGCATAGGTCCCCAGGGAGCTTCTCCCTGCAGGAGGCTGTGATCACCCTGGTGTTGCCACCACCGGCTCAGAGATGTCAACATCCTCTCTCGCTGTCTGGTCTGAATTGCAGGCTGAGTTTCAGGCCTGGGAGGAAATGACCTCTTATTAATAAGGAAGCTTGGGAAAGGTAGATGGGGCGGGGGCTACTCGTGGGGGCAGAGTGGTCAGATGTTAATATTCTCATCACCTAGGAATAGGGGCAAGGGTGTAGAATTCCTACACTCTTTGTCAAAGCAGAGAAGTGAAATGCCTATAAGATGGATGTTGGTGGCTCTGAACAGCATATTATGGAACATGAAGCTTTTCATTCAGGTATATTTATGCGATTTTTATTTACCTAATAAATACAACAATGGATGAACAGCTGTTGAGAAGGGGGAGACCTGGGCTCAGAAGGGGGAAAGGGGAAAAGAAATCTGTCATCCAGGAAGGGCGCTAGGTGGTCTCAGCAGGATTTTAAGCTCGGGTGGTTTGTTTGTCTTCTTGAAATTCTTGCTAACTCTTGGCAAGGTTTTCTCCCGAGCTCTCAGCACAAAGATGGCGTTGATGAAATGGGCAGCAGACATGCACAGACCCCAGGATGTGCCTGCAGATGATAACGCACGGGGCAGACCCCTGATAACTGGAGAGTTCGCCCTGCCCACATGGACAGTCCTGCTGACTCTGGAACCTCGGCGTTCTTATGAATCTTCCAGCACCCTCTCCTCTCCAATACACTCAGTCTTGGAGAGGCTGGTGCTAGCCAAATGCAGGACTTGGGGACGCTGGTATTAGATGTCCCTCCCCTTCTGATTTCCTCCAAGCCAATGTGACCTGTCTTTAGTTGGATTTGCCATAATCAAGACAGTTTAAGTTCAACTGCTGCACATTCGAAGCCAAGAAGTAGAGAATTAAAGTAGAAGGGGGATGGGGGGGCGGGAAGGAGGGAAGAAAATGATGCGAACGTTTGGAGGAGGAGAGAGAGAGAAATGAAGACATGGAGGAGAAGAGCGAGCGGGCGAGGCCGGGAGGGAGCTGGATGAGGAGACACGGTCACGACAGCTCCGACGGGCGACGCTCTGGACGTTTTGTGCAGCCACCCCTGCGCTCCGTTTCGCCGCGGCGCCCACGTCTGACCTCTTAAACAAGCTCTCGCTCATGGCGAGGCATATAAAGGCGTTTTCGATTAAACCTAATTAACAAGCCGAGCTGAAAAGCTTCTCGGGCGGGGTCTGGAGGGAGGAAGCAGGGCCCTCAACTCCCGTGACCCAGGCCACAAGGACATCGGGGGGACCTCCGCGCCGGAGGCCGGGACCTCGGCCTGGTCCCTTTCTCACGGGCGGGTGAGGCCGCCCGGTTTGAGACGATCTTCCCCCAGCGTCCCGGCGCTCAGGCGCGGGGATGGAGCCTGCAAACAGTCGGGGCGCATCGGTGCTGTTCCGGCTCCGAGTCGCTTTAGAACCCACAACCCGCCTTTCTCGAGCCGCTGCGCTTAGGCCTCTTTACAACACAAACCTATAATTTACACATTTTGATTCCGCCTGTAATTTCGCCCTCCGAGCTCCGATGCCATAAAACTCGTGAGGCCTGGCAAAGGGACCCCCGCCCCCCACCCAAGGCCCCAGCTCTCCCAGAAGTTCCCTGCGCTGCTTCAAATAATCGCGTGGAAGGCGGCCAAGAATAACTAGAAAATAAACACAGCTCCCCCGGCCCTCGGCGCGCAGGCCCCGGGTCCCTGCCGGCCCCACCTGGCTCTCGGGCCCGGGGGAGGCGGGGAGGCCGCGCCGAGAGCCCCGTGCTCGTAGCGCTGCCTGTAACCCTGAAACCGCCCCTGGATCTCTATTCAAAACGGGTGACCCGCTGGCTGGCCTTTGTCCCCGCGGTTCTTCCTAGCGGGAACGTCGTCTGGCTTCCGACCTCTGTCCGGAAAAAAAAAAAGCACATCGACAACAAAGAACAAACGCGGACTCGAGACTTGAGTTTTCTCCTCTAAACCGCGGGACTTTCTGAGCAGATAGGAGACCTCGCCCTGTGCGCCCAGGGCGAGGCGGAGATGCCACGGCCGCGGGCGTACCCTACCGTGCGTGTACATAACGAAGTGTATATGCGCTAATGCGTGTGCGAAGGATCGTGTGTGCGCAAAGATGAGTCTGCCTACAGATAAATTATGCGCAGATTTTGGCGCCTTGGAAAATGCAAACGACACATGCAAACGATTATCGATGTGCAAAAGGTTCCGCGCCCACGTGCCCGGCGATTTGGGGTGCGCGAGTATGTGCACATGATTCTTGGGGGCAAACCGTTTCGTGTGCAAGCGATTTGGTGTTCGCCCCTATGTTTCTACGGCTGCAAACAACTGTGCGAATGTGTGCCGCCTTTACCAAGCTGAAGAAAGAGCTCCCCAAAATCGTGTCTCTGTGGTTGGTCAGGGTGCCCCGAGCAGCAGCGTGTAAAAGAAAAATTGTCTCGCTTCCAACCGTGCCATGTCCGGGAGGATTCTGCCTGCTCCCCGAGTCCAAGCGAAAGCAGAGAGTGGGAGAACTGATAGGTGTTTTCGGGTCCTCTCTGCCCGGCTGCCAAGTTGCCTGCGCATTCGGGCAGCGGCTTGTGTCTGCACAGCGCTACGCCGCAGGCAGCCACCCATTCCCCCTGACGCATGGTCTTTTCGCTGCGGCCACAGAGCTCCAGGTCTCTGCCAAGGTCTCCCAGTGCCGGAGAGCCTCCTAAAACCTTCCCAAGCCTGGCGCAACCGACCCAGACCAGTGCCACGGGCAGAAAGAGAAAGTTCTCGAGTTTTACCCAGCAAGCTCTCGCGCCCAGAGACACCCCAATCGACAACCTCTGCGGGAAAGGTGGGACAGTAAGCCCATGTGTCCCCCACGGGCACTGTAATGGCGTAGAATGTCCTGGCTAAAGCAGTCAGTCCCTCCCAGTGTGCACACGTGTGCCCAGAATTATAATACAATATAACACATCGTAATATCGGATATTATGCCGCGTTTACCTTCCATTAGGATGTGTATATTGTGTGAGGCTGTGCTTATGTGTTTGTTACGACGTGCTGTGATATTGTATCTCTCAATCTCACCACCATGAGCTTACTTGACCCCCACGAGGACCCTGGAGGCAGGACTCAATTCTCTCACTGCTGGCAGGAGGCACAGAGAGGGGCAGGTACTAGCCCCAAGTTATCCAGCCAGAAGGGGCAGGGCTTGGATTGAAACCCACAGCTTGGGTACCGGCGGTGGTAGGGGTGAGAAGCAGATATCCACCCACGCAGCTCAGGTAAAAGAGATCCTACACCACACACTGCTGTTTCTGGACTAACCCAACAATATATATTTATTTGATTACGTTCACACCATCTGGCTGAGAAGAGCGGCTGCCAGCCTGCACTCTGCCACCCTCTGGCTGAGAACTCACCACGGACAGGCCTTCACCTCCACCAGAGGTCAGTCCCCATCTTGGTCCAGCCTTCCCTTCCTCTTGCCCGCTTCACTGAGCAACCTTAGGAAGGAAGTACCGTTATCATCATGGTTCACAGATGAGAACGAGGTTCAGAGAGGTTCAATCGTTCGCCCATTGTCACTCGGCAAGTGACAAGAGAGGTACAGTTCAGACATGTGGACCCCAGAACTCTCGATTTCGATAATTAGATTCGCAACCCCGCCCGAGGCATCTGCCTTAATTGGAGTCCCAAGGTGGATGGGGGGGACCGCCAGTGGGGAACGGGTTCTAGTGACAATGTTCTTAACATTTGGGAGTTAGGGACGTCCTGGGGGTGCAGTAAAAACAAGAGGGAGGAGATCCATGCACCCAAATTAAAGTCTTTGGAACCACAGTTGTGGCCCAGGACCTGGCCTGTGACTGGGTTGCAACTCCACACAGGTCCTCGGGGCCAGTAGAGACGAGGTTAGACCCTTCACACGTCCTAGCTTTCCCTCCTCTTGTGTGCTGCTGGGGGTGCAGGGGGAGGGGGGGAGTGGCGGGCGCACACGCCAACACAACCACAGGACACAGTTGGATCACCTCCCTCCAGACGTCAAATGAAGGGGACACAGTGGTCTCGAAACTGTCCCCAATGATTGGAGGACAATAAGCAATCCCCAAACCCAAGGAATCTCGGGGGGAGGGGGACTTCTCCTTCACGGTTTTCAGACTTTCTTGCTTCCAAGCAGACAGCGATCCTGGCAAGACGAAGGGCCAGAGGAAGGACCCCAGCCCCGGCGCGCCTGGATTATTCCGTCCCTGACCCCAGCCCGCCGACCTCACGTTTTCCTTCCCAAAACTCCAAGTCGTGGGTGAACCTCGCGTTCCGCTACCAGGGAACCGGCCTCTTTCCGAGGTCTCTATCGGAGGTACTGACGCCTGAGAAACCCTCTGCCCCGCAGGAAACGGAAGGGTCAGAAATTGGCGCCTCCGGCAAACCGATATCCGCCCCCGGTGAGATCTGACGGACGTTTCCGAAACTGCAAAAGTCGACAAAAACCGTCCCAAACCCCGGGCGGATTCTCCCCCTGCCCGTTACTCCCGCTGGGTTTGGCGAGGGGGGGGCAAGCGTCTGCCAAGGGCAGGGAGGGAGACGTTTAAAACAAACGAACAAATACAAGGTGTTTTGTTTGATTTTGTTTTGACTTTCGAGATGAAAACGTGTATCTACACCTTGCTTGGGAGATGAAAGGAAATTAGAAAGTTTTCCGGAAATTTTGGCCTTAGCTTCCCCTCTGCCATGTACACTTAATTATCCGGACATTTGGGGGGAGGGTTTAGAGATTTAGTGTCTGGGAGACTAGGAGAGCCTTGATTTTCTATTTCTGCGTGTATGTCGAGGAGTCATGTCTGTGGGAGGGGACCACCATTTGGGAAACCCGATTTTGAGGCTCTGCCCTAATCAGTGAAAGCACCTTGAACCCACATAATCCGAGAAGAGGCCAAGTTGATGGGCCTCGTCATCACACCCGCTTCTCCCTCCCTCCCTCCCAGCCCCCGGGGGTCATCGGGAAATCTGGCAAAGGAAAAAACTCCAAAAGTATCTGGAAAATTCAGGAGACGGTGTGTCCTTCGAAGTCACAGCTAGGGGAGGCACAATTTCACCCCTGCTCACACAATCTGGACAATCGTCCCGGTCAGAGCAGATTTCCACCGCCTCGCGAATCCAGGAAATTCTGGGTAAATCGGTCTAATAACATCTGGATGATTGAAAATGTCTCCTAGATAATTCAAGAGACACCTGATGGGGTGAATTTGTGGCTCGGCGGCGATTTCGAGCCAAGGTTAAAAAGTTGAGTTGAGTTTTTCGTTTTGTTTTAATTCAAAATGCGCGGCCGGGGTAGAATTTCCGCCTCCGCCACACCGCCGAGTCCCTGAGAACTACATTGTGGTGGACACTTTCATCCACGGCCAAGCTCCCCTCCCCGCCCCCCTCCAAGAGCAGATCCCTGGCTCCGGGGCCAAAGTGGGGGCCACTCAAAGGAAAGGGTCGCTGGGCGCGCGCGGAGCACATTTGCCCGAGCGCACCCAGAAAGCATGACATAAGTGGCGCTGACGAGCGCTGCCCGGCTTGAAACGCGCTTAAATAAAGGGTCCGCCGGCAGCGTGGGCCGGAGGGATTGCCTCACACTCCGGAATCGGGCCCAGACACGTTTAGAAATGTTTTGCTGGACGCCTGCCCCGCGAGGGCGACAGCAGCAGCCGGCGGCCTGGGCAAAGCTGCGCTGCGGGTCACAGCCTGACTCTGAGTGGCGGCCGCCTCGATGGAGCACACCGTCCCCTGCCTCTGCTCCTGTGTGTGTGTGTGTGTGTGTGTGTGTGTGTGTACGCGCGCACGCGCCCCCCTCCCCCATGATTGGGTCTCCCTTGGGGGCATGGCTCTGTCTGCAGCACCTCAGCTGTGACAAGAAAGGCGTTAAGGAAGTGCGCAGGCAAGTTTGGCACTGAATGAGGCGCTGTGGGTTTCATCGGTCTCTCGCGGTGATCGGAGGGCTGTGCGGAGACAGAGGACCGTCCTGGCCACAGCTGGGTGCCCGGGACCCAGAACAGAGCCTGGAACAACGGAATGTTTATTGAATCAATGAATGGATCCAGAAATCAGGCTTTCAATCTTCATGGCATCATAATCCCCTTTGGGACATCGAATATCTCTCTCTGGCCTGTGTCCCCTCTGTAGAATAACAGGGCAGTCTTGTGGTCCCTGCCAGGGGCTCACGACTCAATCATCATAAGTGATAACCACAAAAACATCTGACACTCATTGACCACCTACGCTTTTCATCAAGCTTTATATTTAATATCCCAAGAACTATTACGGGTAGGTCCCGTTATGTTCCCATTTTACAGATGAGCAAAAGCTCCAAACAGCTAATTAACTTAGGCCCCCTGGTTCATTCGGGGATTTGACAACTGTGCAAGTCCTGTGCTCTGGATGCAGGCGTCGCTCATGCACGCTGAACCTGTGGCCCCCAATTTCTCCAGACTTGCTAGAATTCTACGCAAGTCCTCCCAACATCACTGAGAGTCTGCTTCTCCTCCAGCTGTATCTCTGGAGCCAAGCAGTCCAGCCAGACTAAGCCCAGACCCTTGGAGACGGCTGTACCCAGCTCTAAACTTACAGATCAGGGCTGAGACCCGTAACTGCTTGGGCATCTGTGTTCACGGCGCCCTTACTCTTGAAGCGAGGAGAGATCCTACCCAAGGCTGCGCGTAAAAATACGTCTTGAAATCCCTAAAGCCTCCAAGAACCTAGAGTGTCCCCGGTTACAGCAGAAAGGGTCCTAAGAAAGGTCACCTCAGGGGCGGATGTGACGGAGTTAAGCCCCTGCGCTTTCGTGCCGTGTGCCCCACCCGCGTCTTTACGCACGGGAACAACTGCGCCCCGCGCGTTGTCGCAAACCAGAATCCTGCCCGCTGTCTCCAGTCCCTCCAGGTTTCGGCCACTGCATGCTAGTCAACGTAATGAATGGAGAGAGAAAAGAAGGGGCGGCGGGGAGGGGCATGGTGAAGGGGGTGAAATATCTTGGAAATAATACACCGAGAGAAGGAAATATGGACAACAGTTTATCAGCACCCCCGCCCCCATCGCCCGCATGTTTAAAACCCCTAAGTAATTTTAGATCGTGTCTTCAGTTAATATATCTCTCTCCCTTTCCCGAGGGCTGACAGGGAAGCGCCGTTGCTGCAAGATGTCTGCAGAAAAGGGTCTTTAAGAGTTTCCACATTGTTTAGCTACACAAACGTGTTTGTGGTTCCCGAGGTCCTCCCCCTCCCCCACCCGCCTCCGAATCTCATTTCACTTTATGACTCCAATTGTTTGAGGATGCCCGCGCCACATAAATCCTGCTTCGAGATTAATCTTTCTGCTCACTCGCGCTGGGCGCAGTGATTTTTTTTTTTTTTTTTGAGTTCTTTAAAAGAGGGCGCCGGGCGGAGATTTATTAACAAGGAAAAATAGTTTATTTTTATAGTCGACCTCGGAAAAGTGGGGGTGGAAGCGGGCAGGGGAAAGGGGAGTCGTTCTGATGGATAAACAATGAGGCTGAAGGGGCCAGGGTGTTAAAGACCGCTTCAGCTGAGAGCGGGCTGGCGACTTGAACTTTTCTCCTGGCTTCCCGAAGCTCGCTGTGGATGTGCAGCCAGGGGTCTGCGGGAACGTGCCCATAACTTAGAGGAGTGCCTGCTGACGGATTGTGTGTGTGTGTGTGTGTGTGTGTGTGTGTGTGTGTGTGTGTGTGTGCGTGCGGGTGCAGGTGTGTGATTGAACATCCCAGACACTTCTTGGGACAGCTTCTTCAGACACAGAGTGTACAGAAGGGCACCTCCCGAGATGGCCTCTCCCCCAAAAGGTTGTGATCTTTTCTGGTCAAAGTGAAGTCACTTTACCATGACTGCGTGAATGACTGTCAGTGGTCTGCAGAGTGCTGGATGCTCTACCCAGGATTGTTTACGTTGGTGTATTTTTCTGGAGAAAAGTCGTGGGTTTTGTTAGCTTCCCTGTGGATATTTTATCATCCAAAAGGCTAAAAACCCAGTAAAGAAAGTGCTAAGCTGGGCCACTCACTTTCCCATGCTAATGGCAGCTGCATACTCCACCCAAGTTTTTGTCCATCAAACCGGTTTAGCACGTGCCATTAAAGAGTAATAGTGACCAGAAACCACCGTCTTGATCCGGAGCATTTTGGAGGCTGATTTTGGCCACATTTTGGACTCCTGATGCTCTTAGGATTCTTAGGAGCATTAGGCTAAGAATCAAGGGGCCTGAGTGTTGCTTTCAGCCTCTCAAGGGCTTTCTGACCTTGAGCCAGTGGTAACTCCTCTCCGGGCTTCCTTTTC
Organism: Pteropus vampyrus; assembly: GCF_000151845.1. Classification (NCBI taxonomy): domain Eukaryota; kingdom Metazoa; phylum Chordata; class Mammalia; order Chiroptera; family Pteropodidae; genus Pteropus; species Pteropus vampyrus. The sequence continues at coordinate 4,751,299 of NW_011888804.1, forward strand.
CCTTGAAACTTTTGGAAGGGGCATTTCTGAATGTGTATGTGCATGTGTGCGTGCCTTCTCTCTTGCAGCCAACTGCCTTGCGGGTATATGTAGGAGAAGAACGCACAATCTGGAATGTTCCACAGTGCACCGAGGATGAGGCCGTGAGCTCCTGGTGGGGAAGGGTGGTTGTTAACCTTTGGGGGAAAGGGTTCCTATTGGGAAGCTGATTTTAACAATGTACCTTCTCCACGCCAAAAAAGAAAAAGAAAACACACTTAAATAGGTGATTTTGCATAAAATTTGCCAGAGTCCATGGACAGATGGACGTTCTCTGCTTAAAGTGAGGAGATGGAGCGTAAGCCCTGACCAGTGCCTTAGGGAAGGGCCCCCAGCCAACCTGAGGGCTCTGGGTCCCGGTGCCCACCGGTCAGAGCCCCGCGCAGTGCCCCCAGCGAGCAAGCGGAGCAGGGTGAGAGGTTGAGAGGAGGAGTATGATCCTCCTTTGATTCACAGACCCGGGCGCAGCCGGAGACCGCCCGGCACCGCGGCGTCTGTCTGTCTGCGCGTCTGCTCGCGGGTCCCCGGCTGTCCCCAGTGAACTCGAAGCGCGCGGGGCGCGCGCGCGCGGTTGGACCAGTGCGAGGGCGCGCCCTGGAGAGCACGCTCTGGGGGCCAGGCTCCCAGGGGCCCCAGACCCAAGGTGCTTGTTTGGGACTTTGGAATTAGAGACCTCGGAGACGACACCCTGGGCCATCTGCAACCCTTGTCGGAGGATCACGGACTCCCGCCGCCATTCTTCCCAAAAGACCTTCCCCGAGGCTGAGGACACCTGCTCAGAGCAGAAGCGGGCCATTGTTCAACCTGCTCCACCCGGGCCCCCTTCTGCGAGAATACACATCACAGCCAGCTGGGCTGTCCATCGACCCTTCTCTAGACAGCGCCAAATTTTTCTAATAATAATGGACCACCAAAAATCAGGGTATTCTATTCTATTACGACCTTCCAAACAATCATCTTACGAAACCCCAACGACTCACTTAGTTGTTACTAGAATTTCTCCTTCCAAGATGAGAAGGCTGGGCCCAGAGAGGTTAAGCAGCCAGCCCAGGAGTGCATAGTAAAAAATGGACGTCTGGACTCAAACTCGGGCCTTCAGACTCCAAGTCCAGACATTTTCTAATGTGCCACAATCAGCTTCTACGAGGGTCCTCCCACCCCAACACGCAGGTACCCTAACAGGCATGCTGGTATAGGGTGGACCAGAGCGCACTCCAGCTATCACTGGAGCCCAGGAGTCTGAGGCCCAGCTGTGTGAAATTGACAAGGAGCAGCACCTTTACCGACAGCTTGGGGTGCACAGCCTCTTGCGTCCAGCCCCTGCCCCATGCCATCCCCACCTTGAAGCCCTGCACGCTGTGAGGACGCATTGACCTGAGCACCCCTGCTTTTTCCTCCCACATCTACGCCCCTTTGCCCATAAAAATACCAGCCTTTCACCAGACCAAAGAGAACAGTTCTCTGAAGACGGAGGTGCGTCAATCACTCCCCATCCACCTGATGCCTTACCTGGTCGTGGGTGGATGGGCGACGACCTGCACTCGGAGCCTAAGCGCGGGCGCGGGCGCACCAGGACGCAAACCGCTGCATCCAGCATCCACTGGCCTCCAGCCGCGTTTCCGGTTGTAGCACCGGGCGCCCCCGGAATGGGCCCGATAAGCTATCGGCCGGCCCGGCCCAGGAGGGGCGGTCAGCGGCGAGCCAGGGCACCTCGGGCTGGCTCCCCGCTCTGGTCCGGCTGCCTGCCAGCGGCCGCTCAGGACAGCAGCGAGATGCCTGCCGAGGTGTTTCTGGTTACAATCACCTCACACACAGGCCTGCATTCCGCCCCCCCTCCCCATCCTTACCATTATGTCTGAAGTCACACCTTCTGCCGGGCCTGGGGAGCTTTGTTGGGGTGGGGGCGATGAGTGCCTGAGTGCTGGGCCAAAGTTGTTAATCTATAGAGCTTCCAGCAGGTCCGTAGAAAGGAATATTTTTGGTGGTCAGAAAATCAACATTGAGTAGATATATCGCCTCCTTCTCCTGTCCCCTAGGAGTTAATTTTCTATCAACTCATCCAGCACAGTTGTGTGTTCCTGATTACTTTCTGGAAGGGCTGGGGCATACAGTTGAATGGATTGATTTCTTTTCACCTTCAGAAAATGGAGGGCTTAAGAGATAGGAAAGAATTCTCAGAAGAAAGCTAATCTTGGCTGTTATGTAGTCTGAAAAAATAATGATAATATAGAAGCTACCATTTATTGAGCACTTACGTGTTTTCATCCTTCAAAAATGTCTACGAGGTGGGAAGTATTATTTTCCCCATTTTGCAGATGAATAACTGAGGCTTAAAAAGGTGAAGTGATGTCCCAGGGTCACACGATTGTAGGACGATCAGCCCCAAACGGCCCTCTATCTGCCTCACCCAGGCACGCAGTAGGTCTGTGATAAAGGTCTGTGAAGAGTGTGAATCTTGACGATGGAAGGAAAGGACCCCTGGACCATTTCTTCCCCACCCCATGAAACGATTCATGCCCGTGGACAGAATGGCCCTTGACTCGTCCTGGGAGTGGGGTCTGGATGGGATGAAATCTGGGGCTTTCCCAAGCTTTGGTAAGAATCGCAACCAAACCATTTGGGTTTCCTCGCTACTCCAGCGTCCCAGGGGCGAAAGCTCAGGTTCTAGCCACCCCTCTCCGGCCTGACGGTCTGGTCTCTCTGTTCGGTCTGGCCTGGGGACTGGAGGCTTTGCCACACCTCCGGGGTCACTCCAGGCCTTGTTGAACCTCCCCCCATCTGGAGAACAGGGCCGCCCAGGACCCATAGAGCAATTAACCTCACCCACCCTCTCCCTACCAGTTTCCTTAAAATAAATGTGACAAACGTGAGCCTAATGACCCGTGGGGGAAGATCTATATGCCTTAGGACCGTAACACATGGCTCCCTCCCTCCCTGGTGGAGCGGGCAGCCCTACTTCAAAGAACCGCCGGTTAGTGATATTGCAGGGGTTTCCTGGTTTTCAGGAAACAAACAAACAATCAACCAGGTTCTCTAAGGACAGAGTAACAGCCACAGACACTAACACTGATGATGATGATGGTGATGATGA
>NW_011888804.1:4756023-4767141 GCF_000151845.1 Pteropus vampyrus
CTTCCTTCCTTCCTTCCTTCCTTCCTTTTCCTCCCTCCCTCCCTCTCTTCCCTCCTTCTTTCTTTCCTCTACCTCTCTGTCATTCTCTCTTCCCATTCTAACCACCTCTCTCCTTTCTCATTTCCCCCTTCCCCCTCTCCTCAGACCTCTCTTATTTGGGGAAGGAGAATTATAATGAGAAATACATGCCAAATCTCTGGGGCCTTCCCATTCAGGAGCTTTGGGGAATGGATTTTAACCGAAACAGCTAGTCTCGTTTACAATACTGAGGGGACTGCAAATAGGAACAACTCTACTGAAGGCGCCTCGGTGTTTGCAGTTCATTTTAAAGGTGCACTGATGACTGTTTGCAATCTAGGAAAGTTCTCTAAAGAAATAACCAGCAATGTGGACAAATATCTATCTATAAGAATGTCCATAGCGGTGAAATATATAATCATCAAAATAAAGTTAAGAGCTTAGATATACGAAAATGAAAGATGGGTAAAATTATGCTCCATCTGTAGATGGAATACTATGCAGCCACTATAAATCCACTTTAAGCGAGAAAAGTCGATTTAAAGCAGTATTTTTACAATTCTATTTTCTTTACGTGTGTGAGCATCTGCGTGTGTATATTACATACACATTAAAAAGATGGCGTGTGTCCATCAAGACGTTAGCACTGGGAGGTAAGATTACAGAACTTTAGAGGGTTTGCATTTTGCTATCTTCCTCTCCCAAATGTCTGTGTTGGAAGCTGAGTGATGACAGTATGGAGATCCATTATAGTGTCTTTTCTATTTCAGTATATGTTGGAAACTTCTCCATAATAAAATATCTTCGGTGTTTACAATGATGCACAGTTTGAAAAAGTTTGAAAAAAAGTTTGAAGAAAGTTTCATAAGTTTGAAAAAGACATAGTTCAAGTTCATTTCCCCTTCGGGGCTCTTGTTTTAGAGTTTGCCCAAAGCTTCCTTTGCCCCTGCAGCCAGGATTCTAGATTCCAGGGATTCTTAAATCCGGCTTACACCCTGCTGACCTGAGTGGGGGGGCCACGGTGGGAGGGGCAGATGCTGCCCACTCAGATTTTCCTTCCCTACCCACCCCATAATGAGCTGGCCAGGACGGCCCACCGAGGACTGGGAAGAGGGTGAAGTCAATTAGGTGTGTTTGCAATAAGACGTTATTCCGAGAGGCCAGGAGTTAACACAGAGGGGCTGGTGGCCAAGGGGAATGAGAAGGAAGGTCTTCTAGGCCTGGGGGACATTTGGTTGTTATTATGAATGAACAAACACAGCAAAACTGAAACAGGAAAATAGCAAAGTTGGGCATCTCAGTGGGCTGAAGGGGAGGCCCAATGACCTTGGGGCTAAGTGGTTCCAAATGGCCTTTGAAACCTTCTAACACTGGAGCCACTGAGACCCGGGGGCAGTGGGAAGCAGGGCAGAGGTCCCATCACAGAGCGGCTGAGGTTCTAGGCACCGAGCCACGTTAGAGATGGTTAATGATCGCCCTACCTCGCCGAAACCCTTAAAGGAAGCGACCACCAGAAGCAGACGTTCGTACCCACTAGCCTGCAGAAAACCTGCACTCTGCCTCTGAGAGAGATGAAGTGAGAATTTTTCACAGCTAGAAACAGAACTTGTCAGCTCAGCCACCAGCATGGCAGCCTGTGAGCCCCCGGGGAAGGGTCTTCCAAGGGTCTGCGTGGCCAGCTTGGCTGCAGTGCCCGGAACCATGTAGGTACCGAGAACCACTTGACGTAGGAGTAAACCGATCAATCAGTTCATTAATATTTTGCTGCCCTGTGCAAAACGGCCCCACTTTCATTGCAATATTGCTCAAAGTGCGTGTCTGGGGCCACCTGCCACTCTATCACCTGATCGACGGGCGACAAGCACTATGCCCAGCCTTCATCCGGGCCTCACAAATCGGAATCTCTGATCTGCAGCATCAACAATGTGAACACTCACCCCGGCGGTTCCTACGCCCCCACAACCTGAGTACAGCTACAGGCATCGTTGCTGCTCACTCCTAGAAGAAAGAAACAAGTCGTGCAAAGTCACACGATCATAAATATTATCCCTACCATTTATGTCGTGTTTATTATGGGTAAATATCCTACGTAAATATTACACTTCGCCTTTATTTCAGATTTATTATGTGAGAGACGGCGTCAAGAATTGTGTGTATATGATCTCGTTGAATCCTCAGACAATTCCTTCAGGTAAATAGTATGCCTGGTTTACAGGAGGGGAATTGGTGCATAGAGAGGCGAAGTGACTTGGCCACGTCACGCACCATTCAACGACAATGACAACCGTTGTCGTAGCCACGGTAACAATAACAGGTGCCATCATTTATCCAGGGCATCCTGGGAGCCAGGCATGCGCTAAGCCTAGGCTTTAAAATAATTTTTATTTAACCCACGTAATTTCACGTCTCATGGGTTCCTTCATTTCGTTCTCACAACTTGATAAGCACCGTCATTGTCCCCACTTTAGAGATGAGGAAACTGAGGCCCAGGAAGACTCGCTTCCCGTGGCTGCAGAGCTGAGAAGCAGTGACCGTGGGACATGATCCCAAGTCACAACTCCTAAAAATTCCAGGCTGCGATGTGAAGACTCAGACAGCTTTTCAGCGATAGCCCAGAACTTTCTAACCATTCTCTTACATAGCTAGATATTTTTAAACCTTAGGCCGGCTTTTAGTCTGGTTGAATATGGAAATAGGCTCCAAGGTCTCTGAGGAACAGAGATGATGTAGAACAAAAATTAGACGTTCCAGACGCTGGCCTTGAATTTCTGTGCGGTCATCCCTTAGTCCGCTTATTTACCTGTTAAAAATGGGGGGCTGGGCCCCTAAGAATGGCCCAACGAAGGTTAAATAGGGGCATCAAGGAACACCTTGAGGAAAAGAGCAATGGACCAAGGTAAAGAAACCCCAGTCCTGAATCCGGAGGGGACCCCAACTCATCACGTGCCGTGGCTTCGGTTTCCTCGACTGTCCCATCACTCTGAGACCCTGTGCCTCTGACCCCTGTCTTTCCTGAATACCCAATTCAATTTCTTCATGAGCCCTTTCCCCCAGAGGTCAGAAACTCAGATTTTGTAGGGAAAAATAGAATAGTAACAACAAATAAAAGGTAAGATTCTGGGGATAAAAATGCCCCAAAGGGCAAGGAGACTTGGGGAGTTTTCCCAGTCATTACAAAGGGAGAACCGGCCTCCCTAAGAAAACAAATTCTCCTCTCACCGTAAGCGCAGGCTATCAGTCCGAATTCTGATGACTTCGGGGCTGACAATTTTAACAACCACTTAAGTCTCACCCTGCGCCTTTTATCCGAGTGCTACACAAACATTGTTAAACACACGAGCCGAGGCCGGGGAGAATGGTATCATCTTAGAGGGGAGAAGACATGGAGAACTAGGTGTCCACAAGCCATTCCCTCCCACTCTTCCCTCAACAGAGCTAATCAATGGCCTGGCTCGGCTTAGAATTAATAAGTCTGGACTCTTTCACTTCTGACCTAGCTGTTAGATAACAATTCCTTTAGCTAGGCTGCGGGTTATTAGGCATGAAGAGTCGATGTGATAAATAGACGTCATTTTATTTATCTAAATTTCTGGAGGAATGGTGTTTATTTTAAAAGAGAGGAATGTCATTTATAAATAATTTATTTGCACGGTATGAGTTAAAATGCCGAATCCTTATTGGAAAAAAAAAAAAATGAGTGGAAAAGATTTCATTCTTTATTGATTTAAAAACAAAAAAAACGAAAATCTGACTCTTTATACCCGGGTTTTTCTCCTCCTTTTTCGGTCTCTTTCATGCCTGAGGGGCATTTCGATTCATTGTTCTAATACTTTACATCGACTCTCATGTGGGAAATGGCTTTCTCATTTGCCTCAAAGCGGTTGTAATTCTGCAATGATTTATAATATAATTCTGCAAAGGCAGAAATAGTCTAACCATTCCCAAATGGAGAACGAGCTAAATGAACAATGATACATCTGCAAAATGGAATATATGCCTGACATCCTAATATTCTAGATCCTTACTCATGCATTCTTTCTCACACACAGACACCGTCTCTCTTTATCTATCATCTATCTCTCATCTCTTTCTCATCACTAAGTAAATTTTTAAAAACACAATCGGGTTAAAAAGTAGTTTAATTGAATTTTCTTCAAAAAATCTGAATGTCCTGTCAAAATAACAAGTACGCACGCCCTCTAACCAACGATTCCGCCTCCAGATAGATTTGCAAATTTACACAACGAATCTCTACAAAGGTAGTCATTGAAACACTGCTTGGAATCACATAAGACTGGAAACATTTTAAATGTGCAGCAGTAAATGTCTGGCTAGATAATCATGATTTAATCTCTACGGTGGAATACTATACAGCCAGTAAAAGGAGGAAAAAGGGGAATCATCTCTGGGATACACTGCTAAAGAAAAAGCCAAAGCCCATGACAGGGGCTCAAGTATGTGCCAATGTGTGTTTTTAAAAAAAAAAAAAGGGAGAAAGAGACCCCAGGAAGTGACAACTGTGGTGGCTCTGGGCTGGGGAACGATGCTGCCAGGCATGAATGTGGGAGGCAGATTTTTCACTCTCCTTTTGTAGCTTTGGAAATGGGGAACATGTGAATCTTTTCCTTTAAAAAGAAATAAAAATATAAATAGTCGAAGAGTACCTGCGAATCTCTACGCACAGAAGAATGTTTAAAAAAGACATACACAGTTGGTTATCTCTGGGTGCCTTGGTCTGGGGATATTTTTATATTATCCTTCTTTCTCTTGCCCGCGCTTTCTGATACTTAAGCAAAGCACATTAAAAAAGCTCTTCCGTCGATTAAAAGGCAAGGAAGGAAGAAAATGACTTTTCCTTCTTCACTCTCAATGAGATGGATTCCTCAATATGTGTATTAAACTCTAGAAAATGAATGAGGATTGCGGGAGACAGGGGGAAAGACTAATAAAAAGAGGTTTATGGGCATTTGGGTGGGATGAGGAGGACTTGCAGATGCATGAAAACCAAGATTTGAGAAGAAGGAAGAGGGAGCCTTGTGCCAGGATGGAGTGAGATGTGCTTGCAGAGTTTATGGCTGCCCTGGGCCCTCCCACGAAGAGACCCGAAACACCCAGCACTCACGATGCTTGCCCGGGTGGAAAATGGAGAGGGAAGAGAAGCAGTCAGGATCCCTTTTCAAGGACGAAAAAAGTCAGATCTTGAATGAGGCCCCTGAAGGTCACCTGAGACCAGAGAGAAGAGGTTCTGAGTTCCCCTTCTTGGTGATAGTCTCTTCCTTTGCTGAGATAATGATGAGAAGAATGTCTAATTGTGATCAAGCGCTTCCTCCACGCCAGACGGAGCAAAATTCTCTATGTGCATTATCTCGTTTAACCTCATAAGTTGTTGCCAGGACTAAACAAGATGATACCCCTTGAGCAGCAGACAACTGACCATGGCTACGCTCTCTGTACCGTCTTGTCAGCAGGTTAAATCTAACAGGTGACTGTGGCCATCTATTATAGAGGCGCTGTTAGTGCCTGCCCGTATCTGTTCACATTTTCATTCTCGGCAAGCTGGCTGACCTTCCAACTGCTAGCACCTGAAATTCTTTGCCTGAGGACTTTGTCTAGCCTCTGGAGCCTGCCTTGCTTCCCCAAATTGGAATTGTCACTCCCCCCTCCCCTCCCCTCACCCCCCTCCCTGGCCCCCATGCCGCCCCCGGGGCTGTCCTCAATCGATGATCAATGGAACACAGTCTATAAATACTGTGGCTTCCCTGCCCCTAGGTGGGTTACTCTTGGGTGTTTGGTCTGCACTGATTCCAACAATTCCCCAGTGGGATTAAGCTCCACGGGGGTCACTGGCTTGATTGTGCAACCTATAACGACTCAGTCTCTTCCCTACCCACTTCGCCGTCCCCTCGTTTTTTCGTGGGATCACCTCCCAAGTCAACTACTTGTACTTAAAACCTTGTCTCAGGGTCTACTTCTGGGGACCTGGACATCTACTGTAACACCATCTTATGCTCCTTAAAAAAAAAAATCTGCTTCTCTCTTTTGCTTCCTTTTTTCATAATAATCAATAGAGCATTTGATGGGTTTCAAATCTCATTCCCATTTCTTATCTCAACTGAACTCCCCCACATTCTGTGAGACAGACGTGCGGGCATGACCACCCACCCCTCCTTTTACAGATAAGGAAATTGAGAATTAGAGAGGTGGTGTCATTCCCCCAAGAACACACACAGCTAGGAAGGGGCAGACCCCAAATCCTGGTCTTTTAATTCTACGTTCACCCTCAGTCCATTCTGCCATTCTGCCTTTCCTTTCTCTCGTAAGGGTACCTTGTATTTATACATCACTGCATAGTTTTCTGGATAAAATCTCATGTAAATGTCTCAACAACTCTGTATTTTATTATTATCACTATCACGTATGGGTGAGGAACCCAAGACCCATAGAAGTTAAGCCATTAACTGGCCTGGCTAATAGGTCTTTCGACTTCTGGTCCGGTTCTCATCCTGTGACCCCAGAACGCCTCTCTCCCTGTGCAGTGGCCTGTTTTATGGTTCATGCAGAAGCAACTGTGGACACAGGAGAGCTGCAGGCGAGTCCACAAGTTAAATACACTATTGGGATAGTACTTGACTGTGAGCTGGTCCACGTCACTTAGAAATCAACTTGAACTTGAAAGAAAACATCTTAGAGAAACTTGCTCCAGCCTTGGTATATTTTACAGCAGGAAATCTGGGCTAAGTCTTTAGCTCTTGATTCTCTGGTCTTGGGGGAGACAAGGAGGTGTTTGGACTTTGGGGGAAGGGATTGTTGTAAGAACCAACCACAATAAATTCACAGCAAGGGTCAGCCTGCCTGGTGACCTCTCATAATACTATGATGTTGAACCCTTACAGTGATACATTCCACAGTGTGATGGCCAATCCTAGCAACCCCAGTGCCCTTGCCACTGACTGGTAGGAATGAACCTATGACCCAACTCTGGCCAGACAGACAGACAGACAGACAGACCTGGCCACCCTCTATCTGTTCAATCATCCCAGACGAAGTGCTAGACAAGAAGCCATCTTGGACAGTGAACTCAGCTGATTTTCAAATAACCACAGCCCTAGCTGTCGTCTGACTCCATCTCAGTAGAGGGCAGACCCCAAATGAGAACTGCCCAGCTGAACCCACTCAGTTCAGTGAACCATGAAAGAGACGCTCCTTTTCTCTGGACTCATCAGGTCTAGATGCAGCCAACTGGGGAACACAAGAGCTCTAGTTGTCGAAGGCAAGGTCCGCACGCCCAGGAGGGCGGAGCAAAGATAGGGAGAGAATCTGAATCCTTGAAGGCACCGTAGCACTGCTGAATCGAACAGCCCTGAAATCCACCCCACCTTGGACGTTAGGGGGGTTTCAACATGGGCTCTGCTACTTCCTAGCTACATTAACTTAACGTCCCTCTGAGCCTCAGTTTCCTCATCCGTAAAGTGGGGAGAAAACTTCTGCCTATCTCACAGGATTGCTGTGCCGAGTCAAGCAATGAATGCATGTAAATGCCTCATGCCAAATGCCTGGCCCACAGAACTCACGTGGCTTCTGTACGTTATGACTGTCACTAAGGCACCCTTCAGACAGGTTCTCCATCCCCTGGACCTCTGACACCTCTTCAAAAAGGGAGTAGCTTGGGAATTGCTCTAGAGATCACCAAATGAAAGGTCTCACCAGAACACAATGTGTCCCCATCATCGACCTGGGGCTTCCAGGAGCCTAGGGCCCACCATGGCACATCAGGACCCCAGATGCCTCCTCTCCACACACCTGGGTCTTCGTCAGCTCTGGGGCAACCTTCCCTTTGAAGTTGGCCTATCGCACCACCTGCTCCCAACTGGTTTGAAATTGAAGTTTGAAACTGAACCAAAGTTTCCTCTTCCTCTCTCTCTCCCATTTAACTCCCCTCCATAAACAGAAGCTCGCGTACGCTCAGCTGGCAGGGGAGCAGGGGAGAAAGGAGACTCGGAGATGCTCACCAGGTTTCGTTTAATCAGAACAAATGACCACTCTCCTGGGTGCACAGTGTCCTCAGCCGTGTCAGTAAAGTGGACGCAGCATGCATACCGAGGTGGAGAATGACCGAGGCAGAGCTCAGCCATCTCCGCTTGCCTCATTGGGGGCAATCGAAAACGGAGGGATCATTTGAGAACCTCTCATATGTTTTGCATTTGAAAGCAAGAACCCCAGATGCAACTGGACCCTAAGATTAAAAAATAGTGAGTAGACAGCCATAAAAAAGAATGAAATCTTGCCATCTCTGACAATATGGACGGACCTAGAGGGTGTTATGTTAAGTGAAATAAGTCACACGGAGAAAGACTAATTCAGTATGATTTCACTTCTATGTGAAATCTAACACACAAAACGAAAACAAACAAAATAAAAGAGAAACGAACTCATAGTGAACTGAACAAATTGATGGGGTGGACGGAAAAAGGGAAGAGGATTAAGAAGTACAAACTTCCAGTTATAAGATAAGTCACAGAGATGTAATGTGCAGCATAAGGAATCTTGTCAATAATATTGTAATGAGTGTGTACAGTGACAGGTGGGTACTAGACTCATCGTGGTGATCATTTCGTAAGATATATCAATGTTGAATCGCTACATCGTACACCTGAAACTAATATAATACCGTATGTCAACTGTCATTACAAATAAATAAAGTGAAATAGAAAAGACATAGTAGGAGAAGGAAAAACTGGGGCTGAATGAATAATAAACTTAGCGCGTGCCAGTCCTATCGTATCTGTTTTCGTGGCCAACGACTCGTTAATGTCCCTGATATATCTGTTGTTAAGTACGTAATATTGGGGGGAGGACCAACCACCCCACTGCTGCTCACCCACCATATGACCTTGAAAAAGAGAGGTTACCTTGGCACTGGCCACCTTCCCAAAAGCCTCTTTACCATGGCAATGGTGAAGCCATCTCGAGACAGAGGACATCGACCAAGGGAAGATAGCTGTGCACTATTTGGTATTTATAGTAGATAAATTGATTTGTGAGCACATGTGAATTTCCGTTTTTTTCCGGCACCCTTGGGAATACTCAGGGACTTTTATATTAATCAAGGGCTTGTGCAGTTGCAAGTGACAGAAACGGAACTCCAATGAGCTGAGCCAAGAGGGAATTTATTGGCTCATGAAATTGGGAAGTCCGGAAATAATTACGGTTTCAGGCATAGTTTGATCCAGGGGCTCAAATGATATTGTCAGTTTTCTCTCTTTCCCTGTCTTGTAAAACATTGAAAGCAAGTGAGGTGGACCCAGCCAGTGATCACCTGTGGATGAAGTTATTAGATGAAATTATTAGAGGAAGACATTTGAAGTGGAGGGATCAGTCTGCTATCCCCTGAAACGCATTCATTTAAAAGCTGGACGACCGGACATTGTGAGGCCCCTAGGAAAAGGTTGAATCTGAATCTACTTAAGCCTTGTCTTCATTTGAGTTCCCCCAAAGCATCCCTAAGATGAGAATTTAAGAGCAGGTGATATATTTCGGACATAGCCCCAGGAAGAGCTGGTTGTGGAGGGAAGAAATGAGATGAGGAGGGGAAGGTAGTCACTGCACGATGAATTACCAAGTGAGTGACCACTGTGGGCTATTCGAGCTTAACTCAGCTCAGGAGCTCTGAGAGCCAGTGTAAACCATGCCTCTCAGAGTTAACCTGCCCAAGGGATGGGACAGCTGAAATATTTACACAGCATTTCATCGGTTAAGGGCTGTTCCTGAGGAGGGGGTTGAATCCCCAGCACTCCGCAGCCTTGGTAGCCAAGAGGGTCCCCAGGCACAGAAATGCAGGCACTGCTAGTTGACAGTAGGCCAGCGTGCACTGAAGTGACATGTGCCAGAGGACAAGTGTGATGCCCAGACAGTGCCCACTACAAGTCCCTAGCGCTCACGGGCATTTACAGGAAACACAAGAATTTGGGAACACGTGACACCATAGGGGTATCACGCAATGATGAAGGACTCCATTCTCCAAGAAGACATAACAGTCTTCAACATGTATGCACCTAACAACAGAGACTCAAAATATATGAGGCAAAGACTGACAAATTCTCCACTATTATAGCTGGAGAATTCGGCATCCTGTATGAGTAATAAACAGATCTGGCAGGCAGAAAATCAGTAAGGACGCAGCTGAACTCAACAACACCATCGATCAACTGGATATGATCAATATTCATAGACTAGTTTATCTAGCCACCACGAAATACACATCCTTCTCAAGCTCACATGGAACATTCACCAAGACAGACCACATTCTGGGTCATAAAACACACCTTAGCACATATCAAAGAATAAAAACCATGCAGTATATGCCCTTAGATCATGATGGAATTAAACTAGAAATTAGTAGAATTAAACTAGAAAGACAGCTAGAAAATCCCCAAATATCTGGAGATTAAACAACACACTCTAAAGAACACAATAAGAGATTAATAATAGCACATAGGTCAAAGAATTCTCAAGAGAAATTAAGAAATATTTTGACAAAATTAAAATTAAAACACAACTTATCAAAATTTGTGGAATGCGAGGAAAGCAGTATTTGAAGGAAATTGACAGCATTAAATGCATATATTTAGACAAGAAGCAAGAGCTGAAATCGATCATCTAAACTTCCATCTTAGGAAACTAGAAAAAGAAGAGGAAAATAAAGCAAGCAAAGGAAAATAAATGATAAAAAAAGAAAGCAATAATAAATAAAATCGAAAACAGGAAATCAATAGAGAAAATAAATGAAACTAAATGACACACAGGGAGCAAACAGATAAATCCAGAATGTAAGAGGTTAGGCATGACAAACAAGTCAATAGTGTAAAAACATAGTTAGGGGTGTTGTTCAGGATGAAAAGATGTCTAAGAGGCATAATCAACCAAATGTAATATATGCATTTTCATTGAACCTTAATTAGAAAAAACAACCATGAAAGACTTTTTTTTCCATCGGTCAGGAAAATCTGATTCTAAACTGAGTTTTAGATGATAACAGAGAACCGTTGTTAAGTTTGCTAAGGTAATGACAGCATTGCAGTGACGTAAAAAAAAAAAAAAAAA
>NW_011888804.1:4767191-4769030 GCF_000151845.1 Pteropus vampyrus
AGGAGCCTAGGGCCCACCATGGCACATCAGGACCCCAGATGCCTCCTCTCCACACACCTGGGTCTTCGTCAGCTCTGGGGCAACCTTCCCTTTGAAGTTGGCCTATCGCACCACCTGCTCCCAACTGGTTTGAAATTGAAGTTTGAAACTGAACCAAAGTTTCCTCTTCCTCTCTCTCTCCCATTTAACTCCCCTCCATAAACAGAAGCTCGCGTACGCTCAGCTGGCAGGGGAGCAGGAGAGAAAGGAGACTCGGAGATGCTCACCAGGTTTCGTTTAATCAGAACAAATGACCACTCTCCTGGGTGCACAGTGTCCTCAGCCGTGTCAGTAAAGTGGACGCAGCACGCATACCGAGGTGGAGAATGACCGAGGCAGAGCTCAGCCATCTCCGCTTGCCTCATTGGGGGCAATCGAAAACGGAGGGATCATTTGAGAACCTCTCATATGTTTTGCATTTGAAAGCAAGAACCCCAGATGCAACTGGACCCTAAGATTAAAAAATAGTGAGTAGACAGCCATAAAAAAGAATGAAATCTTGCCATCTCTGACAATATGGACGGACCTAGAGGGTGTTATGTTAAGTGAAATAAGTCACACGGAGAAAGACTAATTCAGTATGATTTCACTTCTATGTGAAATCTAACACACAAAACGAAAACAAACAAAATAAAAGAGAAACGAACTCATAGTGAACTGAACAAATTGATGGGGTGGACGGAAAAAGGGAAGAGGATTAAGAAGTACAAACTTCCAGTTATAAGATAAGTCACAGAGATGTAATGTGCAGCATAAGGAATCTTGTCAATAATATTGTAATGAGTGTGTACAGTGACAGGTGGGTACTAGACTCATCGTGGTGATCATTTCGTAAGATATATCAATGTTGAATCGCTACATCGTACACCTGAAACTAATATAATACCGTATGTCAACTGTCATTACAAATAAATAAAGTGAAATAGAAAAGACATAGTAGGAGAAGGAAAAACTGGGGCTGAATGAATAATAAACTTAGCGCGTGCCAGTCCTATCGTATCTGTTTTCGTGGCCAACGACTCGTTAATGTCCCTGATATATCTGTTGTTAAGTACGTAATATTGGGGGGAGGACCAACCACCCCACTGCTGCTCACCCACCATATGACCTTGAAAAAGAGAGGTTACCTTGGCACTGGCCACCTTCCCAGAAGCCTCTTTACCATGGCAATGGTGAAGCCATCTCGAGACAGAGGACATCGACCAAGGGAAGATAGCTGTGCACGATTTGGTATTTATAGTAGATAAATTGATTTGTGAGCACATGTGAATTTCCGTTTTTTTCCGGCACCCTTGGGAATACTCAGGGACTTTTATATTAATCAAGGGCTTGTGCAGTTGCAAGTGACAGAAACGGAACTCCAATGAGCTGAGCCAAGAGGGAATTTATTGGCTCATGAAATTGGGAAGTCCGGAAATAATTACGGTTTCAGGCATAGTTTGATCCAGGGGCTCAAATGATATTGTCAGTTTTCTCTCTTTCCCTGTCTTGTAAAACATTGAAAGCAAGTGAGGTGGACCCAGCCAGTGATCACCTGTGGATGAAGTTATTAGATGAAATTATTAGAGGAAGACATTTGAAGTGGAGGGATCAGTCTGCTATCCCCTGAAAAGCATTCATTTAAAAGCTGGACGACCGGACATTGTGAGGCCCCTAGGAAAAGGTTGAATCTGAATCTACTTAAGCCTTGTCTTCATTTGAGTTCCCCCAAAGCATCCCTAAGATGAGAATTTAAGAGCAGGTGATATATTTCGGACATAGCCCCAGGAAGAGCTGGTTGTGGAGGGAAGAAATGAGATG
>NW_011888804.1:4769080-4769393 GCF_000151845.1 Pteropus vampyrus
TCTTCTCAAAGTCTTTAGCAACGATTTCAAATAAAAACAGGGCCTGACTCTCCCCTGTGTGTATTCAACGTCTAAATAAAATTTAAAATCATAGACTATTTTGCATTACTTTTGATTTAAAAAAAATATATCGCATTAAAATATTATTTAGCTTGATGACTGAGTTTGTTGGCAGCCCCTTACATTCTGCGGGAGTGAAGCCATGATCCTGGCATGGCGTTGAGCTCAAGTGGCCTTGTTCCTTGCCTTGGGGTGGCCCTGCCTGGGGGTAACCAGCGTTGGTCACTGTTTTCCAGGTAAAATAACCCACTGA
>NW_011888804.1:4769443-4782819 GCF_000151845.1 Pteropus vampyrus
TCTTCTCAAAGTCTTTAGCAACGATTTCAAATAAAAACAGGGCCTGACTCTCCCCTGTGTGTATTCAACGTCTAAATAAAATTTAAAATCATAGAATATTTTGCATTACTTTTGATTTAAAAAAAATATATCGCATTAAAATATTATTTAGCTTGATGACTGAGCTTGTTGGCAGCCCCTTACATTCTGCGGGAGTGAAGCCATGATCCTGGCATGGTGTTGAGCTCAAGTGGCCTTGTTCCTTGCCTTGGGGTGGCCCTGCCTGGGGGTAACCAGCGTTGGTCACTGTTTTCCAGGTAAAATAACCCACTGAAGGTTTCGCCGCCACCCACTCTCACCGCATCTAAATATTTACCACCCTTTCCCACCCTTCAAGGAGCCACAATGGAAGACACAGTCCAAAGTTAGGACATGGTGGCTTGTGGTTAATTAGGAGTCTTGCCAACGGGGACACACTATTTATAATTCCTTCCTTGAGTGGCAGGTCCAAACTTTGAAGCTGCCTTGAGTTTGACTAGTGTTTTTAAAGCAGCTTTAAAATACCCAGAGCCGTTCCCAATGCTCGTCTCCACCGCTGGTTCTTTGAGTTCTTACCTTTATCCCCTTGTAACCTGAGAGAAGCCACCTGCTCCCACCACCACCCCTAGCCCTGTGTGGGCTCCTTGTGGAATCTCTGGGACTGATTCTCTGCCCAGTTTCCAGCAGAAAACAGAGACATCGAGTCTTTTTCTGACTGCGCACACACGATGCTCATTCTCTTTTAGGAGAGATTGTCCTCGCTTGATGCTCAGGGTTTTATTTCACATGTTCCTAAAACCTTCTTAGAAAAGAATAAAATGTCACCCTTGGAAGGGACCTAATGAATAAATGGACGCCATGCCTCTTAACTCTGTTTAGGAGGTAAACGATTAAAGCTTTAAGGGTCAGATGGATCTGGGTTCCAGCTCTGCTGCTGTGGGTCATTAGACAAGTGACTTAACCTCTCTGAGCCTCCGTCGCCTATCTGTCAAATAGAGATAAAAATAGTATCGATCTCATAGGGTTATTCAGACAGTAAATGAGATGAGCACCTGCAAAGTGCTTAGCATAATTCTTAGAACAAAGTAAGTGTTTAATATTCGCTGATGTCAATTATTATCGTGGGGGTCACCTGTACGTCTTTGAGAATCTACAAAACGCTATGAAAGACCCCTCAGAAAAATATACAGCAAATGTTTGCACTCTTTTACATAAAAAAGAATTAAACATGTTTTTAAATGAATCCGGCCAGGCATTTTATATTATTATTATTTTAATTTATGAAAAAGGAAAAATAATAAAAAATATCATATGAGTTACAGTAAAATGACTTAACAGACAACGGGTAGAATAGAGGGGAAGCATTCACTTCCTGTCACACACCAGAGAGGCAGGTCCGCTCGTCCCCGCATCCCGTCTTCCGAGTGACCAGGCTGACATCCGTGGCTTATAGTCTTGCAAAGCCAGGAGTAGCCACGATAAATATGGTTTGCATATTTTGAAATGTCATCGTTGTTTTCTTCTCATGATGGAACTGAGACACGCTCCATGTGTGAATAATGTGAAAAAGAAAGTCTGTCATAATCCAACTCTCGAGATAAGCATTGGTAGATGGGTGTACATCCTTCCAGAATTTGCTCAGTGCGGTTATTACGCGTGTAAGCACGCATACCCGGTTTGGCAGGACATCTACAGAGAGGTGGTTTGTCCTGTAGCGGGAGGACCTTCTGCCTCCCACACACCACACATCAACTTTGCATCCTGGCTCCAAGTCCTTGAGTGACCTTGGACGGTCCTCTTAACATCTCCAGACCTTATTTCCTCGTCTGTAAAATGGAGAAAGTAATAATGATATTTAACCCGAAGAATTATTGAAAACATTAAATGAGCTGAAGCATGTAAAGCCTTTAGCAAAGGGTTTGTCCACCTCCCCACACGGATATGCGGGGCTGGGTAATTCTTTAATGTGGAGGCTGTCCTGTGCCGTGCAGGACACGTGGCAGCACACCTGGTCTCTACTAGAGGCCAATAGCGTGCCCCTCTCCCGCCATTTGTAACAATCAAGTGTCCAGAAATTGTCAAATGTCCCCTGGAGGAGAGGGGGACATGATCTCATCCTTCCCTATCAAGAACCACACAGCCTCACCACAATGCCTGGAACATAATAAGCACTCAATAAGCCTTCCTTCAAATCATCGTCATTATAACAGGGTAGCACGTTTATTGAACGTGCATTCAGTTGCTCGATTAATACAAATCGACGGGTATTTTAACTGGCCATGAAGGAGTCTATACTTTTTTCCTGCTCAGTCTTTTCAGACCAAATACTCCATTTAACCTCAGATGCAAACTTTTCCTTGTAAGAGCTTTTCATCCGTGTAATATTAAAATACTGGTGAAATACTCCATAATGATAAGATTCGGCCTGTTTTACTGGCTCTAACGCCTCCCGAATCTCTCCTTTTTCTCCCCCTCCCCCCACGCAGGTGAGAGACAAGGCTGAGCCCACAATGAGCAAGCTGCTTCTCCCGCTGTATACACCTAATTTCTTGTCTCTTGGTTCGCATCGATCGAGGTGTTTTTCCACGGAGCCCTAGGAAGATGGGATTATGTGTGTGCATGCGTTCACTCACAGGCTGCTTAGGATCGAAACCCCCAGGGATAAATTTGGAAAACAACCGAATTAATCACTTATGATCTGCATTCGGTGCACATTATCATAATATTGATATAATACACACACTGTTCTTTGCTTATTTCTATATTGAGTGAGGCCCTGCAGCAATTTTGAGGAAATTTGAGACTCACGCACCTGGCTAAACGCTCTCTCTCTCTCTCTCTCTCTCTCTAAATAACCCCAGGTCTCCTGGTTTGCAAGGATTGGCCTAAAATGAGTTACAGTTGCCAGAACATTTTTAAGTAGGGAAATAAATTAGAGTGGTAATAATCATAACAATTATATAATAAATGTTAAAAATTGTAAGTTCCCCAGTGTCCTTAATAACTTTATTTTGGTGGTGGCGTTGGGGCGGCAAGGGTGGGGGGATGTGGAAATTCCATCGTAGGTTTCTGGTGACATCATCAGGCTGAAGTGAGAGGACAGGCTCTTAAATTCCAAATGTCACCAAGGTGCCGAATGAGGTGGCACTTTGACTTTCTCAGCTGAGTTTGCTGGGCTTGAATTATTAAAGTCATCGTTTGCAAAATAAATTTAGGACTTCATGAAAGTTTCTGGATTGACCATCTCCTTCTTCTACCTTCTCTCTCTCTCTCTCATTTTCTTTCTTCATAAGGGAACCCAAGGCAACCACAGCTGCACAAATCATCCAGATGCCCCCACTCTCAACAATTCTCCCATCTCCAGCTGGAGACGGAAGAAAAATAGGACCGAGAAAAGGAATGACAGCCGGTCCCCAAACAAGAGACCCTTCCAGGAAGCCCCGATGACTAGAAAGCACGTGAAAATGTCCCCAACGCCCAAACCTGGGTGCTGGGTTATAGGGTTTGATCTGAGATTCCTCCATTCAATACATCGACGGAAGCGGAGGATTCCACCACGTACAAATCAGACACACTTCACGATCATGCCGGCCAACATTTGTATGCCGGACGTCGTGCTGAACTTTGCTCACGCCATCCCACTCCTCCCGCAGGAGGGACTATGATCATTCCATTTTGCGGATGTGGAAACCGAGGTTCAGTGGACGTAAACCACTTGTTCAAGGTTACGACAGCCGTAAGCAGGCGAGATGGGAGGTCCAACCCAAATCCGGGTGACTCCAGAGACCCCGCTCTCATTACCCATGAAACTATGTTCCTAAGACACGCCACAGCCCTTCAGGATGAAAAGATTTTTCAGATCCTAAAGGCAGGCCTGCAAGTCCAATGCAGTAATGCGTAACGTGAACAAATTCTAGCACCGCCGGAATATGAGCTCTAAGGCATTTAGCGCAAACGAGCATCTGAGTGAGTTTTCTCCCCGATGACTTAGAAGACCCTTTACGCCAGAAGTTAGCGCTATGTCTGTTATCAAGCATGAAGACCCAAAGCAGAGCTTATGCTTTGACGGGGTCTCTATTCTCCTTCAGAGTACGGGCGATGGACCATCCCATAAAGTCATCTCCCGTGCTCTGTCCCTCATCTTGTGGGGTCACGTGTTTCTCAGCCTTTGAGGAGCCCCATTGCAGTGGCAGGAAGCCCAGGCTACCGTTGGACAGTCTGGGTGTGAAAGCCGACTTCGCCTCTAACCAGTGCTGTGACGCCACCTCGCTGAACCTCAGTGTACCCACCTATGAGTGGAAAGAATGGTCACAGCCAGGGTCACTGCTAGCCCATGCTGTGCCTTTGCAAAATTAGAAAAAGGCCCGCCTTCCTCAAGCCATCGTACTTCCATGTTGGAAATTTGTCATAATATCCTAATGTCATTAAAACGAGACACTCTACTGCCATCTGCTGGAAAGCTGTTATAATAAATATACACACGCAATGTGCAAAGGCAAGGTTGTGAATGACAGCCCCTTTGTGCAGTGCATGGCCTGCGCAACTGTACAGGGTTGCCCAATAATTACTCACTGGATTGTTGGGAAGAGAAAATTTGATATTGCCTGCCAAGTGTTTGCTTAGCACTTTGGTAGACACGGCCCACAGGTCCTCAGCAAACGCTCGCTGCTCTGTTGAGCGCTGGCTCAAACAGGTTGGATGATGCTGTCTCTTCTGGCTTGTACTAGTCACTGAGAAATTTCACGTAGCATCTAGTTTGGAGGATGGAGGATGGTGTCTCCCAGTCCATCTCGGCCCATCTCTCAGCACTTATCCACGCTTCCACGCTTCCGGCGACTCTGGCTGACCTGGACAGCAACTCCCCGCTCCTGAACCAGTCTCCTCTCTTGCCTCCTGGCCAGGAGGAAGGACTGAAATCCCTTTCTGAGGCTCGTTCCTAAAACTATCTGGTGTGTCCTTGATGCTTTGAATCTCGGAGGCTCCCTGGACAGCCTCGCCCTTAGAATGGGTTAAGAACGTGGTGTCTGGAGTCCAGCAAAAGCTGGGTTTGAATCCCAACTTTTCCATTTACTAGCTGTGTGACCTTGGGGGAGTAACTCAGCCTTGCTGTGCTTCAGTTTCTTCACAGATGAGAAGGCAAGACTTACTAATTTATCGATCACACAGAGGCACGCAGTGAAGACAAAAGAAGAAAATGTGATTCAGGCACTTAAGAGCAAGTGTTCTAGGCATCGGGTTGCTATTGTCATTAGCAACTGGGGAAAATATTTCCACATTTTTTTATAGGTCGTCCGTTTCCAACTGTCCCTCTGATCTCTGAGGACCTCGTTTTTTTTTGAACCAAAAGTTAGAACCCCAAATCTTACGGACCTCCAGAAAAAAAAAAAAAATACCTTCCCCGAGTGGCTTATATGAAAAGCTAAAAGTCTCATCACGTGTACTTCTTCGCTTAAGGCATCACATAAAATCAGATGTCCCCAGCTTCCGTGGGACACGGACTCGCTTCACTCAGGAAGTGCTTTTAACTTCACAGCTGTTTCTTCTTCAACAACAAATACTCTAGAGATATGAACGGCTGCCGATGGGAACCAACCGGCATGGTTTACGGTTTTCTCTCTATGATGCTCACGCCACTGTCCCCATTCCTCTCATCATTGCGTCCTTTTTTCCCGGAATTTTAGGCAGGATCACGACATGTTCCCTTCCCAGTTTCTCCTCTTCTGTTTTCTGTCTTCTCCATCCCCCCATCCGTGGCTCCAGACTTCCAGAGGCTTCTCTCTCAGCCTGAGAGGATCTGTGGCTTATTGAGACGCCTCTGGTACACAGAGTACATGCCTAGGTTGTTACTGGCTAAAACACAGCTGTTTTTGGATGATGGTTTAGTTCATTCTGGGGGACATGGGCAGGGGCGGAGAAGGCCGGTCTCTATGCAGATGGCCCAGAAATGCTGCTCAGAGGCAGCTTCTGCCACCTCCCTTGGCTGTGTGATTTTGAGCAAGTGGCCTCACCTCTCTGAATTCACCAGCACTTCTGTCGTTCTCAAATGTCCTTCTATGCAAATGTCCTCCTATGCAAATGCAGCAAAATTTACACAAACATGGTCTGCTCGAGAACCGGATCCTTGGAGAAACTCACCTGGTCTCTGAAGTCTGCCTTTCGGCTGCCGTGTGACCTTAAACGAATTACTTCCCCTCGCTGGGCCTCAGTTTCTTCATTTGCAGAATGGGATAAAAGACAGTTCCTGTCTCCTGGACTTGTTGTGAGGATTAAAAGAGATAATGCTTTAAAAGTGCTTGGCAAAGTGTCTGACCTGGGGTGAACACTCCATAAATCTTAGCCATTATTATACGCCTTTTAATAAAATAGAGGCTTTCTGGGGATTAAAAAAAAAGAAGGGGAAAAAAAAAAAACCCCACGAATGAGCCAAAAAGCATTTTGGAAAACTGCTTTATTTAACATGTTCTCGATGTATCTGGCTGGTCTTTTCCATTAAAAAAAAAGAAAAAGAAAAATTCCCCAAGGAGGCCTCAGCCTCTGCACAGCACAGCCCGCCCCAGGCCACACAGTAAGCTCGATCGAGCTCCCAGGAACGAAACCCAGGCCTCTGACCCCACGTCAGATGGCCGAGGCTCCCTGCTCTCAATCACAGCCAGAGATGTCACAGCGAACAGTGCCACATCCTGGGGAGGGGGGGTGGTGGAAATGAGATTTCTCTCTTGCCTTGATCTGACCTAGTCAGAAAACAACTTCAGCACCCTCAACATCTCCCCATCCCCTTCTTCCCTTCCACTCCCGGGTGCCCAGGCCTCTCTCTGCAGTGCGGCCACCCCCACATGCTCTCCAGCCAAGGCAGGGAACCAAACGAGGCTCCCAGTACAACAGTTAAGGTGAGGGCAGAAAACTCAGGAATCCAGGCTGATAATATTTTGATGCCATATATTAAAAAACAATCAAAATGAATGCAAAAAAAAAAAAAAAGAAGTCCACGATGAACAAAATGTCAACATTTAAAATAAAGAAAGAATCCCTCTCTCACCTGCAGCTCAAAACCTGCAATGTAGCGGAAGGGATTGAGATTCGGTTCGCCCCCACCCCCTTAGCCTCAGCCCCTTGAATTTCCTGTAAGGGCCACAGCCATAAATTTCCACCTTCCCTGCCTGCTGCGCCCCCCTTCCGCACAGAGGTGAGCTGGGGTGAACAGCACAGAGGCTGTTTGGAAGGCTGAAGAGGACTTGGGTGGGACATTCCAACTTTCCATCTCGTGTTTGAACTCCATCTAGGCTCCTCTCTTTAATAAAACAGGAATTAGGTCTCAGCTCCAAGAGTCGCTTTCTGTCTTCCAGTTTATGACCTTGGCCACCTTGCAGCCCTTTAAAGTTGCCGGACTGGCTTCTTCAAATACCTGAGGTCGCAGAAGCAGGTAGAAAACAGATTTGGGAGCTTCCTGCGGCGAAGTGGGCGGGCAAGTTCAACGGCCGGCGCCCCCACCCTCACCCCCACCCCCACTCCCACCCCAAGCCGTCTGGGTGCAGAGCCCTCGCTCGCCAAAAAACGCTAAACCTTTTCTTTGATCCCCCTCTTTCTGGGGGGTGGGAGGGGGAGAAGATGGGGGGAGGGGCGGAAAGGGGGAAAGAGCGGGGAAATGAGGTGCCGAAGCAAAGCTTTTCTGCTCTCCTGCCTCTGGCTCCAGCTCCGCCCTCGCCCAAGGGGGAGGACTTTGAATTCCAGAGCCGGAATCCTTCCCCCCTTTTGAAATTGATCGATTTTATCCGGGAGCTTCAAATCGAAACCAGGAGAGGGGGCTTTGAAATGTCAAAGAAAAGTCGCAAAAGGAAAAAGGAGGTGGGAGGAGGAGGGGGAGGAAGGGGAGATAAAAAAAATAATAATAAGAGGGGTGGGCAGACCGAGGTTTTCTTCTGAAAACCTACCTTTGTGACGATTTGTAACCTTTTCACTCTTTCAGCAGTGGTTGGTGGGGTCCTTGGAACTCTTCGGAAATCGGATGAGAACTGTGGACCCTCTCCTCGGAGGAAAAAAAAAAAAAAAAAGCCCTTTCGGGACGTGCAATGTTTGCAAACAATTGCTGGAGGCCGAGTGGAGCCGTTTTTTGCAAAACCCTCAGCTCGGCCATTTGCATTGGAAGTGAACCGTCCCCAACCTAAATTCTGGACAAGTCATGTTTGCCTGGAGTAATCTTGACCTAACTTTTAAAATTATTTGGAGTGGGGAAAAAAAAAAAAAAATCCAGCCACGTTGGAAAAGACAAGAGCTGGTAGGCACGACTTCTAGTGGGGGGGACTCGGGTGTGGCCCCAGACTCGAGCTTGAAAACCTGGGTGCGTTGGAAGCTCCACCCGCGCACTGTTTCCAGCGAGGCCACCTCCTCACGCTGGGGACGCCCGCCGCCCCAGACTTTTCCTTCTGGTCCCCAAGACCCACATTCCCGCAGCGGGGTTAGGGGGCAGGGGGCTTCTTAACTGGGCTATCTCCCTCCCCTTCCCTTTAGGATAAGGCATCAAATCGGGAAGGACCCTGGCCGGGGCCCAAAGGTACCTACCTCTTTTAGGTGACCGTCACCATGGGAGGCCACGAAAACACAAATTTTGTCCGTTGCGAGAGCTTCTTGAGGAGGACACTGGGGCCCAAAGATTGAAATATGTGTTTTAGGAGTCACAACAAACCTAGTTCCAATGGTTGTTTTGAGGACCTCCAGATGGTGAAGCACCCCCAAGGCCTGGCAGGAGAAAGTGGGTGCCCGGTTTAGCCTGTGCAGGGCCAAGCTCGCTCCGTCCCTCCCCCCTCCAGCAGCCCAGAGCTGGAGCTGCAGGAGAGAGAGAGGCAAAATGGGCACAGAAGGTTCTAGAGTCGCTGAGAACAGCTGCCCCAAAAGGCCAGTTTGGCGGGGAGAGACATTGAGAGGTTTATCGGCTTAGGGCAGATGGAAGGTGCATCAGAGATAAAGGTGCATCAGAGGGAAGGTGCATCAGAGATAGAGGTAACAGAGAGGGACGAGCATCGAGCGAAGGCACGGAGAGGAAGAGATGCAGAGAGGACAGGCACCGTGCAGCAGCGAGGCAGAAGCTGTTAGCAGCAGAGGGAGAGTCGCTGAGAAATGCTGAGAAAGACCCGCAGGTTGAGAAGACAGCATCCTCCTGGGCCACCCAGCTGTCACATGGACCCTGAGCTAAGGGAGTGGCTAAGCCAGAGCTAGAACGACTGAGTCTCCTGGACCAACACCTCCGATGTCCCTTCTAGTTCTTTGGACGTAGGGGACCTGAGTTCCTCCCCAGCTCCCAGGAGATTTACAGGATGAAAGTCCAATAGGATGGGGTCAGGAAAGCCACTTGTTCCTGGAAGCTATTACAGTGGGTGGACTTCTTTCCTTTGCGCTCCTGACCCCAAACACCCACCTCTGCCTCTGAGCTGTACCTCCCGGACAGAGAAAAGCAAAACAAACAAAACAAAACAAACAAAACAAACAAAGACGATAGGTTGTAACAGCCGGGCAGACCCCTCCCTAACACCATGGACTCCACCGCAAGCGTACAAATCGAGGTCCGTGCACCCTGAGAAGTTCAGAGTTGTAAATCAAGCTGGCACAGTGTTAATGAAACGTGTTCTATCATCCGACACACTGACGAGTATTATCTTTCTAAAAACCTGGGAAGCTTGAGTTGGACTTGAGTTCTGTCCCCAAATCTGGTAGAATTGCTGACACCCAGCCTTCCCTTTATCCCCCACCTCAGTCCGTCTTTACCAAGACCGACTCCGTGCACAGGAGTGGACACCTCAGCCTGCAAGTCCAAGCCACGTCCACATCCCCTCCAGAATGAGCTGCCCCTTGGCCGTCCCCCAGGCCTGGGGCTGGGGACCGGGGGCCGGGGGGTGGGAGTGGGCGCAGATTGATCCTCCAGTGATGGATCCAGGGAAGAGGACCACACAGGATCTGGGGCCATGGGAGTGAACGTCTCAGTTTCCGGGTACCCTAAACATGGGGTACCTATGGTAGGAGCATGTGGCTTCTGTCCTGCAAGCCCCCGGCCTGATGGGAGGGGCACACTCAGGAGACAAGCAGAACAGAGCCGCTAAAGCAGAGAGACCCTCTTGCGTGGGACCGAGAGTATCACTTTCCTGGTATGGCCGGACCCCACCATCCTGCCCCGCTCCCCAGAGCCCCTCACTGTCTGCAGATCCTGCCGTGGGTGCTTTCCGACCCACACAGCTTATCCACTCTCTGAGGCCCCAGCCACGCTCAACTCCTGCCACGGCAGACGTTTCCTCTGCGAGCAAATTCTGCAAGAAACTCAATCTGCTGTGTACAGAATTATGGGTTGTTCTTGGCTCCGGCCTCGCCTCGCCCTCGGTGCAAACACAGACATCCACACAGAGCGGAGCGGGCTTTGCAGCAGCGCCATGGGGTCTGGGGCTATGCCGGGGAGACCGACCTCGCGTTTCTCCCTCTCTGGGGCTGGAACCCTCCCAGCACCGAGGAGGAAAAAACAAAGGCATTCAGGAGCAGACTGGGAGGGAAACCCGCTTCCCCCCAAAGATTCGGCTAGCTGTGCACCTCTGCGAAGGCCTCTCTGCCTCCCTCCCCAGATCAGAGGACAGCTGGGATTTGGGAGGTGGCGTCTGCATGTGCTAGAACCTGTCTGAGGCCGCCCTGACATGGTCCACAATACTGCGTGTGTCTATACCTCTCTAGATGTCTGTGTGTCTGTGCATTTGGGGCAAGGGCCCCAACTCTCCTCAGATCATCTATGATGTCTATGACCCCGAAAGGGGTTTGGACTCCTGGGCTAGGAGGTCAAGGCTTTTCAAGGACAAGCGGGGCCCATGTTCGGCGTGATAGCATCACCGCCTATAGCCCTCCATTGACAGTGGGGCAGATGAGGACATCGTGATCGGTTTCTCAAGAGGAATACTATTCTGCGGTGAAAATGAATGAACCACCAAGTCCTGTGAAAATGGGGACGAATCTTCTTTCCAGTACCACATCGAGTGAAAGAAGCAGACACGACAAGATCCTACTGCTGCCTCATGTACACACCTGAGGAACCCAGCTGAACTTGAACCATGTTCGTCTCACCCTTTCAGACTCCTGAGGGCAATGCTCCTTAAATTACTCAGCTAACGCTGGTAGTGGAATGACCCCCAGGAGTTTATACTGGAGAACCTGCCCCTTTCGTAAGGCTGACGGAGGCGGGAGCCGGGAACAGTTAACGGGGCAACATACCCCATGTGTGGGGCCTTAACTGGTTCGGGACGGTGCAGACAGACGGGCAAAGGGCCTCTGGAGCTTGGAAAATAATTATTTTCCAGCCCGTATTATGGTCCCTCAGAGCACATTAAGGTTTGAAACTCAATTCTGACCATTCCAAGAAGGATATTTAAAAGTTTGGCTCTACTGTCGCTATACCCCTCCTTTGAAAACTAATTTAAAAAAAACAAAAACAAAAAATCTTACGATCCCCCACCCGCCTCCAAATCCTTTCAAAAGCCCACAATATGACAATCCGGGCGGCATTACTGATCACGACTTGCCCAGAGAGGTTATCCTAATAAGCCTTTGAAGTACGACTTTGCTTTCAACCCTTCCAAATATACCGAATAGCTATGTATATATTTCCCCCTCATTAAATTTCTCAGATGCAGGAGCCAAAGGAAGCCTCCTGCAGAACCCAATTATCTGTGTCCCACATGTTTAGTTTTTAATAATAAAATAAAATGAAATGAAACCCGAAGGGTGCAAGTCCGACCAAGGTTTTATTATCTGATCAGAACATATGTCGCAGCCATGCATGTAAGGACCTTTTTTTCTCCGACTGGATCTACCGGGGCAGAAAGTTCTTATCTCGTCCTCTGACCCTAGGCCACTCCGGAATTCTTGTCACCCGTATTTAGCTCTTCCGAAATGGCTGTAGGTTCTTCTGGCAGACAGCGAGCTCCGGCTGAGAAGTAGCTGAGTCCAGGAGTAACTCGGATCATGATTCGATTCAGGATCGTGGCTTAGGTTGCTGCATCTGTTCGCCCAAGCTCCTTTGTTTTCCCGTCGATTAATTCAAGAAATATTCGTTTGGAGCATCTATGATGTGCGTTCAGCGTGCCGGAGCTGGGGATAAAAGAGTGAACTTGATGGAAATAATGTTTTTCTGCATAGTACTTAATGCTGTCTAAAATTATATATCGTAATATGCAATTATAAATACTATTTTAGAAATTTAAATGCAGAAAATTCTATCTAGCTATCTCTGCACATGTATCCTCACCCACGATAATTCTCTCTTTATTTTACTTTCTGCGTGGTACTTAACTATTTCTAAAATTATATATTTATGGCATTACATATAAATATATATTATAAAATTGTATGCAATTACATATATAATTATATATATAAATTTTAGAAATCATTAAATACCGTGCAGAAATAAAATAAAATCATGCGAGATAGATGTATGGTAAACGAGGATATCCTTTCGATAAAATGGGGCTGAAGAAGTCCTCTCTAAAGAAATTTTTTTTAAAGACATGCTTATTGCGTTAAATTTACGTACATTAACGTTTACCCTTGATAGTCATACAGTTCAATGAGTTTGACAAGTGTGTACAGCTGTGTACCCACCACCACGATCAAGGTTTTGAACATTTCCCTCATCCCCCAAATTTTTTAGAATCCCTTTGTCTTAACCTTCTCTTCCCCTAGGCCCTGGCAAACGCTGGTCTGTCTTCTGCCTGCCTTGTAATTTTGCTTTTTCAAAATTATAATAATTTTGAAAAAATTATACATTATAATAATTTTGCTTTTTGGAATATCGTATAAATAGAATTATGTAGCATGTCGTCTCTCATGCCTGTCTTCTTTCGCTTAGCCCAGTGCACTTGAAATTTCCCCGTTGTCGCAAGTCTCATCAATCTGTTCCTTTTTCGTGGCTGCATAGTATTCTGTGGTGTGGATGTACCACAGTGTGCGTGTCCAGGCTGTCATCGATAAACACGTGAAGTTGTTTCTAATTTGTTGGCTACTGTGAAGAAAACTGCTACAAGCATTCAAGCACATGCCTTTGTGTGGACGTAGGTTTTCATTTCTCTTGGGCAAATCCTTAGGAACGTAAGTGCTGGCTCATATGATAACTCTATATATACCTTTATGAGAAACCGCCAAACTGTTTTCCCAAGGGGCTCTACCATTGTGCCTTCCCACCAGTGATGAATGAGCGCTCCACACCCTTGTCAACATTTGGTACTGTCAGACTTTTATTCTTGGCCATTTTAGTGTCTATATAGCATTTCCCTGATGACTGAGGAAGTTGAGTATCTTGTTTAAGAACATGTTGGCCATGATATATAAAAAATGTA
>NW_011888804.1:4783487-4795328 GCF_000151845.1 Pteropus vampyrus
GAAAATAGAATCAACCACAGAGTAAAACCTGGTAGTGATGCAGCTTGTTCTGCTCAACAAATGCTTCTCACGGGTGATGAATAAGCATGTAGATGAATAAGACCCAGCCCTTGAACTTGAGGAATTCCCAAGGCAAATGGAGGAGATGGATATGTAAATAAAAACCATACTGTACGGACTTCAACAGCATGTATCACATTAGGCTATCCAGTCCCCAGGAAGCAATCCATATTGCCCAGGAGGCAGATGGGGGCTTAGGCTCTGGGAGATGAGCAGGAGTTTCCCAGTTAGGCAAGGACGGAGAGGGAGTTAGAATGAAGAGCTTGCTCAAACAATGGGCGTTCAGGTGGGAGAGGTCGATGGAGATGAGCTCAGAAACGCAGGTAGGAAGAGGCTCTAAGCGAGGGCTGGGCAGTTGGACTCAATCATGTGGGTAATGGGAAACCGCTGAGGGATTAAGCGCTGTGATCCGATGCCTGCGATGGGGGAAGCCTTGCGAGGCAGGTGGACTGACAATTGACAAGGTATATGCTAAAAGCCCAGAAGCCAGTATGGAGGTTTATGCAGCCGTCCAAGTGAAAGGTGATGAGCCTGCAGACTGGGGCCAAGGATGGAGGGAACGGAGAGGAACTAAGGGGAAGGAGAATGTTCTGCACATGGGCAGCCGTGCACCTCATTAGTTCTCGGCCCTGACCGTGCACTTGAACCATCTGGGGGAGCTTTCCCCAGCTGGAACTGTTTGATCTCCACACCAATGCTGCTCAACCAAAACCTTCAGGTTGGGCACCAGGCATTGGTGCTTTTGAAAAGCTTCGCAGCAGATTCTCCCGTGCAACTGAGGTCAAAGACCGCCGGACTAAATGATGCATCTCCAAAGACCCTTAGAGAATTTCTAGAGCCTGGGTTTGGGCAGAGCGAAGAAAGAGGGAAGTGGTTTTGATTTGGGACACGCGGAGCTCGTGATAGCAAGGATGTCGAATCGTTTTCCAAGAGGCATAACAGAGTTTAATAAAAGTTAGTTAATCCATAAGGAGAGATTAAATTGCTTCTCCAGCAGCAGAGTTACAAAGGGGATGCACCGTGTTTAGAAAGCCACAGAAAACACTTACTATAGTCCTAACCATCTGGGCACAGGGCTGTGGGCTCTATACCGAGCTCCACGACTGCTGTGATTATCACGCCCATTTTGCAGAGGAGGAAACAGGCTCGGAAAGACCAAGGAACCAGCCGCTGCAGGTTACATGAGGAGGAAGGATGTGCTGGAGCCCGGAGTCAAAAGCAGGCTGATCTCGAGGCAGACCACGCAGTTTCTGCACATGAACTGGCCCTGAGTACGCCCACCATCCTTGCATATCATTAGCACGGACAAAATGAATGCCCGCCCTGAACCCAGCCCCCCTGTAATTTCTGCCCCCACCGTGTGGTCACGACTCCCCACAAACATGACCATCCCTACCGCCTCTGCACTCACGCGGTCCTCCAGGCCCAGAGACCTCTCAGAATTTAACAGAGCCTCCGCGGCATGTCATAAAACAAAACCAAATGCTTTCTCTCCCCACTCTCCCCCCCACCCACCACCTCCCCGCCCCCTTTCCCTGAGTATCTGTCAAAGCCAGCGGAGAAATAAAAACCAGAATCTCCAAACAATACACTGCCCCACAGATAATAAATAAAATCTCCACGGAGGGAGGGGGGAAGAGCAAGGAGTCCCACAAAGGCACGGGGGCTCGGGCTCACAGGCCCGCAACAGCTACCAGCAGACCCGGGGTAAGGAAGCAATTGAGATAAAAAATGGACGTCCACATTACACATGCCGTGTGCATGGACGTGCACGACACCAGCGGGGAGTGCAGGCCCCACCGGCCTCTCCTGCTCTTCTGCACACAAATAAATACACATGTTGACTCGCATGGAGCAGACACTCAATAAATTCTTAAGCAATGCATCAAAGTACCAATGTTCATTTGTGAATTTTCCAAGTACACATGTTTATAGGCAATTGCGTCTCCCCGTCACAACCGTGGAACCAGCGGGAATTTTTTTTTAAACCTTTTGTACGGACTGCACGCCTTCGGTGAAGCTTTCCGATGTCTCGCACGTGGAGACAGGGTGAGAAAGTCGTGACCCAAAGTGGCAACGGAGGACGCTTCCGGGGGACGAGAGGAAGCGGGGAGACCGTCGTCGTTTTGTTTCTATTCCTTAGATTTTTAGATCCGTGGCATTGTGCTAAAGGGTCCGTATTGACCTTCCTTTTTTCCGCGTAACGAAGTTCCTCTGCTAATGGGCCCTCGAGATTTTTATGAAATTGATAAAGTCATTGCAGAAAGTGATAAAGAATTAAAAAAAAAAGTCTTTTCGAGGGTGCTGTAGAGACATTACCGTGGCGTGAAAGGGCGAATGGGCCGGCCATTCTCCGTGGAGACTGAGCAAATATTTGAGTTTTTCCTGCCTTCTGGTCCCTCCGCAGTCATGATTTTTCACATGTAATCAGGGTGTAGCTGTGCTTCTCTAAGCTCTGTGTGTGAGTTTACGATGGCTTTTAGCTGATGGAGGCTACACACGCACAGACGCACGCGCACACACATATACCCAGATGTGTAGCTGATCCATAATCTCGGGTAGCAGGATCTGCTCTTTGTACCAGTCTTAGAGGGTCTTGCTCTCCCCTCCTCCAGCCACACCCTTCTTGTGGGTTGAGGAGTCCCTTGGGCCAAGGGTCTAGCCCACACAGAGACCACCTGCTCTTCTGGACCATGTAGTTGGCACCTACTGAATACTATGTAGATGTATATCGTGCGCTGGCCATGTGCTGTGTGTAGGATTTATATCTCTAGTGGACTATATATGATCTTCAAAGTGAAACCTCGCTGAAACATCACCTCTAGTTTGCCACCTCTAGTTTGGGGCTGAGGCGTGATTTTGTTTTCTGGTGAAGAGGGGATTATAGTCAGTCATTTTCTGAACTGGGTTCTTTCTTTGGAGTGACAGTTCTGGAACCTGGCTCAGAGACGTCTGAGTTCGTGTGCGCACAGTGGTAGGGGGCTGGCGAGACGCTTCTCCCCGTCCCATGAATCTCCAGGGATGCAAGTTCCCCTGAGTAGGTTTGTGTGGTCCCTGCGAAAGTTGGGATCCCAGGAATTATGATTATTCCATGATGTGAGCCCCAAGTCTCCAGGCCTGGGTTACCAGATGTCTCCTGGGTGTCTCCATGTGGCCCACACTCAGCTCCTTCAAACTCAGTGTCTTCCCACTGGAATTGATTTTCTCCTCTCCAGATCTGGATTTCTGCTGAGCGCCTCATCTCGGCAGATGGCTGCTCCATTCCCCGAATCTTCTAGTCCAGAATGGACATCCTTCGAGTCTCTGCCTTCTCCAGCACACCAGTCACGATAACAGAGCGTGGAACCGCCGTTAGCTGAGCCCCTGCTTTGTGTGTCATGGGTGGAGCGTCCTTCACTCCTCCCACACACCCGTGGGCTCGGCGTGATCCTCATCATCCCCACTGCACAGAGAAGGAAACCACGGCTCAGAGAGAGGACGGAGCTGTCCGAGGATTCGCTCCGACAGAGCCCAGCTTCCGATCCCGTTGGCCAGATCTTTCCCTTCTATCCCTCGCGGTTCCTCCCTCCCCGGCAAAATTCTAAAAAGGCACCCAGTAGGTGCTCAGAAGAGACGTGTTGGATTGAACTGAACTGACCTCCCAAAGCACATTCTGCACCGCTCCGCCCCCGTCCTGTTGGAAACTGTTGCTGACACAAGGTTCTCCTTGGAGAGGAAGGGGCACGGGCTAAGAGTAGGGAGAGAATGGATGGGGAGACTTCAAAGGGAAGGAAAATCGATTACTGGGAAATCTGTTTATAGAGCCAGTGAGTGATGGTGAGCGGGGAAACGCCGAAGAGCAGGAGGTGGGGGAGCGCCTGGTACACGAATCCATCACCAACCCTTTTTCATCTGTTGGCCAAATTACGTGCCCCTTTGAAGGTCTCCTGGTCCCCTAAACTGGGAAGCCAGCACCCGACCATGGCCCAGCCCCGAGCAGCGCCGGCTGTAGCCTGGCTTGCAGGTCGCCTGGGTCCACCTTCCAGGGGTCCGAAGAATGTAGTGTTCAGGCATAATTAGAAACAGTATCGACGTGCGCTCTCGTAGTGCTCACTACGTGTCAGGTACAATTCTGAGTTCTTTAGCGTTTTTTAAAAATCCTTGTGACAACCTTACGAAGGAGTTGCTATAACTAGTCCCATTTTGCAGGTGAAGAAACTGAGGCACAAAGAGGTGAACTTGCCTAAGGCCACAGAGTGGGAAAAGGTAGAGCTGAAACCCAAGAGTGTGTGTGATGCCAGGGGTGACCCTTTTCACCCCTACACTCTATGCCTCCCTGGCGGAGCAGCTCTGGGTCATGAGTTCATACCTCACCGCCCCATCACTCGGCAACTGGGTGACTTCTGAGAGCTGCTCCCTCTCTGAGCCTCAGTGGCTGCATCTGTGAAATGGGGACAGAAATTATAACCACTTCGTAGCGCTGCCGTGATAGTTCTGAGATAATCCACATAAATACAAAAAGAACTTAATATCTGCCATGTTCTTATTTCTTCTAAATGTTGGGAAACTCTTTCCCCGTGTCCAAAATTACAGAGAGGGTTGGAAGGGCCGGGAGTGGAAAATAATGCTTCTGAGCCATAGGGTTTCATGAGGAACAGAGGACATGCTGTATGCATGTATCAGCATTTCTTATCGGCCCCTCGAAATATTTCAGGCACGCAAAAGAATAGAGAACAACATAATAAACACTCATGTATTCAACACCCAGCTTAAGAAATAAAATCATTCGGATGCCATTTCTCATAAGCAACTCCCCCCAATTGCATTCTTTCTGTTCCCTTTCTAAAGGAACCACCTTCCCGATTTTGAGGTTCACCATTTGTACCCATGACTTTACATGGACGGAGGTATCCTTAAACAATATATGGTCTTACGTCACGCGTGGTATTATCCCACACGTTTTAAAACTTCATGGGAATAGTATCGTCCTGTCCATACCCTTGTGCAAACTTTTCCCAGCATGCCGTTCTCGAGATTGCCCTGTGCTGGCATGCACGTGCCTAGTTGGTTATTTTAATTGCCGTAGAGCACTCGCTGAATGAATGCATACCAATTCATTCATTCATTCCCCTGTTGGTGACCGTGCTGGGAGTTTCCACCTTTTTAATATCAGGAACAATGCTGCAAGGAGTATTCTTGTGCCTGGCTTCCTGTGCCCAGGGGTTAGAGTTTCTCTGGAGACCATAGCAGGTGTTGAGTTGCTGGGCTGAAATGTTTGTGCATCATAGACCTATTTGGCTGTTGCCTAGTTGCACGCCAAAACAGCATGCCACCAACAGTGACTGGTGGTCCCATTGCTCTGCATCAATTGGCAGCAATTACGATGATTAGGACTATTATATGGTCCATTCGGAGGCCGAGGCATTCTCGGTATTGACGACTGAGCCAGACCGGTGATTTGGAAGCTTTCTCCAAAGCGAGTCTACAAGAAGCCCTAATTTTCTCTTCTCTTCCAGGCAGCCTTCCATGACGCATCAAAAATCTCAATCAGGATCCCTTTCTCCTGCATGCCTACAGGGCGGAGTTCCCTCGCACTGAAATTACTGAAATTCAGTTACAAAACTGAAATTGTCTATTTTTCTTCCTGACTCAACTGATCATCGTGAAATTGGGACCCACCGTTCACACTTCAGCTCGAGTCAAACCCAGAGCCTAGCACACAGTAGGCGCTCGATATGTTTTTATTGAAGGCGTAACTGAATGGACGTTCAGCACTGTGTCCTACCTAGTGCCTGAGGCATGGTTGATGGCAGGAAGTGGGGAAGGGCTGCATTTTGCTGAATGAATGAACGAATGAACGAATGAATGGACAAAAGCACCAGTGTTGCTAGGCCCACGGTCCCTGTCTTGAAGCACCACGTGGTACGTTGTTTTGTGGTGTGTCACAGATGCTGTGACGGAGGTCAGCACAGACAAGGAGACCTAACCCAGCTGGGGATGGGAGCCATGAGGTCTTCCCAGAGGAGACGGTCTTCCTGAGCTGTCCCCCTTCTGCCCTTCTGAGCGCCCCTCCCCACGGCCTCCCAAACCGCTGAAGAGGTCAAATTCAGTTGCTGGACTCATGTCTCCTTTACCTTCGGTTTCCTCCAAATCAAGAGTCAAAAGGTCAGCATAGTCGAGGTGTGAGCTGAAGGGCTTTTGAATTTGGTCCAGGGAGGTCGGCGAAGAGGTTCGCTTCTTTCTTTGGCTATTACTCAAGAAAGAAAAGATGTGCACTGGGGGCGGCTCCGCTGACATGGGGGACAGGGGCTCGAAGCAAAGGGGAAGGAAACATCCTGAGGAGACAAAAGCAGGCTCCGTGATGTAGCCTGGTTTTTGGATCCAGGGCCCAGCATCTTACAAACTCGCACCTAGGGGCCTGCCAAGCAGGCCTGCAAACACACCTCCCAGCTCAGGCACAGCCATAAACCACTCAGCCAGCACTCGCCAGCTTCGCCGTGATGGCCCCTTGATGTATTTACCCAAAGAGAAGAAGCGAAAGGCAGCCGTGGGCATGAAGCCATAAATACATCTCAGTGTGCAGGTGACATCATCCCAAACTCTCTGCCCAGTGCTCCATGGCTTGTGAAGTATCCACACCAGAAGATGTCTCCTGGGTGGGCGGGGCAGGCAGCTCCAAAGATACTCGACCTACCGAATTGAGGGTTTTTGCTTTCACTTTGGGGGAGGGGAGTCGGGGCGACTGCTTTTCACTTGAAGAGAGTGCACCGACTTCCTTGACTTCCC
The DNA here is from genome assembly GCF_000151845.1 of Pteropus vampyrus. Lineage (NCBI taxonomy): Eukaryota > Metazoa > Chordata > Mammalia > Chiroptera > Pteropodidae > Pteropus > Pteropus vampyrus. The sequence continues at coordinate 4,790,313 of NW_011888804.1, forward strand.
TTCTTCTGGGGTCTCTGGAGTGAGGATAACAGAACTATGCGAATAACAGGGAAAGTGGTTCTGCTTGGACAGCGATGTGGCTTCTCCAGGACTTCGAGGAACTGGAGCCGCGCTAGCGCATGTCAGTCTCCGTAAGTAGCCACTCTCTCGATGTTGGTCTTCTTTATGGACCTCAAATAGTCAAGGCAAAGATTTCTACTTGCTCTGTTCACTGCTGTGTCCCCAGCACCTGACCTTCAATCTGTACTCAATAAGATATCTATTGAATGATTTTGGGCTTTGATGAATTTTACTGCTAACTGAAAATATCGACGAACTCTGAGGTTCTTTAATTTTGTTTCATCTAAGTAGTAATTCTTAAACACTACAGATAGCAGTCCCAGTGGATTGACTTTTCTGGAGGGAAAATTTAAAACGTGTTTCGAAAAACCTTGAACCCCAGTAATCTCACTGCTAGGAATTCATTCTAAAGAAGGAATCGGGACTCTGCACCAATATTTAGATGCAAGATGTTCGTTGCAGTGTTATTTATGATGGAAGGAAATTGGAAATAATCCGAGTTCAGCAATAGCAAATTGGTTGATTAAATTATGTCACCATATTTCACGTTTTAGAAAACTATCTCTACAAGTGAATGTACATAGTCTGTTTGTAAGTGGTGGTGAGGGAGAGAGAGTTAACAAACAATGTACACTATATGATCCCAATTTTGTTAGGAAAAATATGTACATAGATGACTGTACACTAATAAGCTTACAGAAGCTATCTCTGGGTGGTAGAATTAGGTTGTTTAATTTTTTTCCACTGTTTTATTTTATTCCCCAGTTTTCTACAATAAATGTAACTCAATTAAACAATAAATGTCATGAAGAAATCTATATGATCTTCAGGAAATGGTACATTCATATGCATGCTTTGCATAGTAGGGACTCCTTGAAAGCAGAGTGGCTTGTTTTAAAGGTACAGTCCCCCATCCCACAATGCATTCAGCCATCCTCATCAAAAGCAATGTTGCTTACCTACCCTCCTCTACCTGCTACACTGAGCTGTCGCTTTCTGTACCTGAATTCCCTTTCATGAGGATCATAACATTTTTAGTAGATCTCAAGTTTTTCCAAGTCCATCTCTACGTGAATTACATGGTATATTAGCTACGACTCCAAGAGAGCCGCCTGACAGATCCTTCCAAGGTTCAATGGCTTAAGCAACAAACCTTTATTTTTTGCTCAAGAATCAATGAGTTGACTGCAGTTTCGCTGATCCAGGCTGGGCTCAGCTGGGAGGGGCTCCATTTAAGGCCATGAGTTGAAATCAGGTCTGATTTATCATCTCTCTCATCCCCCATGGATCCGTGATTACTCAGGACATGTTCTTAACATGACGAATGGAAGACACATAAAACCAAGCCTTTATGCTTCTATCCACATCACGCCCGCTAGCGTTTCGTTGGCCAAAGCAAGTCATATGGTAAGACTCATGTCCTGCAAAGTCACATGCAAAGGGTATGCATGCAGAATAGGGCGGTTACGAAATACTGCAGACAACTCAATCTATCACATGTGGGAAGGCCAGCGTCTGCCCACTGCCAACTTTTGCTTTTCCCTGTCTTTGTCAAAGACCATAAAACTCTGGAGAAATCACAAGTCTCTCCATTTCAGATTGCAAGGGCTTGGCTGCATGCACTCAGTTGGGTTGCATGCTGTGTCTGCGTGAGGTCTTTTAACGGTTCGCGTGTCCACGTCCTGCCTCTCCTGCAAGGTTGCAGACTAAATCCTCACACGGTATCAGACGTAAATACTTTACATCTTCTTTATAGGTTCAGTGTCATGCAGGAGGTCCCAGAGTGGGTTCTCCAGACAGAGCAGACAGATTCACATTTGGATGATGAGACGGTTTGTAGAGTGTCGACCTGGCTAAGTTGCAGCTAGGTCCCCTAGGGCCCCCTGAGCGTTTGAATCCAGACTACAGTTGGCCAAGAGCGGGATTTGTGTGAGAGTAGAAAGACAGAATGAAGCACGGCCATTGCCCTTGGAGGGTCACCTTGGTTAGATGCGGTGACAAAAGCAGAGATGTCTACGCTTTCCTGTTTGGTTTCCAGTTCTGTCTCCTAAATGCAGAAGCGCAGCAGCCCCCAGGCTCCCCGGCAGATGTTCGCCGCTGGTCTCACTGAGGCCACAGCCACACAGACGTGGGGCTTCCCGTTGGCCCCTCTCCCCACCGTGTTCACCCCCATTCTCTCCCCACGGGCTTCCTTTTAATCATCCCATTATGGCCGCAGGACGTGTGTGTTTTCTCGGATGGCCTGGTTGATGATTCCTTTCAGCCAGTCTAACTTCTTCCTGGACCTTCTGTTCCTACACTTACCCGTCACCAAAGCCCTGTCCCAGACCTCACAGCAGCTCTGCTCCTCAAATTGGACCCCGACTGATACAGACCAGCTCAAGTGAGAGTGCCAGGTGGTAGTCTCAGGTAGCAACTAGCGGGCATATTCATTCTCTTCCAAACTGTGTGTGCCTCATGGGCACAGTGGGGCTTTCCAACTCAGGGCCCAGTCGTGAGCATGAAATGAGTGAATCGATGTTAATGAGTTGATCCGCAAGGCTGACACCGTCGACTGCTGCTTCTCTAAGCCTTTTACAGAGAAGGCAAAAGGAATCTCTCCCTCTCCAGACTGTATGGGCTTTGTTTTCAAGCCGCTCATCTCCCGACGATCGTTCTGGCTGGTATTTAACTTGTCAGACACTGGGGGTGAAAGGAAAGCTCAGCTGAAAAACGGTACACGTAATAGTTTGATGGGTGTGTTGAGTCGTTATAAAGTAATTTCACCTTCATCATCACATTCAGTGTCTTGATTCATCCCAGGAGAGAGGCAGGTCAGAGAATGTCATTTCTGTTTTACAGATGAAGACACGGCTGTGACAGGCTCCAGGGGACAAGGGCGGGGGACTGCAGGAAGGAACTCTAGGCATTCTGATTCCATTACATTACACCAAAGTGACTATAGTATCTGTAGTTTTTGAGTCTGCACCTTGTGCTGATGACTCCTTTTTATCCCCTTGCAAGTTAGATATTATTATTACTATACATTTTTGAAATGTGGAAGCTGAAGCGTGGGGATTCTAAGTAAGTTGTCCACTGTCATATCACTTGTCTCTTAAGAGAGACAAGAGGATCTCTGAAGAGAAATTCTGTGGGTACAAATATTGATCATGAAGCTACATGGAAATAGAATATTAGGGAAGAGGGGGGTGATTTGAATCCCAAACCAAGCACGATCTGAAACCATTGATTAATTATAAGACCCAGAGACGCATCCACATCTGCGCATCTCTCATGAGTCCGGCATATTAAATGATTGGTCTCGATGATTAAATGGCACAGTCTCCTGAGGTCGAATTACAGGTGGCAACCTTGCTGTGGTCTCAAGGTGGGCGGGGTGTGCTTGCTGCAGGGCGTGGCCACGTGACGTGGGTTGACCAATGGGATGCTAGTAGATGCGACCACACAGACGCTTGAAACGCGATTGCGGGGTTGACCTCGCCCTATTCCACTCCCGTGATCCGCCCGAAAAAGTAACATGCCCAAGGTCGCCATTGGCCTCTTGCCCTGGTCTCCAGAATGAGACTCATGGTGAAGTTCGCCATCCCTGGATAGTCCAGGGGAACCAGACCTGGGTTCAGTCCGGAGCCCAAAGTCCAGCTGAGTTGCTGCCGACCCACAGACCTGTGAGCTTGAGAAACAATGACTGTTGTTTCAAGCCACTGAGTCTTGGGGTGGTTTTGGTCTGCAGCATTATTGTGGCAAGAACTGACAAATACACTAAGATGCTGTGGCTATATGTGTGTGTTGGGGGAGGAGTTGTTAAAGAGTATACATAGTAAACCCTTGTTTAAATATAGATGGATATAGTTGCACACGTGTGTGTGTTCGTGTGTGCGTGTGTATGCAAGTCTATGGCGGTTTTCTAAGGGGACGGGATTCCAGGAATTTTCACTGTATAAATCAACCATAGCTGTAATGTTCTATTTTTTAAACCAAATACTATATAATGCTTTTGTAATCCCATAATAAAGACTGGTTTTCTGTCTAAGACGTAGTACATTCTTGTCACTAATGGATCTATCACCAAAAAGCAACTTTGCCCTGAGTGGAAGTACAAACGTGTCCTTGGGAAGGCTTTTCCCTCAGCGAACCAGATTCTACTGACCTGTGACATGGGCGAGCTAGCACCCAGATGCAGGATGGGAAAAAAAAAACAAACAAGAGATGAAGGAGATCTCAACCGGGGGTGATTTTGTCTCCCCAGGAAATAACGAGCTACGACTGGAGACTTTTTTGTTGTCACCATGGAGGGCGGGGGAGTACGTGCATGCTACCAGCTCAGCACCCTGCAATGCGCAGGAGGACAGCGTCCAACAGGATGATCCAGTAACCAAAGTAGACAGAGCCGAGGCTGAGAAACACTGATCGAGAGGCTGCCTGTGAAGCCCTCCCTGGTCCCGAGTGCGTGACTGGTTGGAGAGACACAAGTGATCACATGCCACAAGACTCAGCTTGGTCCATTCAAGGTTAACCCGGAGCTTGTCCTTTGTGAATAATATACAGAGCCCGGTCATCCTGAACTTTGGGACAGAACAGTAAGGAAGGTGTGGGTTTGGGGAGCTGGATGGGACCCCAGACAGGGCTGGCACCCAGGACAAGAGCATGTGATAGGTTCACTTGTGCCAAGATTGCATCTAGGATAAAATTTGACCTCCTGTCACAGAGCTGTGTGTATATACTGTGAACGCACTTCTGTGAAAATGACAGAAATAAAATCTCTTTTTCTCTCTCATATACATGCATGTGTATGTATGTGTATATGTACACATACACTCACATATATACATTATATACACATATATCATATATCATGTATATGTATAATGTATATCATATATATTTCTAGAAAAAGGTCTGAAAGTATATACACTAAGCCAGGGGTCCCCAAACCCCCCCAGGCCATGGAGCAATACC
>NW_011888804.1:4796220-4817009 GCF_000151845.1 Pteropus vampyrus
ATTTCTTTATATATGTAAATGATGCAAAACATATCATTAATCTATCATATCTATCTACCTAGCGTATCTATCTATTATCTATCATCTACCTATCATCTATCTATCTAATGTCTCTATATTCTCAGGAAAGTCTCAACAGTTTAGAATCCTTTAACGTGGAAGCCATAAAGTTATTTAGTTAAAAGAACTAAAAGCAGAACAAACTAAACACATGTGTGCTTAATAGTAGCTAATTTATTAAAAGTTTATCTTATGCTCGGACAGTGTAAAAGCACTTGACAAATATTCATCCTCTTGACTGCCTGTGAAGAAGACAATGTTCTCATCTTTATTTTACAGAGGAGGAAACTGAGGCACAAACAGATTAATTATGTGCCCAAGGGCACCTGGTTAGGAAATCAAAAGGTTTGAGGCAAGGGAGTCTGGCTCAGGATCCCAGCCTCCTAACCACTAGGCAGGCAGTGATTTTTTTCAATTTCTATAAAATTACTTCTTACAATCCGTTGATTTATTGGCTTTAAGGCATCCGAGCCAATATCAGTTAAGCATTGAAGCTGCCTCCTAATGCGCTACCGTTTTTGATCGGGTACCAGTATGGAGCCTAAGACTGCGTGCTGTGGAGTCCTGCCATCTAGTAGCACTGTGCAACCTTGAGCAGGCACCTCACCGTCTCCAAGCCTCAGCCTTCTCATCTGTAAAGTGGAAACGATCCACCTCGTGAGGTTGCTCTAGTATTAATCGAGATGATCATCGGATGCCTCACACACAGAAAGCATCGACTAGTGTAAACAGGTGTCATTCTTGTCATATTTGTGTTGTGGTTCGACTCGCCACCCATGTTCGGATCAGCTGTTACTACTGACACGTAGCGCGCGTGGCTGCGTTCACAAACATCCACATCTGTATTCGCACGTCGGAAAGCGCTCTCCTGGAACCGTGAAGTCTGCCTCAGGAAAGTAGGGGTAGGCTGCAATCTGCACCGTCTTTCAGAGCAGGGCGGGGGAAATCCGTGCTTAGCACATGCACACAGAGACCCCCAGTCACACGGGCAGCCTTCACTTACCACCCCTCCACACACCCATCGCCCACCCATCCCCCTCTCTTCCAGCATTCCAAACTGCCGAGGCTGACCCTGTCTCTCTCGATGATTTAAGTTTTGGAGAAGGACCGGAGAAGGATTTGTTTTGACGTTTAAAGGCAATCCAGGTAATGAATGGCAGGGGCGGCGTCCACCTCCCGTCCATATATCTGCACAACAGTATCTATTTTTGACGTAGCTGACATGCCATTTCCTTTGGCAGCTCAAGGGGGGCTCGTCTTTAAATTAAACTCGTCTCCCGACCCCTCCGATCTGCAGCCCATTCGGGGGGCAGACGCTGGTGAGGGAAGGAAGAGAGGCCTGTTGGCGGTGAGTGATGTATGGGGCAAAGGGCCCTGGCACCATGATCTGGAACTGGGACCCTCTCTAAAGCATTAACTAATGACAGAAGATGTCCCCAAGTCTTCTAATCACCTTTAATGTGCACATTTAGAAGCTAACTTTAAAGCAGGCGAGATAAGCAGATCAGAGAAAGAAAACAAAATAAAATCACATCATTGTTTCTAGGGGCTGGTCTGGGATGTAGAGGGGCGAAGCCTTTAATTAAGACTTAACGATGGCGAAGAGACTCTCAGGCTTCTGTGAGAGTCTGTGTCTCAGTGATTAGCTGATCCCCAACCCACTGCCCAAAAGTTCCAGAATTCTGTCCCCAAGAGCTGACTTGGGGGAGCAGAGACAAAATGCTAGCGTACGAACCAGCAAAGCCCAGCTCTGCCAATTTATGAGCTGGGGGAACAAGTGTCTTCGCTTTCCGAGACTCAGTTTGCTCATCTGTAAAAAATCTCCTGTCCTATGAAAGGTTCTTGCAAAGATCTAAATGCAGAGAAAGAGACAAGAGGAATTGAGAGAGATACAGAGACAAAGGAGAGGCCATATATGTGCAGGCGATTTATAAACTGTTGCAACGGACTTTCCAAATGTTGCAATTATGAGGCAACAATGAGGAGACATCTGAAGTCTATGATGAGATAAAAAACAATAACAATAAAAGAAGGTATTAAGCCCGCCTGCCTTCTACACGATGCAAACATTTCTCTCTGCGCTCTGCCATTATTCTTCCCTCCGATCCTTTTCCCCCTGAGGTCCTGAATCTTTGATCTTTTACTTTTAAAAACTTCTGATCTAAACCTTAAATAAAACAAAGACCTCCTGGAGAATACCATCGCCAGGTTGGCTTCTCTGATGCTTGGGAGAATTTCCTTACTGTCAAAGCAAAGAAAAGTGGGGTGAGTAAATGCGTCGTAGGAGCCGAGAGAGTCCACTCTCTCACACACACGCACACCGCCCTCCGTCCACCGGCCACGTGGAACTTGGGTGGAAAACGATTGCAGTTCCTCACCGGGCCGAAGTCACCATGGTCCTCGGCCCTGGCTCCTGGAAGATGATGGAAGAGGTGAGGAACCACTTCCTAGAATGTGACGGTGTACCCAAGACTTTCCTATCACCGTGCCCCTGGCAGAGGGGGACTGGGGAGCAGTCTCCATATCTGATCTAGTGCCAGCTGCTAGCTGGGGCCCTGTGTCCCCATCTCCTCAGATCTGCAGGACCTCGATGCCTCAGAAACACAGCACATTTTAGTGCCCGTGTAGACATGGACTAGGGGTTGAAGTGGTCCACGCCTTTTTGGTGTACGACCTCCTTTCTCATGATGTCTATTACTATATAGATATCCAGGGAATGTATATGGGAAAACATTGCTTCGGTGTCAAGCTTTGTGCTTGAATCCTCTCTGTCCAGTTTATTACCAATAATGACCCTGAAGACAGCTCTGTTTAGAGGTGACATCAAACTGGAAGGGATACCTCAGGTCAGGATGATTTTAAAAGAATTCGCAGTTCTAAATATTGCTGGATAAAATGTGAAGTGATTAATTTAGGCTTGCTTTTATTTTTCAATCCGATGCCAAAACATATGTTGGAGAAGTGACTTCGTCACTGTTGATGTGACTGGGACCCAGAATTTTGGGTCACTAAAACCCACCAATAATAAGTGACATCAAAATAACTCAAGGGGATACAACCAAAATGCTCGTTAGTTGACAAATGCATGAACAAAATGTGGTTTATTCACACAATGGAATATTACTGAGCTATGAAAAAGGATGAAGTACCAAGCAAGACAGGGTATGACATGAATGAGCTTTGAAACATGATGCTAAGTGAAAGAAGCCAGATGCAAAAGTCCATATATTATGATTCATTCATATCAAATGTCCAGAATAGGGTAATTTATAGAGACAGAAAGTAGATTGATGGTTGATTCGGGATGGGATAGACAGAGGATAAGGGAATGATAGCTAAAGTATTTCTTTATAAAAATGTTCAGAAATTGACTGGGGTGATAATTGCATATACCCGTGAACATACTGAAAACCACTGAATTGTACACTTTAAATGGCGAATTGTGTGGTCTGTGAATTCTACCTCGATAATGCTCTTCAAAAAAGGACTCGAGGCTGTGTTGGGCTGCAGTCATAGAATAGCATCTGAGCCGAGGTTCTGTTTGATCAGCTCACCCCCAGGATTTGGATCTGGGGCTCCACTACTGTTTGTGAAGGACAGGAAATACCAAGATAAAGGGGTTCTGCAAGTCAGGGCCAATAGATGGAGCAGTTTGTGGCTCTGGTCCTGGGGACAGAAAATTGCAGCCCACAAATATTTAGAGAGCTGTGCTATTAGAGAAAAAAGAATTTCGTTCTGTACAGTTGATGAAGGTCACATGGGAATTACGTGGGCTTGACACATGATAAAGATTTGAAAAGCTAGAGTTTTTAAAATATATATTATGTAATATATAACATGTGATATATGATACATATGTGTGTGTATGTGTATATATGTGACTGCTTGTGAGAGGAAGAGCTCCCTGTCTAAGAGATATTCAAGAAGTGAGTGGGGACCCTCTGTCTGGGATGCTGAGAAGGAATCCTTGCACTAAGGAGAGAGTTTGGAATAGAAGTCCGTGATTCTCAAGCACCTGTGATTCTGGGGAGAAGAGATTCCAGGTTCCCTAGAATCTTGCTAAAGCAACGTCTGCTTCAGAACAAAACTCAGGTGAGGCCAAGAAGCTTGCCTTACAGAAATCACCAGAGGACCGCTTTTTAAGGCTTCTTGAAGTGTCGTCCCTTGGGACAGTATTTCCATGACAATTCTAAGGGCCACTCTAGGAGACAGTATTATATATTGGCTGCTAGCATCACTTTGGAGTCAGAGAGACCTGGGTTCAAATTTTGACTCCGCCCCTTATTTGCCGTGGGATGTTGGGGCAAGTTACTTAAACTATCAGTTTCCTCACCTATAATACAGAGTGATCGTGTAGACATCATAGGGCTGTTAAAGCATTAAAACAACTTCATGCAAAACATAAACATTAAGAACCAGAATCAAACACGTCCTAAAATCTCACCTTCCAGATATACTTGTTACTTCCCTTTTATACCCTGATATATTTTCCATTTTTACTTCAATAAGTTTACTATTTTCATTAGGAAAAAAAAAAACAAACAATAAACTTGATGCAGTAAATATTAAAGCTTGACACTATCCTCAAAACATTCTTTGTGACCTCCTACAAGTCAACTTTTACCTCCAACCTCCAACCTCCTTTGCTCAAATATAACAGGTGTTGGTACTAAGAATGAGATGCAAGGAAAACTCATCTTTGGGATCTAGTCTCCATCATCATCTCCATCTTCACCGTCATCATCGCCACCACCAACCACTGCCCCCATCACCATCATCACGGCGACCATCACCACCACCACCGTCACCATCATCCCCACCATCCCTACCATCACCAGGAGCAATTATAAGTGCCCTTGAATAAGTCACTTTAGCTCTCTCGATTCTGTGCTTGCATCTCAGGCCCGTCTGCTGATCTTTTTAATTAAACATCTACTTGACCCTACGAAGAATTTGAATATAATTTTTTTCTTATATCATTCTTACCAGACTCCCAATGGATTTAATGGACATTCAGTTCTAGGTGTCAAAAGCTGAATAGGAACTAAATTTTAAATCCGTATTAAAATTCTCCGTAGCCCATAACTTGGGAACTTTGTTGAAGATTTTTACTATCGGGTTCTGAGTCTCTAAGACCGGTTTTCTTGGAAGACTGCACCACACAAATGCCTCCAAAAAAGAGTGGGAGAGAAGCCAGCACCACAAAGATGACTTCCTTAGCCCAGTGGTTGTGAAGCCCGGTCTTATGAGCAGAGTTCCCTCAAAGAATCTGGGCAGGCTTTGATTTTTCTGGCCTCCATCCTTGACCTGTTGCCTCATAGTAGAGCTTGTTTCTAAGAGACGCGATCAAGACATTCCATTGAGTTATACTACATCCAAATATCAGATGGTGCCTTTGAACCTCTCCAACAAACCACAAACTTAGGAACTGACATTGATACAACACTCAGCGGATTCAAAACACTGGGCAGGGGAAGCAGGGGAGGGTGTGGGCAAAGGCTCTTTGATTAAATATGTTTCTTTCTCTTTGTGTTCTAATGGGGTCTAAAGGTACCGCCCGGCAACTTCAAAGTTCACGTGCTTGCTTTCCGAAGTCTCTATCGAGTTCTTTCTCAGAAGCTTCCAGCCAAGAGCAATAAGAGAGATTTGTTATTGGTTCAAATAACCAAGCATTTCAATGGCTAAACGTTCAAACAAGAAAAGGAAATCGCACAGGAGAAACGTCTCGTAAGAAAGAGAGGGACGTGAAGAAAATCAAAACGTTAGCCGTCCAAACATGTCGAGCTCCAGAGAACCAGGCTTATCTCTGCACAGACTTCCCTCTGCGGGAGTGACTGTCTAACCTCCGTGCCACGTTTTCAATCCCTCCAAACTGGTTTTAGTTTTTGCCAAGATGGATGTCGGGTCCGAATTAAAACCAGAGTCATTTATCTCTGCCAAAGCGTTTTCTTCTTCTTCCACGATGGAAAGTTATGAAGATAGGTGCCTCGTTTTTTAAAATGTGCCCCTTCCAAAGTTATCAGGCCCCTGTGGTTTGCTGATAACCAGAGGGACTCAACCTCAGAGGGGCAGAAGCTCCTTGAGGATAAATGAGGAGGCCATTAAAAGGAAGACATATGGCTTTGCAGGCAAGGGGGAGAGGAAGAAGCGTTTTTCTGGATGTGGCGCTATTCCGTTTGCTAATAAAAGGGGCTTTTAAAAGGTTATGCACCACGGTTTTCCGAATCTTGGCTCGAACTCCTTTCTTTGTACCTCCTTTTGAGGCCTAATTTTGGGGGAAACATTAGAATTCCAGGCACCTTTTCAATTAAGAAAAAAAAAAGCTAAGAGGAAATTCTGCCATTTGCGACAACATGGATGGGCCTTGAGGGCATTGTGCTAAGTGAAATAAGTCAGGCGGAGAGAGGGAGGTGTTGCATGATCTCACTTATATGTAGAATCTAAAAAAAAAAATGAACTCGCAGATTGGTGGCTACCAATGGTGGAAGGAAGGGGGGTGGGCAGGTGGGCGGAACGGGTAATGATGGTCAAAAGGTACCAACTTCCAGTCATAAGATAAGTAAGTCCTGCGGACGTCACAGGCAGCATGGTGACTGTTGGTAACGATGCCATCCCACACATTTGAAAGTTGCTAAAAGAATAGATCTTCAGAGTTCTCATCACAAGAAAAATAAGTTTGTAGCTCTCCGTGGTGATGGATATTCACTAGACTTCCTGCAGTGATCATCATTTTGCAATATAGACTCATATCGAATCGTTGTGGAGTATGCCTGAAACTAACATGATGCTATATGTTGATCGTATCTCGATTTTCAAAAATAAGTCTATTATAAACTGGAAAAAAAAAACCCACCTAGTTTTGTTTCATTTTTTCAAAAAAGCTAGGAAGCAATTTAAAGCCAATGACTGATTTCTTCCCTTCTCTGCTCACCGAGGAGACAGATTCTCTCAGAAGCCGGTGTCTGAAATCTGAAATGCGATCAGTAGGAAAACCTAGATGCTGCCAGAGAGAGCCTTCTTTTGTCAGAGGGTGTTCAGTCCTGGAGGAAGCGGCCTGTGCACTTTAGCAAGAGATATGGGACCAGGGTCTATCGATGGCGATTAGCAAACCCATATTTTCAGGACTTAGAATCCTCTGGTTCCTCTAATCTATTACCAGGCACCACCCATCTCTCAACTCCTATTAGCCTGGGGATTTGTAGCTGCCTTTTTGGAGTCCCAGACCCAGAGTGTCGTCATTGAGACTGCCTGATGAATGCCGGTTGCCGTTTCATATTAATTATTAATAATTATGGACTGCTCCGGTTACAGACGCTATGACATTTGGCTTACACATTAGGCTGTCGATATTATTAAATTCCTTCAACATGAGGGGAACGAAAAAGCAAGAGTACCTCAGGAGAGGCCAAATGAAGCGGAGAGAGGAAATTAATGAGTGGCATGTCACTCGGTGGTGACGCTGATTCATCGGAAGTGGAAAAAATAATTAAGAACTTAAAAAGAAAACAATTATTCTGAGCAATGTCTTCTTCCCCTTTATGCGCATAGATTTTCCTTCATAGTTAAAGCTACCACCTGTTTTACAGAATATTAAAGTTCTCAGGGTTTGGGGGGGATGGAGGATCCCTCCCAGCAAGGATTCTGGAAGCTCAAACTCGGGGCCATCAACGTTTTTTTTTTTTTTTTTTTATCTCTGGGAGAACAGGCTGGAAAAGAACAGCCAGCCCAACCCCAATTCCTACAGCTCTGGGACTGGCTGGAAATATGTATTGTTAGTGCCCTCTAGTGGCTGGAGCTTGGCTGAACTTGAAAAGACATTTTTCACTCTTGAGCTGGGTGTTGAGTGCTTTTGAAAAGCTATTTTGCAACTTGTCTGTTGCCCTGGTGCTCTGCTAGGAACGGCTTTTGACTCCGTGACGCTGGTTCTTTTATTGTACGCTGTCTGAAATCCTCTTGGGGAAGCGGGTGAGTTTGAACTAAACTATAATTTTCGAAAATGGCAAATTGCAACGTTTCTGGGGAAATCTTTGAGCCTTCAGAGTAGGCCATGCTTTGTCTGCTCGGCTTCCTCTAGATTGCCTATCCCCCAAAGCAACATCTTCCTGTTTGTAAATGTCTTTTATTGCCCAAGTATTTCTTGGCAAAATCAATTTTCTTCTTCATGCTAATGGCGTGCCTTGCAAAGGCTCGAAACATTAAGCAATTCTCTTTGACCAGCGAATTTCTCCCTAGTACACACTTGGGAAAATGAACGAGATTGAGGATGAGCTACTTGTTGAAAGATCGTTCATAACAAAGAGAAAAAAATCCACAACTCCCCATAAACAGAATTTGATGAAACAGAGTTCAACCAACAAATGAAGTGAGATGTAGTCATTGAAAATGACATGTTACAGTTGAGAAGACCTTTGTTGCTAAAAAATGGGGACACTAAGGTCAAGAGAGGGTGAGCGACCTTCAGCGTCTCGCATAAAACTTGGGTTACATGAAGGTTCACTTGGTAAAACGCCATCGAGCCATACATTTTCTGAATATATGTAAATTGCGTAGCTTTAAAAGATATTTCTAAAAAGGCATCCTAACTCACAATTTAACAGTGACACGATATTTTCCTGACACTATTCTGTCCCTAGCGAGAAAGGTAGCGGTACAAAAGATAAAAAAAAAAAAGAAAATGAAACACTCGACTTATGAATTGCCTAAGAATGGCTTTGTCTTTGGGCAATCGAAATGCAGTGTGAAACGCCACTCAACCAAGACGACGTTCACAACTTGCTAGCAGGTCTGGGAAATAATACACTTAAAATTCTTGGCTCCCTGGGGAATGGAGATTATCAATAAATTGCACTCGTTCATTATTTTCTTATTCCTATGACAACGGTGAATCGCCATATCTTTTGCTGTCCTTTAAAAAATCCATGACTATTTAGAGAAAATGTCCAAGGTAATGGAACTCTTCTTCTCTGTATTTCTTTGTCCGAAGCAGAGAGATGATGAGTGAATTTCGAGTTTTAATAAGTACTTATTATATTCATGTGTGCCAACCGTGAGACAATAGTGGAAAACGGCTCGGTCCCAGACTTCAAGGCGCCCTCAGTCTGGCCAGGAGGAAATTTTACATCCATGAAATAAAACAAAAGTAGGCACGAATATTAGGCAAGTAAATGCACAGTGTACAGTATAAGTGTCAAGTGCGAGAAACTTTGAGTCGGGTTGATACAGATACATGTCTGCAAGGACAGGTGAGCTTAAATCTGTGCAGCTCAGTTTCCCTACCTTTGTGAAATGAGGGCAGTACTAGTACCTGTAAAGATTTGATAAGACCGTGCACGTTGCCGGAACATACGATGCTCAGACACGTTACTCGAACACTAATGAATGTTCTTAACAAGTGTCATTAAGCCTGGCTAACTAGACAGCCCAGGTGGAAATTCTCAGTTTTTACATCAGGCTAAGTGTGCCTGATGTAAAGAAATGGTTTCTCAGGCTGAAATAACCAAGATGCCTACGAAATCTCTCTTCCCACATCCTTTGCCAGTTTCCCTCAGTAGATGGCGTCCTTGAGATCTCTGTCCACAGGATATATATGTATATATTTTTGCCCACCCCAGGGAAGAACCAGTTTTTGTGCCAAGTACCAATTCAGAGGAGAAGAGATCCAATTTAGCTAATTCTTGAAGATCTTAATTTTCCAAACACTGTCACCAGAGTACGTGTTCAGCTTTAAAAATGCAGCCATGAATAAATGAACAGGAGGCAGAAAACACTGCTCTACCTTGTCAAATGAGAGTCAGGCCACTCTTTCTTAAATACTTATGCTGTTCTGAGCACTTTATCTGGGTAGCACTTCTAATCTTCCACTACCCTGTGAGATAGGTTTTATCAGCTCCTAGTTCACAGATGGGGAAACTGAGGTATAGTGCAGGTAAGTGAATTGCCCAGGGTTATACCTCTAATAAATGACAGAGACAATCCTTGACCCAGGCCATGCGGCTCTACAGCCCATGCCCCTCACTGCTCTGCTGTCCCGCCTCCCTATCTGTGAAGTCATGGCATTCATGACTCTGTCCCCAGCCTGGCACAGAGAAGGTCAATGAGAAGAATAAATAAATTTGAACATCCATCACTTGAGACTGTGAGAAAATTAGGTTTTCATCTAGAGAGCAGGATCTTAAAGAATATTGGGACTGGTTGAATCTTTAGGAATCTCTAAGTTTATCTAGATCCTTAATTTTCAACTGGGGAAATCGACATGCTATAAGGGTTTTTAAAAATAGCTATAAACCCTTGACGCTTCTCCCATAGAGAAATGGGGTTTATGTTCCTTCCTCGTATATCTAAGCCGACTATAGTGACTTGCTTAAAACCAGGAGAATTTGGTGGAAATGAGGCGGTGTGTTTATTCGAAGCTGGGTCATAGAAGCCGAAGCAGACCCTACTTTATTTGCTGGAGCACTCTTACTGGAACCCCGAGCCACCCTATAAGAAGCACAAGACCGCCGTGCTTGTTAGATCATGTGTAGATGCTACAATCCACAGCCCAGCTCAGCTGCTGGCAGGCAGCCAAGCCGTGAATGAGTCACTCTCAACGCTGGCCTTGTATCACCATGTGCCTGCAGCTTCAGTGAGTCCAACTGCAAAGGCATGAGAGACCTACAGCAGCCCGAGTGCGCCCTTATGCCATCCCCTGACCCAAAGAATTGAGAGCAAACGAAACTGGCTGTTTTAAGCCATTAAGTCGGGCTAATTTATTACATGCCTGTGGTACGTAGAAGGGGAACCAGAGTAAGCCAGGGGAGGAAAGTGACTGACCCAAGATGTCCGTGGGCAGCGGCGAGACCAGGCTGGAATCCGGCGTTCTGACCCTAAGCCTGCTCCCAGGCCACACTGAGCCTGTTTCTCAAGCTCTCTCGAGACGCTTCCCCAGGGAATAGTCTAACCAGGACGGACGGTGTCCAGTCCTCAAACAGGCTTCTGTGCACAACACCGGGGAACACAGAAGAAGGCACATGCCAGGGAGAAGAGACAGCCCTCCCAGGCAGAATTCCCAATGATTTATGTAGATTCTCTGCCGTCTGGGCAGCGATGCCCGACTCCATCCCGTGGTCCAAGTGTGGTCCAAGCATCGCGACTTTCTTTCGAAGATCACGGGATGGAATGGGGAACAAACACTCACTTTGGAATGAGTTTTAGGAGAAGCCTGACAGATAGTATACCTCAGCCAGGTGATCTAGGTCATCATCCACAAGGTAAGGGTCCTTGATAGCAAGCATGTGCTGACAAGGGCACTTCATCTCTGCAATCTGCCTTCCCAGATCCCATAACCCCAGTCTAATCATGAAAAACCCTTATCGAGGCACGTATTGCAAAATACCCGACCAGAACTTCTCAAAGCTGCCAAGGCGATCAAAAACAAGGACAGTCTGAGAAAACTGTCACAATCAAGAGGAGCCTGAGGAGACTCGATGACTACATGGAACGTGGTGTCCTGGGTGGGATTCTGGGACAGAAAAAGGACATTAGGTAAAAGCTAAAGAACTCTGAATACAGTATGGGCTTTGGTTAATAATAATGTATCAGTACTGGTTCATTAGCTGTGAGAAATGTTCTAGAGGGATATAAAATATCCCCACAACAGTGGAAGTGGGGCTTGGGGTATCTGGAAATTCTCTCGGGGATCTTTGCAACTTTTCTGTAAATCTAAAGCTATTCCAAAATAAAAAGTTTATTAAAAAAAACAAAGCCACATGGCAGGCCCGCTCCCAGCTGTGTGGGAGCCTCGTTTATATGTTTATAGGGCAATCGCCTCGTTTATATCTGCATAGCTCCCCTTGTCCTCCCCAGGCCCGCCACCATCAGCTAGGGGCACAGAAAGGGCACAAGATTCAGAACCGAGCAGATGGAGACCATCTCGGCCCTGCCACTTATTGGCTACAGAAGCTTGGATAAGTCACTCAGCCTCTCCGGGTCTGGAACATGCAGAAACTTCTATCCCACGCTAAATTTATAGGATTAAAGAATCGACATGTTAAAACACTTTGAAAAGTATGAAAGCACTTTGCTGTCATAATCTCCTTTATACAAAGACGAGGATTATTGACATAAAGCATGTTTTGAATATGCAACTTCCTAATGGGTACACTTATATACATAATTTTATATGAATTTGTGGTGTGATCGTATACATGCTTTGCATGTGTGTTTGTGTTTCTTTTTCCTGTTTTACTTAGAAATCTGACAGACCTACGTTCCACCCCATGACTGTGTAACCTCGAACAAGTCACTCAACCTCTCTGAGCTGTATTTTCTGCCCTGAATCATGGGGATCGAAACGTCCACTTGAAATAACTAATTCAAATCTATCTTGATGATTGCCTCTCTGGTTAAAAAAATGATTAAATAAGGTGACATGGGCAATTTCTCAACATAATGTCTGATATATATAGTAAGCGCTCAACGAATGGTTCTTGTGATAAAGACAATATTGCTATTGTATCTAATAATAACGATTACTGTGTTTGAGGCAGTTACTATATATCAGGCATGTTCTAAATGCTTTACCTCTATTAACTGAATCTTCCCAATAACTCTGAGAGGAGAGTAGTACTATTAACTCTCTTTAACAAGTAAGGAAATGAACTCAGAGAGGTTAAGACACCTGCTTTCGGTCATGCAGTCAAGAAGAAACAGCGGCGACAGTTTATATGCCTAGCCCGATCCTGGCACCTACGTACTCAACCATAGCCAGCTTCCTTCCCCTTTGACGATTTTGTTCAAATTTCTGAGGCCCCCGATGCCTGGAGGTGACCTTGGGGTTTGCCTTTAAACGCCAACTCTTAGCTGGGTGGCCTCGGGCTAGTTACTCAATCTCCCTATGTCTGAAAAATGGGCGATATACTAGTACCTGCCACCAGGCATGTTATCAGATTTTAAAGAGTCACAGAGGGACATGGAAGTCACTCAACACAGTGCCTGGCGCGCAAGAAGCTCTCAAAAATGTAAATGATAATGACGATGATGACGCCGCCTTCATGCCTCTCAGCGTCTGGGCGTCTGGATATCTATCCGGTCCAGCCATCGAAACGTTACAGTAGCTTGTTTCAGAAATTAAAGTTCCTTGAAGTGAAACGATTCCTTTCATTCCCACTTTCGCCCACGCGATCTGCCAAGTGCTACTTACTGATCGTTCTTTTCATGTCCTGTATCGTCTGCCCTGGATGGTGGATACTTAGATGGGAAGCAAAAGATGAAGCTTAGAGCTGCGCGGATCTAAACACACACACTCCTCCACACGCACGTGTGCAGACGCACACGCAAATGGGGCTGTCGGCCTTTGTCTGAAGTGTAGTCTACTTCAGAGATGTTTTACTTTGCAGCTCAATGGCTTCTCCATTTAACATTCCTCATTAAAGTTTTAGAGAGACATTAGATTTGGGGAGGCGGTCTTTTCTTTTAAGAAGTATATCCTTTTATGTTTATTTCCTGATTTAAAAATCGATACGTGCTTCTTGTAAAAAGTTAAAACCTACGGAAATACATCATGTAGAGAAAAAGCATAACTGTCTTAAAACCCCAGCTTCAACAATCCCCCACTTCAGCCAGATAACCACAGTTGGCAGTTTATGGCACGTTCTAGAGAAGACACGTGAAAATTGTAGACAGAGGATGAGGGAAGATTTAGGCAGGATAAACACTGACGAGGTAAAATGGTGAGACCGAATATCTCAATTTGTAAGATCGGCTCATCATTTGCTTAGCAGTTATGTTTTAAGCAATAAAAAGCTTCTATTAAAAATTAATTTGTTCAATAATTGATGTTGGAAAAACTGAACAGATACACGCAAAAAAAAAAAAAAGAAAGAAAGAAAGAAAGAAACTGGACCGCCTTCTTATACCATATGCAAGAATAAACTCATAATGGATTAAAGACTTAAGTGTAAGACCTGAAACCATAAAACTTCTAGAAGAAAATATAGGCAGTAAACTCTCTGACATTGCTCTTAGTAATTGCTTTCTGATATATCTCCTTGAGCAAGGGAAACAAAAGAAAAAATTAGGCCACATCCAACTAAAAAGTTTTTGCACAGCAAAGGAGACCATCATCACAGCGAAAAGACGGCCCACTGAATGGGAGAGGATATTTGCCAATGATACATCTGATAAGGGGTTAATATTCAAAATTTATAAAGAAATCATACAACTCAACACCAGAAAAACAAACGATCTAATTAAAAATGAACAGAGAGCCTGAACAGACATTTCCCCAAAGAAGACATACAGATGGCCAATGGACTTTTGAAAAGATGCTCGACGTCACCGACGTCAGAGAAATGCAAATTAAAAACACAATGAGATATCGCCTCGCATCTGTCAGAATGGGTATCATCAATAAGTCAACAAACACCAAGTGTTGGAGAGGATGTGGAGAAAAGGGAACCCTCATTTGCCATTGATGGGATTGCAAATTGGTGCAGCCACTATGGAAAACAGTACTGAGGTCCCCCCCCAATATTAAAAATAGACCAACCTTACGACCTAGCAATTCTACTTCTGGGTAGTTATCTGAAGAAATCCAAAACATTAATTGGAAAAGATCAATGCACCCCTATGTTCACCGCAGCATTATTTACAATAGCCAAGATATGGCAGCAATAGATAATTGAATAAAGAAGAGGTGGTACGTACATACAATAGAATATGACGAATATGACTTGGCCATAAAAAAATGAAATTTTACCGTTTGCAGCCACATGGATGGATCTAGAGGGTATTATATACTAAGTGAAATAAGTCTGACAGAAACACAAACACCATAGGATTTCACGTGTATGTGGAATCTAAGGAACAAAGTAAACAAACAGAACAAAAACAGACTCATAGGTATACAGAACAAACTGGTGATTGCAGATGGGTGGGCGAGGGCTGGGTGAAAAAGATTAAGAAGTACAAAGTGGCTGTTACGAAACAGTCACGGGGATGTAAAGTTCAGCATAGGGAAGATAGTCCATGATATTGTAATAACTATGTATGGTGCCAGATAGGTACTAGGCTCATCAGGGGGATACCTTAGTAAATTATATAAATGTCTAACCACCATGCTGTACACCTGAAACTGATATACAATAATATGGAAAGTCAACTCTAATTGAAAAATAAAAATTAAAAAAAAAAAACCTTTCTTTTAAGAAGATGCACTGTTAAAAATGGAAGCCATCATCTCTAAGCTCTTTGACTATTTGACAATCGCTTTCAAAGTTGCCTTCGGGGACATTCGAAGGGAGGAAAAGAGGGAAGTTAGGGACAAAGAGGACGATCCAGACACAGAGCTGGACCCTGCCGAGGAAATGGGGTGAAATCTGAGAGACACTCGAAGAGAGAATGGTGAGCAGGATTCTTTTGCCTCGGGGAAAAATATCTGTCTTCCTCCCATCTCATCTAAGTCATCATTCGTGTACTGACAGGCAGTTCTAATGGGTCTGAAATGAGAGTAGGGACAAGGGGTTGCAAAGTGTGTGTTACACACCCGGGCCTCCAGGATACGGACCCCTTTTCTCATCTGAGCATATTAGGATAGGACCCAGCGTTTGCACAATCGAACGCTGAACCCGTACATACGAACACGTCAGAGAGCTTAACAAATGCTCTGGAAGGTAACCGAAGAAGCTTGGAGGCCCGTAAATGCTCCATGGGGTTGCCTTTTTACTATTTTTATCATTTGCTCGGTAGTTTCCAACAATGGTTAACAAGAAGACTGGTATAGTCAATAGTCAATGTTTGACTATGAAAAAGCGTCGGTATATTTCTCCATCCAAAATAAATAGCAGCCTTTCCCCCACTGGGAAGGCAAGAAACAGAAGACATCTCTGTCTTGAAGTCACCTAGGAAGTGGGAACAACTATATAAATATCAATATATAGGTTACATTTGTCTATGTGACCACCAGGGTCTTAGAACCCTCCAGTCTGATTCTCATGTTTGTGAATGGTCATCAGACGATTTTTTTGAAAGTGAGGAAACTTGCGTTTAAATGAAATTTCTTGAACAAAAATGTAGCAGTGGAAACGAGAGCTGCTGGAATACTAGTCAGCGATGAAAAGGAAGGGAACATCACTCTCCCCAACAACCTGGACGGCTCTCCGGGGAAATATGCCGAGTGAAAAAAGCCACTCTCAAAAGGTGACGCACTACGCGATTCCAATTATATAACATCCTCGACGTGACTAAACCATGCAGAGAGAGAGGAATGGCTGCCAGGGGCTAGAGAGGCAGGTGGAGGTGGCTGTAGCTATTAAAGTGTAGCAGGAGAGATCTTTGAGATGAATGCTTTGTGTCCTTTTAAAATTTTATTAAAAATGAAATTGGGATGACTTTGGTTAATCAAATTATGTGTGTTTCAAGTGTACAATTCTATAATACATCATCTGGATATTGCACTGTATATTCGCCACTCACAGTCAAGTCTCTTTCCATCATCATATGTTTGACCCCCTGTCCCCTTTGCATCTTGACCGCGGTGGTCACAAGAGTCTCATGTGACAAAACCACAGAGAAGTAGACACGCACAGTCCTACAAATAAGTGCAGCTCAGAGTGGTGAGATCTGAATGAGGTCAGTACACCGTGTCCAAGTCAACCCCTTGGTTGTCACAGCGTACCACAGTTGTGCAAGGTGTCACCGATGGAGGAAACTGGGCGGAAGGGACACGGGATCTCTCTCCATTATTTCTTGAACTGCAGGTGCATCTACAATGATCTTTAAAAGTTTTTAAAATCAGAGCTGCTTTAGCATGTGGACGGAGAGGACTTCCTCCCCTACTCGTTTTCCTCCTGGCATGGGCACCAAGGACCACAGCGGGCAACCCTCAGCCCAGGGCCAAGACTTGCATTGGGCAATGACGATCTCGTGCCCAGAGGTGGCCTGTGACTGGCTCACGGTGGTTCAGCGTGTGAGGAACAGCCTCATCTCATACCTGCAGGTTGTCAGCCTGAAGTTCTTTCTCTTAAGTTCTAATGCTTTGGTTCTTGCTAAGCACTTGCCATGTAAGATCGACTTAGCTAAAGGCACAGAAGCAATTTAAAATTATACCGTTTGGCTAACGAAGTCTCATAAAACCGGATGGAGAAGATAATGTGGTTCCCTTCATTTCACAGGCGGAGAAACCACAACACGGAGAGGTTAAGTAAGTTGACCCTGGATATAACTACCAAGTGAGCCAGGCGGATTCCCTCGTGCTGCTGGGCTGAGCTCTTGATACTGACACAAGGCTACGTGTGTGTGTGTGTGTGTGTGTGTGTGTGTGTGTGTGTGTGTGTGTGTGTGTGTACACGTGTCTGTGTGTCTTTCAGAAGTTAAGCCCTCGTGTCTGCAAAGGTCACGGTAGAAATGAGATGTGGGTTTAAACTCAGCAACTTTCCGATCCTGTGTTCCTCCTTCCTCCTCCACGGAAGGGATTTAATTTGCTCGGGTATCTCCCCTTTTTGTCACTGGGGAACCACAAAGTGACAGAACCTTGGCAGCTGTGAGTTGAAGGCTCCAGTGACTGGGGCCCAGCTCAGCTTGACATTGCAAAAAGAGGGGAAGCCTCAAAAGTCAGGTCGTTCAGACATCCAGGGCTGGCCTCATGCCAACGCCGTGGTGACGACGCTGCGCCCCTGTCATTTACCTCTATCCCTGCGTACGCTTTCCAGAGCTTAATTACACTCTCATATGATCTTCCTTTTACCCTCCGTCAATATTTCTGTCACTTTTACTACCTCCTCTGTCCTCAGAATTTTTACTCACCTGTCTATACCCGTGCCTCCACATCAGAATCAACTAATTCATAATTACGTAATCCATTTTTGTCAATGGACTTTCTACTGTTTTTCAGGTGGTGGCTTTTTGAGGACGATAAGAAGGCTTCGGATCTCTCTTGTCTCGTGAAGGTCTTCCTCAGGTTAGGGTTTCAAGAATTGGAGGTTGGGGGAATAGGGCAGGCAACACACATAGTGGCACATGCATTTTTTTCTTCTTTATACAAAAATGAAATCATATATTTTTACAGCTTTTTTTTTTTTCACTTAAATCGTGGACATTTTCCTCACGTCATTTTGACGGTTGCGGTACTGAGCTGAACAGTGTCCTCCAAAAATTCATGGCCACCCAAGAACCTGAATGTGGCCTTATTTGAAAATGGGGTCTTTGCCGCTGTAATCCCGTGCCATGGGGTCTTAAAGAATTAAGGTGGAGCGTAAATTTAATGGTTGGTGTTCTTATAAGAAGGCCCTTGGGACCCAGAGACACAGAGACATTGAGGGAAGAAGGCCACGCGGAGGTAGAGGATGAGCTGAGTAACACACCTGCACAGCTGCGACGGGAGAGATTATTAAAAGTCTAGGTGTGGCAGCCCCGCCGCCCTGCGGCTCTCTGGCGCCAACGCCGCCTCTAGCGCCGGCGCCGCCTCTAGCGCGCCCCCTACTGGACGGGTGGAGACACCTCGTTCTTGCAGGCCTGGTCCCGTGGAGCTCCGTGAAATTCGATGGTAGCGGAAGTCCACGGAACTTCTGGTTCGCAAACTTCCCTTCCAGCGTCTGGAGCGAGAAATTGCTCAGGACTTCAAAACAGATCTGCGCTTTCAGACTGCAGCTGTGGGTGCCTTGCGGGAGGCAAGTGAGGCGGGCCTATGTGGTTGGCCTTTTTGAAGACACCAAGCTGTGTGCTTGCTATCCATGCCAAACGTGTGACAATTACGCCAAAAAGACATCCAGCTAGCACGCCGCAGACGTGGAGAATATGCTTAAGAATTCACTACGATGGGAAACATTTTATTTGAGAAAATATTCTCTTCCCCCTTTTATTAGTATTTCTGAATGTTAGATTTCCGCCCCCCTCCCCTAACATGGGGTCAAAAGACACCTAAGTATATGACTGCAAGTGGAAAAAGAAGGGACAGAAATCAGGCATTTGTGTGTGAATTTTTAATATTAATTCAGGGGCATAAAGCATAAATGTAAGTCAGAATGTTTCAGTGAACAAGTTTCAACAGTTCGACTTTATAACAGTTATAAGTAAACCTGTTAAAATTTTCTGGACATTACCAGCCAGCATTTGCATTTTTGTTTGTTTGTTTGTTTGTTTTAATAAATAAATAAATTTCTTACCGATGGCAACAAAGTCGAAGTGTGAGTTCAGGGGAGCGAAGAAGTCAATCTATTGTGATTGTATAAGATTAAGCATATACCGTTTCTAGGCCAAATTTCGTAATCTTCTTGAAGAATCCTGACCAGCTCAGAGGAAACGATTTAAAAAGTGATCTTGACGCAAGGGTGGAAGCAGAGATTGCCACATGAAGGCATGTTATTCGATGGGTGTTTAACAGCAACAAATTCCTGTGGTTACGACTGCCTTGCAGACACGAATCGATCTGGACAAATGTCAACACTGCAACAGCAGCCGCTTGATAAGCAGATGAAAAGATGGCCAGCCTCGCCAGCCAGCAGGGAAAGGCAAATCAAAACCACAGTGAGATATCGCCTCACACCTGTTAATGGCTATTATCAAAAGGGAAACAATGGCGAGTGTTGGGGAGGATGTGGAGAAAAGGGAGTAACATCCGGGCAAGGTAAAGGGGAGGGACGGTATTAGGCGAAGGGAAGGCTTCAGCTGTGGTGCAGATCTGACACTTAGGAAAGGAAAGGGGTGGGGAGCAGGAGCAAGCGGGAAGCCTTGGACCCCAGCAGTGAACACCCAGCGAGGCCTTGGCCAGCCCATGGGAATTCCAAAACAAGGACGGCCCATTACAGAAGTTCCTCATTGGCCGGGCCCTCTGACCCCTGCCATGCTCCTTCACTGGCCAGGGGGTCCCTGGGAAAAGTGTGTCCTCAGCTCAAAAGCTGGCCAACCCCACAGGTGCTGCAGGTGGAGGCCGTCAGCTAATCGCGCTCCTCACAGTCAAGCTGCTAGTTCTTTCTCGAAGGTCAAGGCCCCCCAGGGTCGCCTCACATTTGTTGGGTGGAATGTATCCTGTGCCACGGATCTGCTCTGAGAGCTTTGTATCCACCAACTCATCCAGTTCTCAAGACAATCCTATAAGGCAGCTTAGGAAATGGATGTGTTCATTATCTTCCTCCAGGTGGGTTAGCAGGGCTGCAGTTCTGACTTCCATGTTTAAGCTCTTCACCTTCACACCATAGACTGTCTTAGAGTCTATGGTCTGTTAGACACAAGGATGATCTGGAGACACAGCCACTAAACTCTGATGGTAGTGGCATATCTCAGGGGAGAGGCGAAGATACTTTCCACGTGACCAATGTCGATCTAATTTACATATTTCATAACAAAAGTTATTAATTTTGTAATCATAAGATAAATGATAAAGTAATTTTTTGAAAAGATTTAGCGGTCCCTAGCTTAGAAATCTGCCCATGTGGGCTGCCGAGGCTGTCTGGTGAAATGGGGAGAGGAAGAGGAACAACTTGTCCTTTCTCGGGACCCCTGTGGGTTATTGGGGACCAAGACAGGTGGAAGGTAAGCAGGTGAGACCGTTATGCAGTTTTGACTACATTTCTACTGCTAAGGGCTTTGAGCGAGGTTGCTGTTATGGGCTGAATTGCTGCCCCCCAAATTCATACGTTCAAGTTCCGACTCCCGGTAACTCAGAATGTGACTATATTTGGAATAGGATCTTTAAAGAGGTGATTAAGTTAAAATAAGGTCACTAGGGTGGGCCCTAATCTGACTGGTGTCCTTGT
>NW_011888804.1:4817059-4818979 GCF_000151845.1 Pteropus vampyrus
GTGAGATATCGCCTCACACCTGTTAATGGCTATTATCAAAAGGGAAACAATGGCGAGTGTTGGGGAGGATGTGGAGAAAAGGGAGTAACATCCGGGCAAGGTAAAGGGGAGGGACGGTATTAGGCGAAGGGAAGGCTTCAGCTGTGGTGCAGATCTGACACTTAGGAAAGGAAAGGGGTGGGGAGCAGGAGCAAGCGGGAAGCCTTGGACCCCAGCAGTGAACACCCAGCGAGGCCTTGGCCAGCCCATGGGAATTCCAAAACAAGGACGGCCCATTACAGAAGTTCCTCATTGGCCGGGCCCTCCGACCCCTGCCATGCTCCTTCACTGGCCAGGGGGTCCCTGGGAAAAGTGTGTCCTCAGCTCAAAAGCTGGCCAACCCCACAGGTGCTGCAGGTGGAGGCCGTCAGCTAATCGCGCTCCTCACAGTCAAGCTGCTAGTTCTTTCTCGAAGGTCAAGGCCCCCCAGGGTCGCCTCACATTTGTTGGGTGGAATGTATCCTGTGCCACGGATCTGCTCTGAGAGCTTTGTATCCACCAACTCATCCAGTTCTCAAGACAATCCTATAAGGCAGCTTAGGAAATGGATGTGTTCATTATCTTCCTCCAGGTGGATTAGCAGGGCTGCAGTTCTGACTTCCATGTTTAAGCTCTTCACCTTCACACCATAGACTGTCTTAGAGTCTATGGTCTGTTAGACACAAGGATGATCTGGAGACACAGCCACTAAACTCTGATGGTAGTGGCATATCTCAGGGGAGAGGTGAAGATACTTTCCACGTGACCAATGTCGATCTAATTTACATATTTCATAACAAAAGTTATTAATTTTGTAACCATAAGATAAATGATAAAGTAATTTTTTGAAAAGATTTAGCGGTCCCTAGCTTAGAAATCTGTCCATGTGGGCTGCCGAGGCTGTCTGGTGAAATGGGGAGAGGAAGAGGAACAACTTGTCCTTTCTCGGGACCCCTGTGGGTTATTGGGGACCAAGACAGGTGGAAGGTAAGCAGGTGAGACCGTTATGCAGTTTTGACTACATTTCTACCGCTAAGGGCTTTGAGCGAGGTTGCTGTTATGGGCTGAATTGCTGCCCCCCAAATTCATACGTTCAAGTTCCGACTCCCGGTAACTCAGAATGTGACTATATTTGGAATAGGATCTTTAAAGAGGTGATTAAGTTAAAATAAGGTCACTAGGGTGGGCCCTAATCTGACTGGTGTCCTTGTAGGAAGAGATTAGGACACAGACACACAGAGGGAAGACACATGTATGGGAAGACATGTGTATGTTTGCTGTTACTCCCACTCTACAAACACACTCACTATGCTTTTGACACCAGATCTGTGGGTCCCCCGCAACACACTAAGCAATTCTCTGTAACACCAGTTGGATGTCTACAATTCATTTCTGACAGTACCCGGAGTTAGTGCAGACCCCACGAGTTAAGGGCTCACTCTCGCGAGACTGCCCATCTTCCCACTTCAGATGCCAATCGCAAGAAGTAGGTCCCCCCAGCTTACCCATGACTTCTGTTTGACATGGCTACAAATTGGAAGTGCCCCCTGCTTGGATGCCATCAGTTGTTGGAATGACTCACAGACCTTCAGAAAACATTTACTTATGTTTACCAGTTTATTATTTAATACAGGATGTGATAAAGGACACACAGAGAATAGCCAGATGAAGAGATCTATGGGACGAGATCTGGAAGGTCCCTAAGTACAGAAGCTTCTGTCTCCATGACATTGGAAAGTACCACCCTCACCAAACCTGAGCAGAACCACTCAAATGAGCTCCGTTAAATGATAGCTCTATGCGATAAATCATCATTGTTGTACATCACTGAGGGTTTTTTTTTCACAGCATAAATATAGAATTAACTGAAATAGAAATACAAGTGACCACTAAGTACAAATT
>NW_011888804.1:4819029-4821418 GCF_000151845.1 Pteropus vampyrus
CTTCAGATGCCAATCGCAAGAAGTAGGTCCCCCCAGCTTACCCATGACTTCTGTTTGACATGGCTACAAATTGGAAGTGCCCCCTGCTTGGATGCCATCAGTTGTTGGAATGACTCACAGACCTTCAGAAAACATTTACTTATGTTTACCAGTTTATTATTTAATACAGGATGTGATAAAGGACACACAGAGAATAGCCAGATGAAGAGATCTATGGGACGAGATCTGGAAGGTCCCTAAGTACAGAAGCTTCTGTCCCCATGACATTGGAAAGTACCACCCTCACCAAACCTGAGCAGAACCACTCAAATGAGCTCCGTTAAATGATAGCTCTATGCGATAAATCATCATTGTTGTACATCACTGAGGGTTTTTTTTTCACAGCATAAATATAGAATTAACTGAAATAGAAATACAAGTGACCACTAAGTACAAATTAAAGATTAGTATCCATAATAATCAAAGAAATTTTAATTAGCAGTAAAATTTTTCCCATTTATATTAGCAAAGATAAAAAAATGAGAATACCCACTGCTGGCAAGGATGTGAAGAAATAGCCATTCTTGTACACTAATGGTATGAATACTTTATCTCTGAGTTTTGGGGCAGTTGGTTACACAGCATGATTGTAACAATAGCTAATCAATACCACACCTGTCACAAGCTGAACCTGTCACAGAGCCATAATTTTCTCATCCTTCAGTGATGAATATTTGACTCAAGCTGAGCTAACAAAGACCTGCCCCAGGGTTTTTAACTAGGAACCAGAGAAAGTGAGTCTTGGTCTCTCTCTGATGGTGAGATTATGAGGTGTGAGCATAGAAGCAGCTGGTAGACAAGTTGTATGTTGAAATCTGGTCTGAACACATGAAGCCAATGGGCAGAGAGAGATGATCATTCTCGGCTTTTTTATTTTGATTGTTCCGGACATTTACCTGCTTCCCGCCTCCCCTACTGCTCAGTTACGTGAGTGAATGCATCTTCTTTTGTCTAATCAACTTCGATAAAGTCCTGGCTAATATACCTGCCCACCTGCCATGCAAATGGGCTTCCGCCCAGGTCAGCCCCAACCAATGCCCAGGCAATTTCCAGCCGTGAAAGCCAGGAGACAACAAACCAACTGCATACAGAACAATGGAACTTACGTGATCACTCGGTCTAACTTTCTTATTTTAGAGATGAGTCAATGAAGACCCAAAAGAGGAAGGACTTTCTTGAGGTGACACAAAACACAACAGGCACAAAATCTGGCCCTCTTGAATTTGAAATATACCAAGAGAACATTTGAGATGAACGGAGCATTTATATTCCATTTGGTCACCCAGGAAGTCTTTAGGAATCTCACAAGTTAAAAACTTTTCTTCCAAAAATATGAAGAAATGAGTACATTCAAACTTCAGTGCTGGGTGTGCAAATCGAGACAAACCTTTCTTGGAAGACAATTGGACAATCCGGTGAGTTCTAATACGTTATAACGAGGAGCTAATTTTACAAGTTAAGGGAAATATTATACGCAAAAATCTTCATCACTGAATTTTTTTTGTAACAGAGAAATATGAGAACCAATCTAAAAATCCAACAGAGGAAATTAAATTAGTGATGGCCTATCTTCTCTTCGATGAAATATGATGTGGTCGTTAGAATTCGAGTGTGTATCGGAGTCGGGGGGAGGGAGAGAAAGTAGAAAGAGAAGAGAGGAGGACTGGGGTGGGGGAGAAAAGAGAATTCTGGAAGAATATGCACCAATATGTCCATTGAGTTCCTCTCTTCAGGATGGACTTACTGATGTTAGGGTTTTTGTTTGTCTATTTGTTTGGCTTTCACTTCTAGAGTTATCTATATGGTTTGAGTGTTTTATCTCGGCCCCAAATCAGAACCACGAAAGACTGTTCCAGTATAAGCAGACACCTCGCACTCCCTGTGTTTGCCAGGATCCTAATCTCAGCTGAGAAGTCCTAAGTAACCATCGGGGCATAGGGTGGTACCTGGCCAGTTTGGCTTTCCTGAGGACCTCGGTTCCAAAATCACCAAAGCCCTTCCCACATGTGGGTTCGCTCACCCTTACACCTCGTGGATGGAAGCTGGCTCGCAGCTGCAGAAGTGGCCAGGGCCACACTGTTCCTTAGGAAATCTCTTGCTTTTTTTCTCCTCGCTTGTTTTCTCGATGTGTTTCCTTATTATTGCCCTATGTACCCCTTCACCTGGATGTCCATCTGCGTCCTTCATGGTAAACCCGTGATGGTCGATTAAGTGTTTCCCAGAGTTCCATGAGCCTTTATAGGAAATTACCCAGCCTGGCCGGCCTCTGAAGGAGAGGTGGTCTCATGGGACTCGGTAGTTAGTGTCAGATGGAATTAAATTGTGAGACACCCAGTTGGCGTCCTCAGAG
>NW_011888804.1:4822843-4828684 GCF_000151845.1 Pteropus vampyrus
AAAGAAAGAAAGAAAGAAAGAAAGAAAGAAAGAAAGAAAGAAAGAAAGATAACATCTAAATAAGAATAAGTGTGAGGGATGCCCAACTTATTTCTATAACCTGAGCTACCTGAGAAAGCTTCTAGAACATTCTGGGAAGGGAGAGTCTGCTATTCCCAGCCACCCACCTGCTCTATAGAGACAGACAAGAAAACTCTCCGGACTGGTGGAGAGACTTGTAATTCTTATTAGTTCACTTTTATAGGGCATGTTTCAGAGTTTTCTCAGTCTTGAGGGCAGACCCACGGAATTGGGCCGCTGTTAAGGGAGGCAGCGTTGCCCCACGCACGACTAACCCAGGCGGAGACACACAGGCTAATTCTCCTGCCTCGCCCCCCTCTTTTCACACCTGTGAAATTATGACCCAGAAACAACTGACTCTTCAGTTGGGGGGGGAACCACCCACAGACTGGAAGAGCTTGTCACGCCTAGGGCTGGCCAGCTGCCCCCGACCCCGCCCTCAGCCCCATGCAGGGAAATAGACAAACTGCCCCGGACCTTACTGTCAGCCACCTGATTCCAGATACTTCCTTTGTAGCCTGAGGGAGCAAGACCACGTCCTTTGCCGCGTCCAGCAAGTGGGAACAGTGGGAGATGGAGAAAAGAAAGAAGACAGGAAGCTGGGACCAGGAGGTCCACGGTCCCCTGATGGTGGAGCAGTGGCGTGGTTTTACTTTTCAAGCTGCTTTTATACGAGAGCGTACAGTCGCTGGCTAAGATGAGATCATCCTCTGCACAATCACCCAACCCGCACCCGGCTATGATCTTACGCGGTTCCGTCTGCTCGTGGCCATGAGCGTACTTCTCTGTCTCTGAGCAACACCGCACGGTTCCCCTGATCTGTTCGTCCTTCCCCATTCTTAGGAGGGTTCGTCGAGGCGAGGCAACCCTTGGTTGACCTCATAGACTGCAAGGACCTTGTCAGCCTATGATCCGCTCCCTACTGTCCTTCACCACCCACAGCCCTCAACCATCAGCTTGCTGCTACCTCCAGTTTTGGCTTTTTGTTTTTCCCTCAATGAATATTTTTATAGAGTCATGATTTCGTTGCTGTTGCTTTTCAAGATTGGAGATTCTGAGTTTTGCAAAAGTCGCATCTTCACTTCTGCTAATGCCCGTTGCGCTCGCTCTCATTAATGATTATAAAATGTAAATTTAAATGATAAGGGGGTGCGGGGAAAGGACTTATTTAATTTGTATAACAACTGTATGATTTGGGTCCCTTATGATCTTCACTTTACTAATGAGAAAACTAAGGCCAAGGTGACACACCTACTAAATGCCAGAGCTGGGATTTGAACCCAGGAATCTGTCTCCAGACATCACACTCTTAACTAGGATCTAGACCACCCCTCCGATTGGCAAATTTAAACTCCTGATGATCACCAGTGATTGTGAGGGTATCGGGAGACAAGGCCCCCATCAATGCTCATGGATGTATAAAGTGCCATAAATATTTAGTGTGCAATTTGGCAGAATCTATAAAAACTCTTAAGCATTCATTTCTTTGACCTAGCAACTTTTCAGATCCATTATATAAAAATCTTCAGACACATCCACCCCCCAAAATACACACCACCACCACACGCACACACATAAAATGGTTTATTGCAGCATTATTTTGTAAGGGTGAATCAGCAGGAAAACTTATAATAATGAAATTAATAAACATAGACTATGAAAAATGTATGACTAAATCCAGACACTCAAATATAAATCAAAAGCAAGAATCTGAGTGTGCAGACAGACTAATGGTGACGGCCGTACCCATCAAATACAAAACTAAGATTAGAGAACGTGAAAATCATGGTTACAAAATAGAACATTAGAATTAAAAACATTAACGATATAAAATGAACAATAAAACCAATAAGCCAGTATGGGAGGAAGGAAAGTGGGGAATAGGATCCAACATGTCAAAAATTGAAATTTATTTTTTAATTGACTCCACAAGCTTAATGTTTTGCATGATGTTTTTGTCTTTATGTAGATTTTTTTCCCTAAAGAAAGACTGTCTTTTGTCGTGAAAGAAGTTGTACTAAGTTTTTCTCCTCTATTTTATTTTATTTTTTCAATTATAGTTGACATACAATATTGTATTAGCTTCAGGTGTACAACATGGTGATTAGACATTTATATACCTTACGAAGTTCTCGCCCTGATAAGTCTAGGACCCACGTGACACCCGTTATTACAATATTATTGACTATATTCCCTATCCTGAGCTTTACATCCTCGTGACTATTTTTATAACTGTCAATTTGTACCTCTCAATCCCTTCACCCTTTTCACCCATCCTCCCACCCGACATTATGTATGGTGAAGATAGGGTTGCAATTTTATTCCTTTGCAGGTGGATATCCAGCTTTTCCTGCACCATTTACTGAAGAGACTGTCATTTACCCATTGTATATTCTCAGCACCTTTGTTAAAGATCAGGCAACTGCATATGCATTGGTTTCGTTCCGGGTTCTCTATTCTTCCCCTTCATTTTATAGGTCTGTCTTTACGGCACTACCTTACTGGTTTGACCACTATAGCTCGTAGTGTATTTTGAAATCAGGAAGTGTGATGCCTTCATCTTTGTTCATTCTCAAGACCGCTTTGGCTATTCTGAATCCATTGTGGTTCCGTATGAATTTTAGTTTTGCTTCTTCTGTTTCTGTGGAAAATGCCAGTGGGATTTTGATGGCATTGAATCTGTAGATCGCTTTGGGTAGAATGGACGTTTTAACAAGATTAGGTCTTCCAATCCATAACATAAGCTATCTTTCCATTTATTTGTGTCTTCTTTAATATCATCCATTAATATTTTGTCATTTTCAGTGTACAAGTCTTTCATCCCCTCGGTTAATTTTATTCCTAAGCACCTTCTACACTGTTGGTGGGAATGTAAATTTGTGCAGCCATTATGGAAAACAGTATGAAAGATTCCCAAAAACTTTAAAACAGAACTATCACATGAGCCAACAATCCAAGTTCTGGGTATATATCCGAAGGAATTGAAATCAGAAACTCAAAGAAATACTTGAGTTCCCATGTTCATTGCAGTGTTTTTCACAATAGCCAAGAAACGGAGACAGCCTAAATGTCCATCGACAGACAAATGGATAAAATACATACAATGCAGTATTATTCAGCCTTGAAAAAAAAAAAATGCAATCCCGCAACCTGCAGCAACATGGATGGACATGGAAGATGCTATGCTAAGTGAAATAAGCCAACAAATATTGTTCGATCTCTTATATGTGGAATCTAAACCAGACGAACTCATAGAAGCAGAATGGTGGTTGCCAGGGGCTTGCAGGAAGGAGGATAATGAGAAGGTGATGGTCAAACCGTACAAAGTTTCAATTATGCGAGATGAATAAGCTCTGGAGACCTAACAATAACTATATTGTATATTTAATTTGCTGAGAGGGTAGATCTTAATTTAAACACTCTTAGTACACATAATAATAATAATAATAATAGTAATGATAATGATGATGATGATGATGATGATGATGATGATGATGATGATGATAATGACGGAGGTAGGAGAAGACTTTGGGAGGTGATAAGTATGTCTTTGGCCTCGACGGTGCTGATGGCTTCATGGGTGTATACTTATCCTCATACTCATTGAATTGTATAGATTAAATGTGGATAGCTCTTGACATGTCCACCATACATCAATAAGATGGCTTTAAAAATAAATGTGTAATATTTAAAAAGAGGAGAAGGGAGAAAAGCATTACCAATTGAAGGAGAAACTTGAGATATCAACTACATACCGTGGATCGTCATGTTGTAGGTTCTGACTTCAAAAAGTAAACTAAAAAAAAGATATTTAAGAAAACATCAAACAGTTTGGGTATTAACTGAGGACAGGCAGAGCAACTGGAACTCTCACACGTGGCTGGTTCAGCCACTTTGGTAAACAGTTTGGCAGTTTCTCATAAAGTTAAATATACACTCACAAAATATCGCTTCTGGGTATTTATCCAAGACTCACGAAAACTATTATTTCACTCAAAACCCTGTATGTGAATTTTCTCTGTGGCTTTATTCGTAATTGCCAAAATGGAACGAACCCAAAGTCCCTCAACAGATAAATGGATAAATGACCTGTTGTACGTTCACACAATGGAAAACTATCCGGAAATGGAAAGGAACAAACTATTGGTCTACTCGACAGCGTGGATGAATATGGCAGAAACAAAATGCCACGTGAAAGGGACCACATTCACAAGCCCACGTGCTTATGACCCCTGCTCTCGAAATCCTGGAAAAGACACAACTATTAGGACAGGACTAGATGACTGGTGGCCAGGGGCTGGACGGGAAGGAAGGGGTTGGCTACAAAGGGACGCGAGGGAATTTTGAGGGACAACTGAAATGTCCTGAATCTTCATTGTAGTGGCAGCTACATGACTATGTGCTGTTGTCCCAACTTATCCACCGAAAAGGATGAGTTCTACTGAATGGAAATTCTACTTTAATTTAGAAACTGACATGAAGGAATTATCGTTAATTTTATTAGGGTGCTAACAGTACCGTGGGTAGAGTTATATTCAGAATTGTTTATGGGTGAAATGATTCCTGGCTGTATCTTTAAAATACCCCAAAGAGGAAAGAGAGAGAAATAGATAAAATAAATCTGGCCAATGTGGTGATTGTTGAAGCTGGGTAATCAGTACTGGGGGTTTCAAGATGCTATACTTCCTTCTTTTGTGTATGCTTGAATGTGATAATAATAATAAAAAAAAAGCAACAGGAAATTTAAACGAAAGAAAAAGTCACCTCGCCTGGCTTCACCGCTCACACCGTGTTAGACATGGACACATGGCTTCTTTCCACTTTAATTTTCTCGTTACTCAGATGTCAGTAATATCACTTATGCCATAAAATTTTACGACGACCAACTGAATTAGCATACATAAAGCGTTTAGGTACCTGAGCCACTGTAGGCCTTCAGAGAATGAAAATCATAATTATTATTAAATACTGGGTTCAAGTAGGTACAGACATACCTGACAGACTTGGGGTCGGGAAGGCAGGCAAGAGAATTAAGATTTACAAGGAGGCAAAAAACGTTTCTTTGCATGAGGGGGGAGGTTGACACATTCACCACAGGGCCTGTATGTTAGGGGGGTCATGGGTACAGCACAAAGTGGAGTTTACACGCTCCCTCACTCAGCCTCTCTCTACCTCTGATGTCGGTGTCTCCCAAAAAGAAAGCAGCAGAGATAAAAAAAAACCAAAAGACAATTGTCACTAGTAGCCCGAGTCCCTCTACCAGGTGGCAAGGAGAAAACAATTAAATGACTAGGTCAAGCTCTCTCTGCCGTGGAACCCCATCGAAGAGAAGACGAGAGAAAAAGGCATTTTCCTCAAACCTACTTGCCAGTACTAATGGCAATGAGGGAAGAAGCACAATGCAAATTGGCTTGCGCTAGAGCGAAAATGATCAGCTCGTGTTGCTGTAAAGGTTGAAGGAGAAGCTAGTTTCCCCAGGGGATCCAGGGAGTCGGCTGATGAGTGAAGACCTCTCTCTCCTTGTCTTTCAGCTGCGTTTCTCCCCGGGGGTTCGGCCAACCCTCCTCGTCTGAAGAGGTGTGTCTTCCTCATGGGGAAGGAAGGACCAGCACAGGGCTGTAGGCAGTTCCAGTTTTGACATCCTCTCAGCTCCCGAAGGAGTAACAGGAAGTCATCTGCCTCTTGGCGTCTGCACAAAACCCCAAGGGATGCCTCTCTGACTGGTCTCGTTGGGTCGTGGGTCCATTTCTCGGGCCCATCACTGTGGTCAGTGGGTGGCTC
>NW_011888804.1:4829939-4839532 GCF_000151845.1 Pteropus vampyrus
GTAACACCAACAAGCAATTCAGAAGTGATGCCAAATACACCGATACGAATTCCGTAACAAAAAAAGCACTTCTTGAAATTCCGTTTTTCTTCTCTACAAAATGGTGATCAAACAGCGATCCATATCAATGAGAATGCCACCTCCTTCCTCAGGAGCCCACGAGAGGACAAAACATAATTAACATTCGCCTAAGAGAAAGGACTCTTTTAACAGGGATTTTTGTTGGTGATGGTTATGAGCACAGAGCTGTCACTATGAGAACATGAACAAATCACGTCATCGCGATTTTCCAGGGGACTATAATGACACTGTGCCTGCCCTGTGCCTACTATGACGTAGAGGATCGATTAATAATGGACGAATAAATGGATGCCATCAACGGGTGTTTCTTATCTCGTTCATGTCTTTTATTGCCCGATAATTTAACCCCCACTCAAGGGCTCATTGGTCACTGATCACTGCTTGGCCTATTAAAAATGTTGATACCCACTCACCTTTTCCTTAGAGCCCTCCTTTCAAGTTTGAAATGTGGCGTGACTTCAGGATTCATGAGGATAAACACCTGCTTCACGGAAATCTATTATTATGCACTCGATGTACAGACACTTTTCCCCTTTGATTCGTACCTGGGAGATGTAATTGAAGAATAGTGGTCACTGAGAGTCATGGAGAAAAATATACCTTTGCAGGCTTTTGGTGGAAGCTTCTGGGCATAGTAATGGGTAAGCCTCATTCCTAGCCAGTGAACGCAGGCAAGTGGATGGCGTAAATGTTTTTTTTAAGGGGGGAGTCATTTATTTTTCAAGCAGAAAGTTTATACAGCTTGAGAGAATTATTTCAAAGGAAATGAAACCCACGGCATACGATGCTTACGGGGCCTTGTCCGCCTCCCTTCTCTCTGGCCAGCTATGAAAATGAGAAGGTCGCCCCCCTCCCTTGCCCCTCGCACACCCAGGTCTCACCATCACGGGCTTGACAACAGACATGTGCACAAGGGCAGCTCTTGTTCGAAAGGGCTCTGTGTCGCGCCTCAGTGGTCCCTGCTGAAGGATAAACTTTAGCAGGTTTTGTGGGTGTCGTGAAGCTGGTTGGTCCTTGAAGCAAGAAATCTGGAGATGTGAATATAAGCCATCAGCTTCTAAGACAGAAAATCTAGCCTGGACTGTGTCACTCGCCTGTGACCCTGAGCCTCGAGTTTCCCACTTATAAAGAAGCTGATGGACACAGTGCTCCCTAAGGTCTCTTGCAACTCCTATATGACATTTTAGGAAAGCTCAGACCACATATGTTTACTCACAGCTCTGTCTGGCAAAAGTCCTTCAAATGTCTCGCATTCTCGCGTGGGTCCCTTTTCCTCTTTAATTCTATTTCCCAACGGTCACGCCTTTATCCAGTCATTGAAAACAATTTATAATGCATGCCAATTTACAGGCCAGGCAATGCAATGGGCCCTGGAATATAGCAGCCAACCAGACAGAGCGCTTCCTCGTGTAGAGTTTTCATTCTCATGGGGAAGGCACACAATATCTAAGTCAGCAAGTGAACAACAAAGCAGTACCGGATCATGGTTTGTGCTCAACTAGAGGCATAGTCCTGCCTGGGTCTGAATCCTCCCTGAAAAACTGTGAGCAAGTTGCATAACCTCTCTGGGCCTCAATTTCCTCATCTGTAAAATGGCGATGGCGGGGGGGTGATAACATTATTTGTCTCGCAGTGTTATCGAGAGAATTAAATGAGTTCACAGCGAGAGCTCTTGGAACGGTGCCCACGTACGCCTTCGCTGCCGTCAGCACCCTCAGCCCCGCTGCATCTGCACCGTTCCGATGGGCCTGCCAATGCTTTCGCCGGTTCTTCTCTAGTTTCTCTCTCTTTTCTCTCTCTAGGCCTTCGGAGCCGGGCAGGTCCAGGGTCATGTCCTGTCCATCTCCTACTGGCTGTGTGACCTTGAATGAGTCACTTCACCTCTCTGATCTTTAGTTTTCTTATGTGTAAAAAGAGAATGACAATGATGATAACAACGATGATGATGACAACGAGGATGACGATGATGATGATGACGATGACGATGATGATGATGGTGACGATGATGATGATGATGACGATGACAATGATGATGATGATGATGATGATGATGACGATGACGATGATGATGATGACGATGATGATGATGATGATGATGATGGTGACGATGATAATGATGATGATTATGATTCCTTCTTCTACAAAATAATATTGTGAAGATTAAATAACAACATGTAGAAAGTTCTGGTCCTGATCGATATTTCCTTTCTTCTCTCTCTTTCACGTGTTTCTGTTTACAAAGTTTCTTTTCATTGTGATGCTACATTAAAACATTTGTAATGAGATTTTTAATGCAATCGATTTTCTTCTTATGTGTGCGATGCATTGAAAAACATTATTCGGACGTGGCATCTGGGCTTCCCCAGACTGCCAAAGAGGACCATAGAAATGTCTCAGGCTCGGCCAGTCCAGAACTTTCTGATGGCAGCTTATAACTTGTTACATCTGCTCGAAATTTCTCCAGCCTTAAAAATTCATTATTCGATCGGTGAGCTAACACCTGAAACGAATATGATCTTGAATGTCAACTGTGATTGAAAAATAAAAATCAATAATAAATAAGTAAAATGCTGAAATGGTTAAAAAAAAATTGGAGGGAGAAAAATGTCTCCTTATCATATCCATGTCTCTGACAGTCTCTGTCTCTGTCTGCTTCTCTCAGATCTCTGATTTTTTTTTTTTTTTTTTGTATTATGATCTTTTTGGGCTTGTCCATACATTATGCTCTAAAACATCTCTCTCTCCCCCGTGGCTTCCGCAAATAAAAAAATTGTGGTAAACTATTTTTTATGTGATCTCGCATAAAAGTTAGCATCTTAGCCATTTTTAGGTGTACAGTTCAGTAGCATCAAGTACATTCACGTGCTGTGTTAGCATCGCCATCATCCGTCCACAGAACTATTTTCATCTTGTGAAACTCAAACTCTGTCCCCATTAAACACCAACTCCCCCTCCCCGCCAGCCCCTGGCAATTACCATTCTACTTTCTATCTCTATGAATTTGACTCTTCTAAGAACCTCATGTAAGTGCAATCATACAATATTTGTCCTTTTGTGAAGGGCTTATTTCACTTAGCATCATATCCTCAATTTTCATCCATACCGTAGCCTGCGTCAGAATTTCCTTCCTTTTTATGGAGGAATAATATTCCATTGTATTGATATACCACATTTTGTTCATTATTCATCTGTCAATGAACACGTTGGCTTGCTTCCACCTTCTGGCTATTGTGAATATTGCTTTTCACTTCCTGAGTGGAATTGACCCGGAAGTGGAATTGCTGGATCAGATCTAATTCTGCGTTTGGCTTTTTAAGGGACCACCGTACCGTTTTCCACAGTGGCTGCACTGTTTTCTGTTCCCACCAGCAATGTGTGAGGGTTCTGACTTCGTCACAGCTTTGCCAACACCTGTTAATTTTCTTTTCTTTTTTGATAGTAGTCATCCAACAGGCGTGAGATGGCATCTCATCGTGGTTTTGATCTGCATTTCTTCGACCTTTTTCATGTGCCATGCCTTCTTTTTTTCTAGTCAATAACAATCCCATTGATTGGATCATAGAGAGAGTTAGTCGGGGGACAAGGAGAGCTGAGTTCAACTCTATCACTTACCAGCGAGCCTGTCATTAGAGAGGGAACTGCTCCTCTCTAAGCCCGTGTTCTCAGCCATAAAATGGAGCTGAAAATCCATCAATAGGTAGAATAAGAGAGACATTGGAGAACACAGACAGAACCAGGCTATCCTTTGATTCCTGAGAGTACGATAAATGGCTATGACCTTGGACCAGTCTGTTTAGCTCTCCG
The DNA here is from genome assembly GCF_000151845.1 of Pteropus vampyrus. NCBI lineage: Eukaryota > Metazoa > Chordata > Mammalia > Chiroptera > Pteropodidae > Pteropus > Pteropus vampyrus. The sequence continues at coordinate 4,833,825 of NW_011888804.1, forward strand.
AACTTGAGAGTCCTCATCTATAAATGACGGTGACAGTACTAGCCCTCCCCCCATCGAGCTTGTGGGGGGATTAAATTAATCATCGCAATGAAGAGTTTAGAAGAAACTTGGACCGAGTTAAATGCTCAACCCATGTTATTATAATCTCTCAAAGTTTCATAGTGAGAATTATTTTTAGTCTCTATAAATTGCCAGACATATTAAAGAGTTGAAAAGTTGTTCCCTGTTATTATTAGTAACTGGTTCCTTTCACTCTCCCAACTGATGTGGTATAATTTCTCATTAAACACCGTCACTGGGAACCAGCTATGTCTCCCCACCTCGGCCTTCTTTAAACCCAATATATTTTTAAGAGGTTTTCCTTTTCTGCCCATTGCATATTTGCTTTTATTATTTTTAAAAAAAGTAATTAAAATAACATTTTAATATTGGTTTTCCTTTTCTGTCCATTTTATATTGGCTTTTACGATTTTAATTGCACGAGAAATGCAAGCCTATTGGAGGAGAAATAAAAAATTCAGATATACAGTCGGGATAAAAGGGGCCTCGTAATCTCACAGCCAGAGAGAAACACGATTAAGATTTAGATTGACAGCTTTGTAGACACGCAGGCATGCATACATACCTTTTTTAGATTAAATATGCCACCTTCCAACTACCTTTTTTTGCTTATTGCAATATACAGTATTATAGCTATCGTTTCGGGTTCATAATACAGACCCCAAAACATTGTTTTTAGAGTCAGTATAGTATTCCTTATGAATGTACTACAAAATTTCAACTCATCCCCTCTTGTTGGACAGATAGGTTATTTCCATCCTGCACATTGTAAGCCACCCACAGGTAGGATCATTTCTGTACTCACTGGTTTCTTCATACTGTTTCTGAGCAATTCCACAGGGTCGGGCAGAGTTGCAAGGACCCTGCGTGGATGTTGACGCTGAACGAATTAAGACTCTGGGCTCTGGTCCCACAAGGGGCTCCCGGCGGACAGTTTGTGAGGGTTTCCCCCCCCTCTGAGCTCACTGCCATTGTAAAAATGAGAGGTCGCGAAGAGGTCACAAGAGGCCTGAGATGATGATACCCGTGGGGGCCTGTTGACTTCTAAAGAAAAGAGAAGGGATCATTATTCACCGATAACCTACCATTTCCTGGCAACTCCCAGCATGCCGCAGTACACTTCTGGTTCGGTGTCCCCTGATATTTCATATAATGATGAGCCTGATGGCCCACTGAGGTTGCATCATCACACAGGAAGAAAGCAGACATGTGCAGAACAGGAAGACTTTATTTTTCTCCCTGAATCACTTCCCCATTTTCCCCTCTTTGCCAGGATATCCACCACCTCCTTGTCCCAGTAAAGGTAGAAAGGACACGGTGGCCCCTGGGTAGCCCTCTGTCATGTTTCACAGGTCATGACCACCCCGAACCTCCCCTCCCGCCACAAGAAGTCTCGACACCCCGCCCTGAGACACACTCCCACCCGCTCCCCGCACAGCAGCCTGGAAACCAAGGTCATCGACCCGCCGAGGACAACGTGTGAGTGTAGCTGACGCTCGCTACGTGCTGTAAAGTGCACTGTATGCCTCACATACATCTCATCTGATGTGCACAAAAGTCCCAAGAGGAAAGGATTACTATTCCTATCGTACAAAAACAAAAGCGAGAAAGTTGCAGAGGCTCAGAGCGTCCCAATGCCCCACGGCTAGGAAGCAGGTGGGGCAAGTTTTGAATCCCAAACCTTCAGGTCCTGGTGCAGCCAATTGCGGATTTGCACTGCCTCTCTGAACTGTACAGGAGGCAAGGCTGACTCATCACACGTGTTCTGGAGGCCCATGGGACACCTCGACTTTTCAGTGTTAATCTCTCCTTTCAGTCAACACAGGATTGCTGTGTGTCCATCAAAAAGGCCAGTTATATGATCGCAGATATACATGTGTCATACACACATATGTGCACATGCATACACACATACACATATACATGTATGACCTATATTCTTCATACATGTATATGTACATAGTCTTCGTATACACACATGTATACATATATGTATATTCTTCGCATATATACATACACATACATACAAATGGAGAATCAAGTCAAAACTAAATACATTATGTGTATGTGTGTGTATATGTATGAATCAGGTCAGAAACTAAATCCAATGATTATTCTCCCTCATTTAGGAGCTCGCTGATGTATTCCTGACATTCTAATGAGAATGGTTGGAAATATTGACCATTTCACACCTCAGGTTCTCCAGTTGGTTGCAATTTTTTTTTCCTCGAAATAATACTTCTCGAATTTAAAAAACAACCACCACCATGTATTGCGACAAGAATGTGACGTGTCTGGGACCACTCAGGTCAGGATAAGTGTTCGTGGTTCCTGTCCACTGGAAGGCGAGTGGCCCAGAGTTTAAAGATGGATTCACACACAGCCATTATAACCCGCATTTCCAGAATGCCTGCCATCAAAAGCGGAATGTGTAAGGGTATTGCGGAAATGTATGCCGGCTAGTGTTTTGGTGACTTTGTCTGGATCAAGACCATGGGCAGGGAAGTCACTGTTGTCTCTAGCACACATGCAGACGTACTTCTCGCCACAGTAGATGCCTCCATTCAGAGTGATCAACCACAAGCTGACCTTGCTCCCAGACCGCCAACTCGGTGTGGGGCTGGGCCACAAGGCAGCTGGACTTTACGCAGGGGACAACAGGGACTTCTGTTCACGTGGAGAGGCTGGGACTTTATTCCACGTGGCCACAGAGGAGGGGACTGATGTCAGTGAGTGAGGACCACTGGGAGGCTGATTTCAAGTATGGCGCCTCTTTTCTCTATGTGATGGGGACATGCGCATTAGTGATAAAGGACTTACTAAGAGAAAATTAGGAAGGGGACACTTTCGAGCCAGACCCAGCATGCCAGACCCGGTGCACTCAAGAAGATATTATTCGCCCTCGTGAGGTTCAGAGAGAGCCCCACGCTCCCATTCTGATGAGACCAGGGAGAAATACCGGCCGTCCCGTGGCCCCAGTGTCCCCTGCCTGCCACCCCCTTGGCTAAGAGCTGACATTCAGGCACTTCCTCTGGAACTCGACAAACCGTCTCCTGCTGCCACAGACATCAGCTAGAGAGCACTTCCTGGGAGCTCTGTGGAAAGTTAATTGCTGGTCTCCCAGCAATAATTACACCCACGGTCGGAACACAAAGCAAAGCAACACATTTCGCCATCGCAGGGTGGAGAGGGCAGGGGGCGTCACGGAGCCTGTCGAACTGAAGGTCTCCGTCCTTACAGTTTAGGGCTCATGACAGTCTCAGCGTGTCCTGAGCACCGAAGCCTCGGGTGAGAGAGAATGTGACAGATCACCAGGGACCTCAGTGATGGTTTCTACGAAGCACGAGGTCACATTTCCCATGAGCTCAGCGTGTCTGTTGTTTGACTCTGGAAAACTCCTCAGTTCAGGGCATCACTTGCTGTCCCTGGAGGTGACTCGTTTGGGTGTCTCAAGGATGGTGGCTGAGACTAGCCCCAGCTTCTCCCCTTGTCTGCCAGCTGCTGAAGAAAAAGTCTTCACTAGCAGTGGTAGCAGTTAATATCTGCTTATGTTGCCAGGTAGTTTCAAAGTCATCTGGATGGGGCTTTATCTCGGTGGGGTTAAAGATAACCACAAGGTTGGCCACAGGTTAACAGGTTATGAGTGGCAGGTACATGGAGTTTCATAAAACCATCGTCTCTCCTTTCGTATGTGTTTGAAAGTGTCCGTGTAAACAAGTTTTTCGAAATGTTTTTGGTTCCCTGGACAAGTAAAATCTCATTTGCTATAATGTCATCTAGTAAAATATAAGTCGCTAAATTTATAATTGCTAACATATAATTTTCTAAGCTGGAGAAGTAAAAATTGAAAGCAGGACTCAAATGAAAACCTTTAAAAAGCATTTCGGGCGTCGAAGCCAACCAAGGAAAACGGCGAAGGCGTCAAGGCCAAAGCGGGAGCTTGCCTCAGGAACCTCGCTCAGCGGGGGTGAGTGGGAGCCAACGGGGCCAGCAATCGGGTGCTTCCTGCCTTGCTTCCCAGGATGGAGGGATGAGAAGGAAAGCGGATGGGAAGACTCGAGCGCAGGTGCTGGAGGCCTGGGACCCACAGGCTAGCGAGTGCCCTGGTGGGGCTCCTGAGTTATGCACGCAGGGCCCTCCCAGGGGCGTGGGGTCTGCTGACCAGAGCTAGAGGTCCTCTCATTACTTTTACTGTCATGGCAGACTGCGAAGGGGCCTCTGCATCAGACAGACCTGGCTCCGCGTCCCAACTCTTTCTTCCCATTAGGCGCCGTGTAATCTCGGGGGAGTCACTGAGGCTCTCTGAGTCTCTTTCCTCCTCTGTCGAAGGGGAATAAGGGCAGACTTGAACTCTGAGGACGACTGGGAGGGTTTGGGAAGACCCGTTTACCCAAAGTGCCATAGGTTTCGTCACGTTTCTATGGTACTTCCAGCACGCGCTGTCTCAGAGGGTCTTAATGGCGTCTAATCGTTCACAAACATCTTGGAACCACATATAAAACTATCTCTGTTATATAGAGGAAGGGAAGAGGGAGGAGAAAGGGTCTCTAAAGAGAATGTGTCTAAATTCTCTAGGTGTCCTATGACCCTCAAAAGGTCAAAAGTCATTGCTGTCCACTAGCGCTGTCCAGTAGAACCCCCTGCATGGCCCAAGCAGAGCTGTCCAATGCAGCTGCCAGTAGCCCTAATGACTGTCCAACCCGGAGAACTGAATTTATTATATTTAATGTCCAATAAACGTGCAGCTTTAGGTGGTCTCATTGTAACACCCTAACTCCCCTGTAAGAGAGGGTGGGGAAGCTGAGGCTCAGAGGCACTGAGGGACGTACCCCAAATTATCCAGCGGGCCGTGAAAGGGCAAGAATCGGAGGCCGGGCCCGCCGAGCGAGTCCTCTGTTCTCTCTGCTGCACTTAGAGGCCTCGGGACCCACCCTCCCTGCTGGACCAGCGGCGGCACCTTGGCCCTGGGGATGAGTCAACGCGAAGCTCGGGGGTGCAGGTTGCGGGGGGCGGCCGCTCCCCGGGGTGCTCATGGGGCAGAAGGACCGCTCTGAGGAAGAGTGCTGTCTTGGGCTGAGACGAGAATGTCGGGGCACGTGGTTTATTTGGGAGGGGACCCCAGAAAGCAGGTGTAGGAAGGAAGGAAGGGAAGAGACCCAGTACGGGGTGTGTGAAAGAGGTGTTTCCTTTGGGCGTTTGAGGGTGAATGCTGGCAGGGACCGCTGAGAGACAGACACGGCGGACACTACACATCAGCGTTGACCACTCACCGGAGGAGGAAGTCGGGGCGGTGCTGCAAGCCTTGTCCGTCACTGGCTGGGGTCTGCTCTCAGGGGACTCAATTTCCCAGCCCTGGAGGCTTGAAAGTGGGCTGAGCGTGTCAGAGAAAGCCATGAGATGGAAAGCTCGTGCAGTAGGGACCCTCCAGCACGCACAGGTCGGGGGGTATCGAGGGGACTCAGGGAAGCACCAACAGCTTCCGCTGCTAACGTCAGCATCGAAGGGGAGCCGATGAGAAAACCCAGGTCCCTAAGCATGGCCAAGATCTTAGGGCACATTCTTTGTGACCCGATTAACTTATTTGAAATCACGTGCCCTTTATTTCGAATAATCTGTCCTTATACAACGATGTAAGAGGACATCAAATA
>NW_011888804.1:4841137-4850612 GCF_000151845.1 Pteropus vampyrus
CAGACGTGTGAAGGACGAGTCATCTGATCATTCCGGTCCCCAGCCTTCGAGCCACCCCAGCTGATGCTGAGTGGGACACAGACAATCTGTCTTTACCAAGCCCTGCCATATTGCATATCTATGAGCAAAATAAATGGTGTTGCGGTTTTCAGACACTAAGTTTTAAGATGGTTTGCCCCCAAGCTATAATCGCCTGGAACACAAAGTATCAAAGCACTTGGCAAAGATATGATTTAACTGAATCTATAAACAATAGCTACCAAGGTAAGTAGCTCTGTGTTGCAGATGTGGAAGTAGGACTTGGAGAGGCGAGATGACTTGACCAACATCACACAGCAAGGAATTGTAGAAGCCAGAATTCCTACCCAGGCCTCTCTAGCTGCAGAATCCACATGTGTTTACCCAAGATGAGGCCAGAGAAGAATCAAAATTATCCAGCGGCCAACACAGCCGTGTCACCTAAAAGAGAGTCCCCAAAACTAATGAAGCAGACTTAGGCATTTCACTTTATCAAGACTCCTTTTCCCAAGTAAGAACACTGCATGGAGCATCTTTCAAAGGGTTCCTCCACGAAGGGACTCCTTTATGTCCTGCCTCCCACCGCTGCAGTCCTTGGAGAGGTCCAAGATTGTGGGAATGGGATATGTTGAGTGTGGGAAGACGTTTGTTTGGAAGCCTAAGGTTTTATGGGAATTCCTCCATCTCTGGGGACAGATGGTGGCTTACGCCGAGCCACTGATACACATGCCGATTAACCTAGACTGAGGTTTATGATGGGAAAATGCAAATAGAATGTTTCCTCCAACGCAGCCTTTCCATTGAACTCTGACCAAAACCCCAACCACCACCAAGAAACAGCCTCACAAAATAAAATACAGTCGAAGAATTCACTAACAGTTACTGCGAATGTAACGCGTGCCTCGATTTAAACTGATCGCATCGGTACTGTGTAGCCTGTACCATTATTATGCCCAACGTCTGGATGAGAAGACCGAGGCCCCCAAAAAGCAAGTGATGTGACTAAAGTCAAGTAGCTAGGAGTTAGAAGAGGTGGAATCTGAACCCCGTTCTGTCTGATTCGAATGTCTGTGCTCTTTATAACGGCGAGACTGACTTCCTATAGATATGGGGAAGAAAGAGCAGACCAGGTGGAAGAAATTGTGTGAGCAAAGGCAAGAAGACGAAAAGTCAAGAATTGACTTTCCAATTCTACAGAACAGAAAACACAGCGGTCATAACGATAATGACATAAAATGCATTCAATAGCTTTTGAACGAATGTCTCTGATGGAGGAGGAAACAGAGCCCCAGAGACCAAAGGGACCTGCTCACATCTTGTCCACATTAGACCCAGGACCTGGATCGAGGACCCTGATTCTCTGACCGGGGCTCTTCACACTGCCTTGATATGAAGCTCTAATTGACTGACTGCTTCTTGTATGCCAGCCCCGAGGTTAACCTCCTTTCTTTACATTACCTGTCTTACCTCTGTTTTCACATAAGTTTCTGAGAACTCGAGAGACTTCCTCAAGGTCATAGACCTAGGAAGTGGCAGAGGCAGGATTAGAATTTAGGACAACCAAACCCCTGGAGCCCATATTCTAAAGCTCTACCATACTGCGTCCCGATTAGACTAAATTCACCAAATAGTTTTGGGGGTGTTGCTTTGTATCAGACCGGGAGGATGTATTGGGCTCACTTAAACATCAGTGAGAGCTAAAATTGAATTTGAGTTTTGCCCCAAGTAAGCCACATAACCTTGGAGGGTTAACCTCTCTGAGCCCTAGTTTCTTCTCTACAGTATGGGGATAATCTCAGCACTTAAGGCTTAGGTTGACGGCGGATGTAACTCTCAGTTAAGTATCTTAAAATATTTAGATAATGACTGTTACATTGCTAGTGTTTTTATTGTCTAAAGAGTGTGGATTCAGCAGCAACCTGGCCCCTGCTAAAGGACTGACCATCTAAGCAATGAAGGAGACTCGCCACCAGGGGGCAGCAGAGCTCCAGCAGAAGCTGTAGGCTCCACCACCCCAACCCCAGTTCTGGCCACGCCCCTTTAGGTGTGGGATCCTCAGTATTATCATCAGCCACGCTTTTGCTTGGTTTGATCATAAAGAGAAATGGCAGGTGCATCTTGTTTTAAGCAAAACCAGTTGTTTAAAAGACCCAGAAGTCTGGAATTAGATGAAGCTGGCTGTGTGACTTTGGATAAGTCATTCACCTTGCTAAGCCTCAGTCTTTTCGTCTTTAAAATATGGATAAGACAATACCTACCGCATGACACTGTTGTAAGAATTAAATAAAATAATCTCAAGTAGAGCACTGCAGGGAAAGAGTAAAAATCCAGAAACAACAAATAGTCATTAAAAACAAGCACAGACTCTAGATCTTCAAAGTTCTCATCACAAATAAGAAGTGACAACTATGTGAAGTGATGGATGTTAACCAGACTTATCGTAGTGACACTTTCACAAGACATGCATCCATCAAATCATTCTGTTGTACACCTGAAATGAATACAATGTTGCATATCGATTATATCTCAATAAAACTCAATACAAATATCAATAATAATAAAAGCAAATAAGCACACAATGAAGAATTCGATTAAGAAGTTTTAAAACTTAAGGAAAACAGTCCTTGTTTCTACTGAAGCAAAGGTCTATGCATGAGGATGCTCACCACAGTGGTCCTTATAATATTGGCAAAATGGGAAGAAGTAGAAAGCCAATCATAGGGAAAACCAACCGAGGGGGGAACTGGTTAAGTAAACGAAAGAGTATTTATGTTAAGGATGCTCAGCATGATGCGGATCATCTTGACCTTGACACTGACTCGAAGAGAGAGCAACAATGTGTTGTTGCACAAAAAAGTAACTGTTACAAGCCAGCAAGCGTGGTACATTCCCATGCACGTAAAATGACTCGTATGTGTGTGTACGCATATGTGACGTCCTAGAGTTATGTATAGAAAATTCATCAGATATAAACAGTGGTTATCTTTGCATGGTGGGATTTAGAGGTCACTTTTAGCTTTTTATTTTAAAAGAAACAATTCAAACAAATGAAGAGGCAACCTATAGAATGGGACAAAGCATTTGCAAATCACATTACCTAACAAGGGGTTAATATCCAACATATATAAAGAACTTATACAACTCAATATAAAAAGTATTGAACAATCTGATTACAAAATGGGCAGAGGATCTGAATAGGCAGTTTTCCAAAGAAGACATAGAAATGGTCAACAGGTCCATGAAAAGTTGCTCAACATCACTTATCAGGGAAATGCAGATCAAAACCACAAGGAGATGTCACCTAGATCTGTTAGGATCGCTATTACAAAAAAAACACAAAAGATATTTACAACACCCTCGTGCTCATTGCAGCATTATTCACAACAGACAAGATATGAAACAGCCTGTGTCCATCAACAGATGGATGCAGAAAGAAAATGTAGTATTTACATACGATGTAATATTATGGAACATTATTCAGGCATAATAAAAAGAAGGAAATTCTGCCATTTGCAAGAAGGTGGATGGACCTTGAGGGCATTATGCTAAGTGAAATACATCAGACAGAGGAAACAAATACCATATGATCCCACTTATGCGTGGACCCTAAAAAAAGCCAAACTCCTAGAAACAGAGAGTAGACTGGTGACTGCCAGGAGCTGGGGTGTCAGAGAAATGGGGAGATGCTGGTCAAATGGTACAAACTTCCAGTTTTGAGCTGAAAAAGTTCTGGAGATCAAATACACAGCATGGTGGCTATAGTTCACAGTACCGTGTTGTATGGTTGAAAGTTGCTAAGAGAGTAAATCTTAAATGCTCTCGCCACACACACACACACACACACACACACACACACACACACACACACTGTAAGTGTGTGAGATGATGGGCGTGTTAACTAACCTTTCTGTGGTAATCATTTTGCGATACATGTGTATCAAATCATCACATTGTACGCCTTAAGCTTTCACAATATTACATGTCAATTGCATCTGAATAAAGCTGGAAGAAAATTCACATTTGACAGAGAAGTTGCAGGTGGAGCTCTCATAAACGATGTCATTTGCCTTTGTATCTATAACTATGCCTTTACTTATATTTATAGCCACATCTACATCTACCTACACACCTGTTATAATTGTATTGCCATGGAGCCATTTGAAAGTAGATTGCAGACATTAAGACACTTTACACCTTAGTTCTCCAGCATGAATCTCCTAAGAGCAAGGATAGTCTCTTACATAATCACAGGACAGTTATCTCTATTATCTAATATACCATCCACATGCAAATTTCACCAAAAGTGCATACATGTGCACTTTTGGTGAAAACTGCATGTGGATGGTATATTAGTATGTGTGGTATATGAGTATGGGTGGAAATTTGCATGTGGATGGTATATTAGTATATACATATATGCACAAACACACACATACACACACATACTTATTTCTAAATGGTGATCATTTTTATTTTCCTTTTTATCCTTTTCAAAATTAATTATTTCTTTCTTCCTAAGGTCAAAAATATCATCTTCACAATGAAAAATGACCATAAGGTATGTCCACTTGGGGACGATGATACAATACAACTCAGAGACTCAATGAGTTCTTTATTGTGGGAAAAAGTAGGAACTCAAAAGCAACCATGGGGCCTGCTCCCGCCCCCACCCCTGCCTGGGAGAGCCTCTCTCTCCCTTTCTGGAACTGCCTGGGTTGGGGGTGGGGGGTTGGCGCCACCGAGCTCAGCTGGGAGGATTCTTCCTGGCTGAGTCACCGGAGAAGCCTCAATGCCATCCCAGGCTCACTCAGATAGGCATCAAAGACAGGGGACCACTCCATTCCCGCTGTCCTGTGTCTGGGCAAGCCTGCTCCAGCAGGTCAATGGAAAGAGCCTCGGGCAACTGGAGATTATGGACTAGGAGACTCCTTTTTCTCTTTATAATGTGACTTTTTTGAGAGATTGAGATAGGGTATGGAAGAAAACCTCCAATTCTTATCCAGGAGACCAAGAACGAAGGCTCTATGACCATTTCAGAGGACAGCATGTGGAATATTTATGTGCCCTACACCCTAGCAGTTCCACTCTGGGGGATTATGCCCTAGAGACATGCGGATGCACATGCACCCGAAGGCATAAGCCAAGAATGTGGTTGCCACATCATTTGCCTGATGGCTCCAAACTAGAAATGGCCCCAAGCCTACCCACAGTGGCTCAGGGAGATGGTGGCATACTCGTACAATGAATGACATATGCAGCAATGAAAACAGGGAACACACAACTGCCCGTGACACAGACAGATCTCACAGATGGCATTTTGAGGGGAAGAAGCCAGACTCGAGGACCTCACAGAGCCTGCTTCTGTGTATATAAAGTACGAAAGCAAAAGAGGCAATGTTAAACTCTATTGCTTACTGAGGCTTACGTGGGGGCTAAAAAGAACAAGTTTTCCTCCCACCTTCTGAGTTCTAACCAGGTTAATAAATTAACAGAGGCAGATTAACAGGAGAAAATCAAATTTTTAATACATGTCCATGGGGAATCCACATAAGCATGAAAATTCCAAAGACAGCAAGGCAAAATTGGGTATATGTGACAATTTGGACAAAGAAAAAAAGGGAGGAATGGGGTCTTAGATCTGAGAAGTGAGAACGGGTGATCGATTGACAGGTTGTTGAGGCAGACAAAACGCACACGCGCACACACACGCGCACACACACACACACACACGCACGCACACGCGGGGGCAAATTCTTGCAAGACAACTCAGAAACAGTGAGACACAGGGGGCGTCTAGCTAACAGGCCTCTGCTGAAGCCCTATTTACCATACTCAATTCAAATTAGGCTAAGGCGACACCCTAAGATCTCCTTCCTGAAGCAGGTTTTCCTGTCTGACTCTCTTGGGCAGGAAAGGGTCAAAGGTTCTTTCCGGGTCTTTTGTTTCTCGATAAACAGCTTAAACTCAATATCCCAAATAAGGTGGCTTCAGGGAGGCAAAACTTTGCAGGGTAGTGATTACTCTTACTCACGGGGGGACTGGAGCAGAGTCGGGATGGTGATAACCCTGACATCCACTTTCTAAGTATTGGTTAAACTATGTGTATCCCACGCAGTTGCGTTTCGCCAAACACAGAAACAAAATGCACGTTACAAAATAAAAGGCCTAAAGCATCCCACAGGTGGTTCCTCACCACCACCTAAACGGCTCGAGAAGAGCGTTTTACAGGTGGGCTATCCCACCTGACGCCCGGCTATAAGACACAGAACTCAAAGTCCTTTCCAGTCAGTCAATTCAATCAACCGCCACGGAGAATCCGCTGTGTTCCGGGCGTAGTGCTGAGTGTTAAAGCTTCGTGGATGAGGAAGACACAGTTTCTGTCCTCTGAGCTTAAAATCTAGCAAGGGGATAGGTCAACAAGCAGGCAATGCAAGGTCACATGACGATGCCCACAATGGGGCGAGCTCGAAGGGCTGGAATGCTTCCTTGAAGAAGCAGCAGCCAAATGAGAACGAAGGGACAAGTCAGGTTAGTCTAGGGATGGAGAACACGGAGCACATCCCAGGCAGACGAGATAGATTGTATGGAGTCCCAGGGGTGCATGCCAGGGCCTGGGCTCAGGCTGGGCCGTGGAGTGTAGGCTGCAGGGGAGCAGTGAGTGAGATGACCACGGAAGGTGGGGGCCAGAACAGGGGGTGCCTTAAAGCAATGAGAAGATGTTACTGCAAAGGCAACAGGGAGCCACTGAAGATGGGTTTGGAGCAGACGGTGTCAGACCGATTTAGAAGGAAGAAATGGGAGCAGATTAGAGGCTGTGAGGGTCATTCAGATGAGAGATGACAGAAGCTTGGTCTAAAGCCACACCACAGAAGTAGCCACGGAGGCAGGAGACTCAGAAAATAGTGAACGAAGCCAGTTCTGAACATAATTCTGAGGCAGTGGGAGAGGCAGGTTGAGAATTCACCCATTTACGGACTCCTGGGTGAGCTCGCCTGCTGGTCCACGGGCCACACTTAGCAGCAGCAAAGTTCCACGTGACACCAGGCCAGGCTGTGTCTGATTGTTCTGAAAGTGTCCCAAATGTATTTAGATGAAGTACAAACTCTGTTCGCCACTGGCTGCTTCACTTACCAGCTGGTCCGATGATCACCTTCATTCTCAGAGTCCTCACCTGTAACGGGGGTGAAATAGTGAATCTCAGCAGGGCGGTTCTGCCAAGGTTAAGCAAGGAGGCCTGACGAATGGAAAACGAATTCCTTATCGGCCTGAGCCGAATAACGAGGGAAACAAAATATCACGGAATTGACCCCAAAGGCAAAAAACGAATTCATTAGAGATCTTGGACGACTGAGAGATTCTGTGCGGTGCCATTCTCCAGTTGAGTGCAGGTGCATTGACATGAACTCTCTGAGCTGATCAGAGTGGGCTCTTGGCTTGAAGCCACACCGATCTCTGCATTGGCCACATGGCTTCTTAGGGGGCCTCCCCGGGGACTTAGGTGGCCCAAGTGTCCTAGCCATGTAGGAGAGGACTGACTGTCTGTGCATGAGGAAAAGGAGGAAGTTCTGATATCCTTTCTTCGGGATTAAAAAAAAAAAAAATTATTGGCTTTGATCATCTTTTCGTGTTAAAGAGAGAAAGTATACATATTTGATGAAAAAGATAACAATTCCTGCCGTGGACTGAGCCCTAATTAAGGCGCTTGGTTTCACATCATTATCTCTTTTAATCTGCTCTATTTCCTTATGATGAGATTTCTGCTGTTATCCTATTTTGCAGATGAACAAACTGAAGCTCAGAAGACGACCTTGCCGGCCCAATGTCACACAGCGAGGAAGCAGGAGAGAGAGCCCCGATTCCCGAGCGGTGGCAGGCACCTCTGAGAACTCCCGAGAGGCCTCAAAAGGAAAACAAACCCTACCCTGGGCCAATCCCTAAGGACATTTCGCTATATTTTTCCTCATGTCTTTGCATAGATATTTTTTTTTAAAAATTCATTCGGGAGCATACTGTGTATTCAGCCTCACTGAACATTTCAATGGATTTTTTATGTTATATAAAACAAAGTAGCTGATGCTTGCTTGCTTTTTCTTTTCAATTCAAAGACATGCAGGTGAAAGAGAAACCTCACTCTCCTCCAGCCCTCCCCTCCCCCACCCCAGCCCAGGTGTCTTCACCAGCTACTCCTGTGTATCTTTCTCTCCGAACAGGTATTTACACCGGTTCTGTGCCGGCCCCTGCACTTAGCTTTGGGATCAAAGACACGTAAGGAAGATAAATCAAGAGCCCTTTCCTCTAAGGCCAATCTGGGTCTAGCTAAGGCGGCGTGGGGTTAGACATACCTGGAGAGATGGATAAGTGTAGAAAGAAGAAAAACAAAAATAAATGGTGTATTATAGGGAAGAGGGGACCCCCCGGGGAACTCAGAGTTTCTTGAGAAGGTAGAAAGAGAGTAAGGCCTTGACAGGAATGAGAAAGAAACTCAGGAACCAGCTGGAGGTTCCACCAATTACTGGGACATCCTGGCAGAGGACATTTAGCTCACACACTGCTGCTTTGGAATGAGAGGTTTACCTAGGGGAGTCATTCTCATTTTTTGCAAGGGAGGATTTTTTTTCCCCCCATGCGGAGGCATTTTGCAATGTCTGATCATATCTTTGATTGTCCCAAATGGGGGTGAAAGGGTGTTCGTACTGGCTTGTAGTGGGGAGAAGCCAGGAACCCTGTTGAACACCCTGTGGAGCTCGGGGCAGCCCTCACATCAAATTATCCGGCTCAAAATGCCAGTAGCCCTAAGGCTGAGAAGCCGTGGCCAGGATAGCTAGGAGGTGTGTTGCTCCCCAAAGCAGATTCCCGAAACCGGATTCTAGATCAGCCACTTCCTAGCTAAGTCGTCGTGAGAAAATGTATTTTCCTCTCTCTGCTTCAGTTTCTTCCTCTGGATAATGGGAGATAACAGTAGGCTTTTGAGAAGGCTAAACTGCATGAAGAAGCATGTACACAGTACCTGGCACATAGTAGGCACTCGATAAATGTGAGGAGTTTTTAAAACACAAGTAAAAGTTGGGGAGGGGCGGGGGGATTGTAGAGATGTAAGCAATATCTTCGAATGCCCCAGAGGAGACATTTGAGGCCTTGACGGTGTTTGAACATTTGCAAAATTTGACATTCGAGATAATTCGCCTGTTTTCAAAAAAGCTCTTTAAACATACACGCACAACTGTTATTCCTCAGGAACTGGAATGTGGGAGAACTAAAGGCATTTGGGGGTAGGGGGTGGGCTTAATCTTTTTTTTTTTTAACAAGAAGACACGTATTACTTTTGTAGTTAAAGACTATAATTTGAAAAGTGTCCGATTATAGGGGAAAACAAAACAAAACAAAACAAAACAAAGATTATAAATAAAACGCAAAACCAAAATAACCTCTAAAGATTATTATTTTTTAGAAAAGTCTT
>NW_011888804.1:4852372-4856921 GCF_000151845.1 Pteropus vampyrus
GTTTCCATGTGTCGCCTGAGGTCGTAAAATCTTCAAGATAAGCAGGAAAGTCTTGACCTTGGGGGACAACACTCTAACCCAACAATACAATTAAACAACTAATCTCTCTCATCTCAAGAGGCTTTTTGGAGTCAGGAACTGCATAAATAAATCCCAGTATCCTTTTCTGATCTTCATGCAAACAAACGGTATTAGCACATCAAAGGCTGAATTCTTTAGAATGTATGTAGACCTGTCCCCAGGTGGGAGGTGGGCCAGACTGGAAGATCCAGGCGGTTCAGAAATTATTAACCCACCCAACGGTTCTTGGACTTCACTCCTTACTAGCTGTGTGATCCAGGTCAAGTCACCCTACCTCTCTCTGCCTTAGTTTTCTCATCTGTAAAATGAGGGCAATAATAATACGCACCTCATAAACTTGTGAGAATGAAATGAAAGTAAAATATCATTTATTGAGCAGTTAGGATGTGCCAACCCCTGTTCCAAGCTCGTTTCTTACACTGACTCTCACGGCAACCCACGCGTTAAATGAGTTCCTATATAAGGGAATGGATTACTACATAATGAAATGATGGGTGTGAAATCTACCCAGCAACGTGTGAAATACATTATACTGAGTAAGAACAATCAAAAATAATAAGTAAACTCCCAAATACTAGGTCAGTATTCAAATTTCTGAATGCAAGGACAGGAAGAGTGGAGAAGTGAACCCCAAAGTTTTGGTGAGCTGGTGCATGATTCAACGTGTCTTGGGTTGCTGTTATATAATTGTTTTTGCAAGAAATGAAATTGATGTCTATATAATATTTACCTACAAATGAGCAAGAACAGCTGAATAGGGTTTGAGGAGCAAAGGTAGAGATGGGTACACACACACACACACACACACACATATACACACACACACAGCTATCTAATTACACATCTGTGTGTATATATGTTTGTTTCTGGAACTCCGTGTACCTGCTCTTATCACTGCACTTTGAGGAAAAGTTTGTCAGGAGGCCAATTCTGTAGGCAAATGCTATCGAAGGGTTTCACCCCACATTTTTGTGTGTCACAGACCCTTCTCCTCCCTGGAAAATGCACGTACCCAGAACCCAGAAGGTAGGTGGCCTCATATTTATGAGAATTCATAGACCTCCTCCACAACCCATCCACTGAAGCCCTGGGGTTCCCAGGTTAGGGACCCATCCTGCCTTTTAGGATTTCATCCCCTTCCCCACAAAAATATGTATTAAGCACCTACTATGTGCCAGAGAATGGGCCAAGTGCCTGGGACCTAATGGTGAGCTGTTAGCATTCACACATTCTCATTTCCCTGGTTTACTCACAGGTTGCTTGAGGAAAACCTGTAGCCACCGGGTAAGTAGATATTACTGTTATCTTTGTTTATCAAGCAGGAACACCGAAACTCAGAGAAGGTAGAATGCATGATAGGTTTATCTGTAAGTACAGGAGACAAAATTCTGAACCCAGAGGCTGGGGTTTTCACCGCAGAGGTCACGTGAGAGTTTATCATCCGGTGGATCGAACCGGATTCTGTCTCTGGAAGGTGCTGTGTGGCCTTAGATGACTTACCTTAACTCCCTGAGTCTGTGCTTCTTTATGAAAATGAGTAATAGGAATATCACCGACTAGTTAGTTAAAAACAGCAAAAATTCTAGGAAGAGCAGTAACATCCACGAGCACTGTGACGTGGCACAGTTGTCATCCCCGTTTATAATGTCGATGGCAGGAACTTTAGCATAATCCGTGACGCAGAGAGGATCGATCGGGAAAGTCTGGGCTGAATCTTTGACTATTCCTCCTCTAGGTCCCCTGGACCTAAAGCCTCACTCTCATAAGGAGTTTTTAATTAATGGGATGGCTCTTTTTATCGACCCAGGTGTCATTTTGCACATATAGCACAAAGCCAGTCTAACCATTGGGGGGCAATGGACACCTTTCTTCCGAGGACCCAAGAGGGGATGGGGGAGAAAAACTTGCCAGATTAAAATGAATGAATGCTTAAATGTCAAGCAAATGTCACTGTATGTTAACTTGCCAACAACTCCATTCGCATAAGCTATACAAAATTATATTGATTAGTAATGCGAGTGCATTTTAAGATGTGGAGCGAGGGTGACCCCCAAAATGCTAAAATGTCCTTGCCCAAAGTTACGGCCATTGTTGAAATGAGTTCCAAGGTACAGGGGAGTTCATTATATGTGGCCATGTTCCAGATTTTTCAAAATATACATTTTGAATGGCCTTTGTCCCCAAAATTTCATTTCTTCACCAATTCCTCCCTGTACACGACCTTTCACTTAGTGGAGTTTGAAGAACACATTTCATTGAGTCCATCCTCAGGTCGCTTGAGGTGGTTTGAGACCTTGAGGTGGTTTGAGATCTCAGGAGACAACCAGAAGAATGAATAAACAAATGTTTATTTTAAATTCATGAAGGCACGAGGGAGCGAATGAATGAATTAGTAGACCTTTGGCAGGGCTGGACCCAGAGGCAGCTGTTGGCTCCCAAGTTTGTTTTTCTAAGACTCACACTCCTGTCCCCAGTAGAGAAAGGGGGGTGAGGGTGGGGGAGCCATCCCGCCCTTGTTTACAAAGAGAGGTGGTTGCATTTCAGTGTTGAGCAAGCCTCTCCCTCCCGAGGCTGAGCAAGGCTGAGGGTCCGACCCAGTGGCGTCTGGCTGTCCTCACAGACAAGAGATCATTAGCCCTAATTAAGTCCTCCCCAGCAGGCCACCCGGGATCCCTGAGGAACGTCTTCATTCTTCTCTCCTTAGTAGGAAAAAGGGAAGGAAAAGAGAAAGATGTCTGTGGACATTCTCCTTCTGGCTGACTTTGCGAAGGAAGGTCAGACTGGTGAGATGTATCATAAACCTTAAAAACGGGCTTATCTCACCCCCTGCCCTCCCCCGTCTAAGAATTCGTCACGGAGGAATGAATCTACACTCTACAGGATGGAACTGCTAAGGTGAACACTGCAAGGGTTTAAAGAGGAAAAGAAATCGCGAATTAAATTGCAAATGAAACACCTCTTCATACAGATATAATGATGAGAGAATCAGAAAACACAGACTTTGCAAGTATTAAAATGATGCGGGGAGAGGAGAATTATGGGTACAAACTTGAAAAAGTGTTCTTCATATGGTAAAGAAATAAATTCACTTATAAAACAATAGTATTTTTATTAGAAATAAAATATGCCGGGCTTGTTCCTAAGCCCTTTTTGCTGCATTGTTTTATTAAATCTTCCTTCAGTTTAAAAAAAAAAAAAACAAAAAAACGTTGAGCCTTAATTACATTTTAATGACCAAGGCAGCAAATGTATTGGAAAGAGAGTCAGGAAGAGTTCTGATTTTACTTAAGATTCCTTCCCAGGATGTCTACTGCTTTTAGAGTTTGTCTCAGATGTCACCTCCTAGGGGCCCTGTGGAACTGGCCCCACCCGGCCACTCACATCAGCCTGTTTATTTTCCTCACAGCACTTATCACCATCTGTATTTATCGAGTGCATTTTTTTACCGGACTTTTACTCACCCCGCCCCCTCTGGAATTGGAGCAGTGACCTTGATCTCGTTCATGGCTGCAAGCCCCAGGCAACCATATATAACGCATAAAGCGATGACGAACAGTTTATTAAATATTTTAGAATGAATAAAGAAGTCGATGACTATACGAATGACTGCATGTACGTGTGAATGAATGAATGAATGAATGAATGAAGTAGTGTATGAAGCAACGCGTGAGTGGATGATTAAGTGAGTGGATAAGTGGGCGGATATGTAAAGGAATAAATGAGTGAGTCAGCCAGTGAATGGATGAGTGAATGATGAATGCGTGAATGTGTGAGTGAGTTGGAGAAGGAGTGAATGAAGGAATTCGACATAGCGAAGTGGTTAGAAGCTCGCGCTCAGGTCTCAGGCCTGGATTCAAACTCCATCTTTGCCACTTCCTTATCTTGTGATGATGGGCAAATAAATGGCTTTGTCTAAGTCTCAGTTTTTCCATCTGAAGAATGACAATAACAGAGGGGCCATGATTACTAAATACCACGGTGCCCACTAGTGCTTAGCACAAGACCTGGCACGAGGAAAGGTCCAAAGTGGTCATCGAGGACAAGGTCCGAAGTGGTCATCGAGGGCCTTCTCTGGGGCCTTATAGTAGCTCCCTGCAGTCAATAAAAGGGAGTGATCTTTATTTTCGTTACTCTATTTGATTTAGAGGCTGTCTGTGGGGGACAACATTGTGTCGAGAGCTTTGGCTTCAGCAGCATCTGGGTTCAAATCTCATTTGCTGTGACTAGCTGTGTGACCACGGGGATGTCACGTAACTTCTCCAAGTCCGTTTCCTTCTCTGCAAAGTGGGGATTACAGCTGACAGCATCTGGTGATATTTTCCTGGGGAAATTTCCAAAGACTCAGCATGTCGTCTACCCCCGGATGGCCTCGCCAGAACCTCGTTTTTTGGGGAGGCATGAAGTACAATGAAATAAGTCGGAATAGTAGCCTGTGCCTCTCGAGGACAACCACTGTGTCCCTCTGCTC
>NW_011888804.1:4858166-4861478 GCF_000151845.1 Pteropus vampyrus
AGGGACTGAAAACAAGGCGGTTATTGGAGGGCGCTGACATTGTAATGCCAGCTTTTGTGGCCTTCCCAGCGTTCGCGGGATCTGGCCCCCTCCCCGGCTCCCGGGCACTTCCTCCCCACTCCCATTCACTGATGTCAGTCCCAGAAAGGATGGATTGTTCTCCAGACCACGGGGTCCGAGCCTGGGAGAGAGAGGGGGTGGAGTCAAAGAAGCACCCAGCACCCTGGAGATGGAAAACTCATTAAACTCTCTGCCACAGACGCCCCCATCTGCAGGCGCCAACCCCGACATTCAACAACAAAGCGGATCCTGACATTCCTGTTGAGGGAGGGGACATCTGTGGTCCCTTCTGAGCTCGTAAAATGAACACTGACATGGAAAGGAAACGGAACGGGAGTGTTTTTTGAAGTCGAGAGGAAAGAGCAGATGAGGTTATGAGGCTCCTCGGCTATACATGTGAGCCTTCCTTTTTTTCTCAGAAGTCTCATGGCCTTCAGCCAATTAAACCCGGTAACGCCATGGGTGAGACGAGATTTGGTGCTAACCGTGAGGAATCTTCTAGAAGAAGAAGCCAATTAAAGTGGGCAAGACACCTGCCCTTGAACCTTACTGAGATATCATTGCCAAAAGCCTTGCGAATTCCACTGGTCCAACATGCCCACGTCACAGTGACAAAAATGGAGGTTCCAAGGAAGAGAAGGGACTTGCCTGACACTCCCTGCCCGTCCCCAGCACACGGTCGACTCTGAACTCCTGAGGTGCAACATCTGCTTCCACCAACAGGTTCCTTCTGCCCAAAGCTTTCCATCACATTTCGCGTTTTCTACGAAGGACAGATAGGTCCTGTGGTGACACACGAGGATGCGGAGTAGGGGAACGGCTCTGGACTTTTCATCTGCTTCTTACCTGTGTGAGTTCAGACAGTCCATCTAGCCCTTCCAATTTTCCATCCTCCCTCCTGGAAACGAACTGCTATACCTAACTCACAGGGCCGCTGGGAAGATTGGGAACGATCCTAATGGCAGGCGCACCATTTTTTAAGGTTGCCGTAACGAGTACCACAGACTCAGTGGCTTAAACGACAGACATTTATCACCTCACAGCTTTGGAGGCTGGAAGTCCAAGATCAAGGAGCTGGCAGCCTCTCTCCTTGGCTAATAGATGGCCATCCTCTTTCTGTGTCTTTACACGGCCTTCTCTCTCTGCGTCTGTGTTCTAAACTCCTCTTATAAGGCCACCAGTCATATTGGACTGAGTTCCATTCTAACAACCTCATTCTAACTTAATCACCTCTTTAAAAGCCCTGTGTCCAAACACAGTCACATTCTGAGTTCTCAAGGGTTAGGGCTTCTACGTATGAATTTTAGGGGGGATACAGGTCAGCCCCAAATACCTAGGAATACCCATAATTCAATTATCTTTGAGATACCTCCCAAATTACCTCAACATAAAGCAGAATTTCAGACGTGCGATCATGCTTTTGGAAGGTTATCAGAAAATAGCTAATTCTGTCCTCGAAATGCAGATTCCTCTAGAGCAAGAATTGACAAAGTATATAGCCCGTGGGCCAAATGCAGCACAGCATTTTCTTAGGACCTGTGAGCAGAGAATGGTCTTTACGTTTTTGGTTTTTTTTTGGTTTTTGTTTTTTAATGGTTGGAAAAAGTCAAAGGAAGAATAACATTTCATGACACGTAAAAATTATATAAAATTTAAATTTTAGTATCCATAAATAAAATTTTGTTGGAACACAGTCATGCCTATGCCCGCTCGTGCAACAGCAGTATTGAGTAGTTGCATTGCAGACTGTGTGAGCCTCAGAGCCTAAAATATTTGCTATCTAGACCTTTGCAGAAAAAGTCTACAGAAGCCTGATTTAGAGAATCTAAACCAATTTAATCACTAGTAATTTAAAATTACAATTAAAATTAGGGAGCCACTCATTTAAAATTCAGACCCTTCTGAAGAAATTCTGACTCAAGAGCCTTGGGTGGGGCCCTGGAATGGGCAGGAGCTTTGGGTGAGGCCCTGGAATTATCATTTTTAGTGAGCAACATACCTATGTGGGATGGACTGACCCACGATCTCACTGAAGTCAGATGTGTCCATCAAAAGTCCAATTAAGGGATCCACGGGGAAGCCTACAGTGGCCAAGGAAATTAGTTTATCAAGTGTCCTAACCAAAGCATCCTTTTCCTTTGAAAATTTCAATGGCGAAGGTGACATCTATTTAGCATGTTGAATGAATCAATGAAGTTGTCCAGTCACCACTCACTCGGAGCATGGAATCAGGTGGATGAGTTTAAAAGTACCACAATTCATGGGTGTGACAGCTCGAGTCATCACCTTCACTTTGGAGAGACCCTCTAAGTCCAAGTAAAAGCGTTCTTAAGAAGCGTATTTCGGACACGGTTCCATAGTGTAACAGTTAGTAGGTCTACTTTACAGGTCCTGGGTTTGCACCCCAGTGGAGCCACAGGTCGATGGTCTACAGCCATGTGACCCTGAACAAGGCCGATGTCTGATCTTGAAAGCCAAGCAGAGTCGGGCCTGGTTAGTACGTGGATGAGAGACCACCTAGGAAGACCAGGTGCTGTAGGCATAAATAATAATAATAGTAATAATAATAATAATAAAATATATTTCGATATAATTGAATTCCTTTGAAATCCTCTGCATTTTGTGTAATTCATTTAATAACATTCATCTGAGAAATCCTTCAGCTTCACAATCTATCCAATGGGGTTATGGCTCAAAAAAGGTTAAACACTAATGGAGGATTAAGATTCCTTCCATGAAACAGGAACTGAATAGACAATGAGTGCCATGAGTGTAGGGTCTTGTCATCACGGCGTACCCATTAGTAACAGTGCAAGGCATATAGTAGATGCTCAATAAAGACTTATTGACTAAATAAATGAACTTAACCCCATCTTTCTGTAGCTAGGGTCATGTCATCTATTTGGCTGCAGCCTAATTCTCCCTCTTCATCTGGGCAAACATCTCGTTTCTTAGATTCCTTTATGGATCTGTATTCCTCCAGGATGCATCGATGGATAGATTTCTGCTGAGTTTTTCCTGGGAATCTGCTGACTGCCTTATGATTTACTTTTAAACATACATCTATTCATCACCTAGTTAACCTCGATTTGTCATTATGAACCCAGCTCTAATGACATCTTCTGGGGAAACTTTCTCACACCGTCCTAAGATGCTCAAGTTATTCTTGGATTCCTGATGGATACATCTGTCTCCAGTGGGATTGTGAATCAGCCCAAGTTCCTCTTTCACCTGGAATTTCATTCCCTTTTT
>NW_011888804.1:4862193-4864060 GCF_000151845.1 Pteropus vampyrus
TTGACTTAATCTTGGAGCAGTGACTTTTGGGGAGAAGGGCATGCTATCCACTTAGTTTGAGACTCTGATGAAAACTACAGAGCATCTCCCTAGAAAAATTCGCATCTACACATGATCACCTATAATTTTAGAGTGTCAGGGACCCACTGCAGCTCGATCCCAGGAAAGAAACCTAATCCCCCAGATTCGAGGGCTAGAGGTGCAATGTCTTCATTCCTGTTCTTTTCAAAGCCTCTTTTGACTCAAAAAGTAGAAAATATTCATTTTCTTTTTTCACTCTTAAACATGACTTACTAATGAGATCGAGAGTACCCTGTGGAGCCCATCGACAGCTTCGAATAATGTCATTGTCTCTGGGATCAACTGAGGAGCTTTTTAAAAAAAACAGTGAGGCCAGGGCCTGTCTCCCAAACCCTGATTCCACTAGATATCGCGAGCCTTTCAAAGCTCCCCAGGCAAACCCACCAATGTGCAGTTGGGGTGCAGTACACCTGTTTACTTTTTATTGTCGCTGCAAATGTTTTGATCTACGCTCCCCATGTTTACGTTCCTTTTTGCTTGCCGAGTTGGCCCCGTTTTCACCGAACGCCGAGTTCTCTGGGCCTGAAATGCCTTCAGGTCCTGACGTGAAGTCTTGACCCTCCTGTGCCTCTATTTCCTTATCTCTCACCATGACTAAGTCTGCCACCCCTGCCGCCACCCCCACTGGAGCGAGCAGCGGCAATAAATAAATAAGAACAGAGGCAAGAAGCTTATGTACTTGGGGCTCCTGGTTCTACTCCATGTCATTGGACACCAGCTTGCTTTTTCTCCAGAGCCTGTTTCTTTTGAACTAGGCTACCGCAGTCTATAAAACTTTAATGCATGGATTTCCCATCGTTCGGGTGTGTGGGGGGGTTGTGGGGGGCAGGCGGGAGGGACAAGCTTTCCTGTTCCACTGTGGTGAGCCGACCAGGAAAGAAACGGGCTGGGAGGTCCGAAGCTAGTTGCCTCGTTTCTGGAAATGCATGTGATCGCGTTCGTTTGAGCAGATGGGACCTCAGACCCCGTCCATGATCACAAGAGCAGGCAGGCGTGCCTCGGACCTGCCGGATGCCGGTCCCCGAGCTCCACGCTGGATCTATATTAATCTCCCAACAACTCTATAAAGCAAGGATCATTATCAGCCCTGTTTTAAGAGGAGTGGAAAGAAGGTTCCAGGAGCTTAAGCTCTTTCCAGGGGTCACAAGGCTCCTAAGCAAATCGGAAGCATGGCTATGTGGGGGGAGGCGAGAAGGAACACAAATTCGCTCCTTTTCTAAGAAATGCTAGAAGACTTATTTTCCGTCCTTAAACATCCTCTTTCGCTTGTTTACCTTTTTCCTGCGCGTACACGCACGCCGTCGCCACTTTGATGTTTCACATGTTGGAAGTGGAATTGGTAGGGGTCGAGTGTGCCTCCTGGATGGGGTTTTGATGGAAACACAAAGGTTATTGACCTCAAACACAAATGGGCTTGGCCCTCTAGAGTCTGCCCGGCAGCCTCTTTCCCTGGGGTTTTGTTCTCGCCCTCTCTCCTTAGCTACCGGCCTTGTTCGACCCGGACAAAACAAACAGAGGCTGTCAGGAGAGAATTGCCTCTTCACCCCCCGCCACGAGAGGGAGGAGTGGAAGCGATTACTCACAATAATTCAGACATGGATGTTAAAACACTCACAACACAACCCGGACGTTTCCCTAAATTATCTGGGTAATTGCCTCCATTTTCAGCTCAGATTGGGGTTCTGTAAATCCTGGGGCTTCGAAATGATAAATAAGGCCACTCTCCGTCAGGCCCAGACTGAGAGCGAGGCGAGGCTTTGTTATAGAAAGGACACGGAGGGGAGAG
>NW_011888804.1:4865375-4870076 GCF_000151845.1 Pteropus vampyrus
TTGGAGTTAAGCTTCTCTTTTATTTATGAATCTTCCCTTCCCTGAACTCTGCGAAACAAGTAAGTGGCTTGAAATTTTCTTTCCTCCCCGGAGGAACTAAGAGTTAGTGCTGATTGCCTGTAGTTCCTCTTTCTTGCCTGAGCTCTCTCACCTCAAGTTTCTGCAACTACTCAAAGATCAGGATGTATCAAGAAATGTCGCCTCTCCTTGTGTGCATTGGGGAGCAGGGGCACAGAGAGGGTGTCAATGTTATTTGTACATGGTGTATAAAAATATACAGTGAAGAACAGGCAAAATGAACCTGTGGTGATAGAAATCAGGAAGAGGCTGTCTTGGGGGGTTGATGGGGGGAAAAAGGAGCATGACGGAAGTTTCTGGAATGAAAATGTTCTATAGCTTGTTTGGGGTGGAGGTTACAAGGGTGTAAATTGTCAAAACAAACCAACTGAACACTTAAGATCTGGATACTGTATTGTAGTAAACTACATGGCAATAAAAAATAAAAATGAAAATGAGAAATAAAGCCTTTTATGTCAGACAGAACCAGTGCAGAAATGGCCTGTTTATCAACAAAGAGAAAAAAGCACCGTGTCCTCAGCTCCATGAAGCAGACACAGGCTGTCGCCAAACACTGTCCTCACCACCCACGCTTTTTTTGTGATATGCCTGCGAGCAAACCTTCGGGCAAAGTTTGGAGTGAAGTCGGGCATGGTGGGGAATTCGTCGATGGGGGAGGAGCTGTGGAAGGAAGTAGTTAGCCTCAGTTTACATCATCTTGTTTGAAATCAATCTTGCCTTGACGCCAGGAAGAAATCCATCCCTGAATAGCCAAGAACGACGAAGAGGGATTTGGGGAGGCAGGACTTGAATGGTGAGGGGCTTCCCTGGCACCCTATTTTCTCAGAGGGAAGGAGAAGGCGACCATGCCCTCTCCCCTGGAACCTTCTGCACTGTCGAAGGCTGTTTCTTTATGTGCTTGTGGAGTGTCATGTGCTGTCGGTGTGTTTGTCTGAATAAAAAGTGAAAGAAACAAAAGAGAGAAATCTGACAGAAACGTAAGCAACATTTAAAATGTATCCATTATACGCGCTGCATTCCAAGGTGGGGGTGGGGGTGGCGTTCCCCGGACGTTTAGACTGGTCCACGCACACGGTTTTGGGTGGGTGCCTACCCCACAGAACTTTTATTCTAGGTTCTGATAGGCAGTAAAGATAAAGAGGACTATCTGTGTTGAAAGAGGTCCCAGCCTTCACTGTGTTAATTTTTGTCTGGAGGAAAAGGCTTAAGGGACCCTCAGACCGCAAACTATCCCCCGCCGACACACAAGCATCTGTCTCCCAGAATTCAGACCCCCGATTCCACCAGGTGTGGCTTTCATGAAAAAACTAAGTCCTTCAGGAGATTCGAACAAAGACGAAACCTGCCCATATCACCATGTCACCGTGATGTAGGTATGTAGAGGTGGCTTTGAGGGGGCGCAGAGGCTGGAGAATCCCCAACCTGTACCCCAATAGTCTCTCCACAAAGGGAATTCCCCCGCAGTTCCCCTTGCCTGAGATTTTGAGTTGGGGGGAATGTAGTAAAAAGTAATTGTTTTTATGAAAAGTGGTTTCCTTTTATTGCCTGTGATAGATGAGCAGGGGTGACTCCAGCAACAGGAAATTAACACAGAATTCATTGGGGGTGATAATGACTGTTCATAATCATTTGGTTAATAAGTTAATACATTAATTAGTCAACTAATTAGACAATGCCTGAGGCCTCCGGAGTCTGGAGACTTAGATTCAAAATAAGTAAGGAAATTGTATCCTTCTAGAAGGTGAGAGAGAGAGAGAGACGCAGAAAACTGGTCTCTAAAGCTAAATCTGACCTGGCCAAGACTGGAGTCTCCAGGGACCACCACCCTAAACCCTTCCCGCGTTTCTTTTTTGTTCCCAGAGCAGTGAGTGGGTCTTAATTTGGGCTCACACATCATTGAGAATCTGAGGATAACTGCAGTGTTCCCCCCAAAACTTTTGGTATTATTTCTGGGGGTTTACTGAAGCCATGAGCTCTGATTCTGGTTAAGAGCCCCTATCCCCAGACAATGCCCAATTAGCTAACGGGTGCTGGTCTCGGAACAGTGGGTGCCAAGGGGAAGACGGGGTGCTGGCGGGGGGGGGCGGGGGGGGGTGATGGGTGCACTGTCTGGCAGACAGGCTATCGGCACAGGCACAGGCTCGCACCTCAGCTCTTTGCCCAGTTGGGGAGGATTGGGAGAGGAGGGTGGGGCGACCAAACTAACGACCCCAGACATCTGGAGCGACTGCAAAAGTATGGGGCGCCTGGTTCTGGCACAAACAGAGAAACAACAACAACAACAACAAGTTACGTCAAAGATGCTGGCGCTGGGGACCGGACTGGACGGCAACGCACAAAAATGGCAGGAAGGAAGTTCACGCACGAGTGTCAGTTCCGTGCCTGGGGTGTCCTTGACGCTCTGGGAGCCTTGAAGGGGCAGAGGGCGCACCTTCCTGCTCAGCCGCGCCGGCGGGAGGAGCGCCCAGGCGGCGCTTGGCTGGCGCGGGCCTGGGGAAGCCATCCTCTCCTCCGGGGACAATTCCCCCAACCCGAAACCAGAGCTCGGGTCATTAGCTGGAAAGCGAAGTGGCACGGGGATCGCATTTCAAAAGCGCAAATAAACTGGCTGACCGGGATCGTTGGACTGAGAAGGGGTTGGGGTGGGGGGAGGTGGAGAGCCGGACGGCTCGGAAGGTACCGATGACCCCTCACTAAGCACCCCCCCCACACACACACACTGTCCCCAATTCCAGGACTGCATTTGAGCTGCGAGACCCAAGACTCAAAGGCCGCCTGACTTCATCCCAGCCGCGGGGCAGACAGCACCATACGTCTTGAGCTCAGAGAAGAAGGGTCCCCTACTCTCTGCCCCAGCGAGGTGCTGTGTTACCCCTGTCCAGCCTGCAGCCAGACCCGGGCGGCGACTCTGTAGGTGCACGGGGCCTGCAGCTGCGCATGCCCGCGAGCCTGGGCGCCCTGTAGCGTAAACAGGAACCTCTACGTGTGGCTGCGCCCTCCGCATCCTTTCTCCTACTTCTGGAGAGAATCTGTCTCCCCACCAACCAAGCCCTGGGCTCCCAGCTGGGGCCAAAGCCCTGAGAGTAAGAGGGCAGGAAAATCTAACTTTGCTTCGGTTCCTGGAAGCTGGATAGGGTGGAACCAGGAAAGAGCGAACGGGCCCTTGGGCCAGGAAGAGTCCCCACCTGTGTAGTCTCCGGCCTTCGCGCCTGGGCAGATGGAGCAGAGCAAATGCTAGGGACGCAGAGGGAGCCTCCGAGGCCAGCGAAGAGAGAGCCCAAGACACCCACAGAGCGGGGAGAGGGAAACTCTGCAGTTAATCCGGTCGCCCGGCCCGGCCTGGGTCGCGCCGGGGCTATTGAAATCCCCTCTCCCTCGCGACACCGGTCTGGAGGAGAACTCGGGGTCTGGGGGCTTTGTCCCCAGCCCACCTCTCGCTTCATCAGCCTGAGAACAAAGGCCCCGAAGCCTGAGGGTCCGCCGGGACACTAGGGAGAGAGGGCCGGACATGGGACGCCGGAATAAAAGCTGTTCTTTCACATTGCACGGCAGATGCCCGAAGAAATGAAAATGTTCTCATAGGAAAAGCGCGTGAGAGTCACACCAAAATCCGGAAGACGCCCATAGGTTTCTCTACATCCGGGACACAGGCACTACAGGTACCTGCACCCACATCTGAATTAGGAATAGTGATTCCGGAACCCACTCTGGTTGGAATTCTGGCTCGTCTCTCGGGCGATCTTGTGTAAGGGACTTAACTGCTCTGTGCCTCAGTTTCCTCCGTAAAACAGGGAAGGAAGTCGCCTACGCCTTCAAGGGTTAATTGTGAGGATTAAAGATCGCTTTTGTGGGGTGCTTAACCGAGGAACTGGCACGTGCACATGGCCTTTACATGCCAGCTATTTTTATTATTGTTGTTACGTGTACTTTGAACGCCAACATCTGCAACATATATACTTCTTGATTATACGCATCTTGATTATAAAACAACCAAATGCATGGACATCCGGAACTGTCTTGCGCATGAACTTCTAAATGCAAATTGGAAGAGACGTCTACAGATGGAGCACGCACAAGTGCACGCACACACGCGCGCGCGCGCGCACACACACACACACACACACACACACACACACACATCTACCCCTCACACCTGTAGTACCTGTCCCCTGAACGGAGACACGGGAAAAGCTACCCAGAGGGACAAATATCCACAGCTATCAATATAAAAACCCAGGTTGTGGCTCGCAGGCTCGCGTCTACACCCCAACAGCCACTCTCTTGGCTGGGTGCCTTGAGGTCAAATTTGGAAACCAGCGAGGCAGAAAGCGCGCGGACACGAAGCGTTTCAAGCCACTTGCAGCGCCCGAAGGCGGCTGCCTGTCTGCTGGCTTAGGGGAAAGGTCACAGCAAGGGTTTTTTTTTTTTTTTTTGGATGGAATTTTTTTAAGGGCCTACGCGCCGGGAACTTTCCCCACAAAGAAAGGATGGGTTCCAGGACAGCGCGGATCCAAAAGGAGGCTCTACCCACACTCACAGACGCACGCCAGCGTGCACACGCCCGGCTCTTTCGCAGTTCCCGAGACCCGGGAGTGGGGGCGCAGGGTCGTGACCTCTGCCTCC
>NW_011888804.1:4871526-4874349 GCF_000151845.1 Pteropus vampyrus
TTTTTTTTTTTTTGCAGACAACTCTTGAAAAGTGTGTTAGTGTTGGTGCAGAAAGTGTATTTTTTTTTTCTAATTTCAAAAGCGATCCTGTAACCTTGAAATAAAATTGACTACAGGAAACAAGAACACACAACCTGACAGCTGCAATCCTATTTACATAGAGCTATATACAGTGTCAATAAATTAAAGTTTAATTTCCCGAGCATTCATATTCCACTTATTTACAAGAGTTATCAAATAATTACATAAATACTTTGCTAATAGTCTCGCTTCTTCTTTATTATTATTTTTTTTAAAACCTTGTTATTGCATATACAGGAAAGAGAAAGAACCGCCAGAGACATGAATCCGGCTACAGAGCTTAGATAAAATAAACTCATTTTTTGGGGTGTGTGTGTCTTCCCCATCCCTTCCCTTTAAATCCTCCCCCTTGGAGTCTGCCGATGAGAATTGGGGAAAAGTTGTGGGGTCATGTTCTTTTCTCTCTAAAAGCAAGCATTCAAAATGAAAAACCACAAATACATCACGGTGGAACATGCAAGAAGAGACCTATAGCGGCCCTTAAAACATCACAAGAATATTAAAAAGACACAGATTTCCTTAATAGAGACTAAACAAGGCTGGCAGCGACTCCCCCCAACAACGAAAAAAATATGCTGCTCAGTAATTTATTTAGAACTGATACGCAAGTCACTATAAAGTTTTTAATCTTCACAAACAGAATCATGTTAATGTATTCATTTGCCCCCGGTATTTTTTTTTTTAATTTTTATTTGTTTTTTTTTCCACTTGACACGGTGAAGGAAAAAAAAATATATAAATCCGCACTGGGGGGTGGTGGAGGGGGCGGGGTGGAGAAGCCTTTCAACACCTCCCCTCCCAGTGGGTCTGGCTACCTTTTTTTTCCCAGGCTCCCAGGCCAGCCTCGCTGGAGGTGTGCTCTGGACAGACCTGTTTTAACTCCCACCCGCCACAGCTCAGCGCAACAGACATTTCTGAGACCCCAGAATCTGAGCCAGATCCCGGATATATAAACCACGCCAAGAAAGACAGGGCCTGTTTCTGGCACATTCTCTTGTGGGAGTCCGGCACCCCTTCCCAGACAGGACTGCACAAAGCGGGGCTAACCCCACTGCACGCCCGGGGTTTATTTTACATCCAACAAAGTGCACTGCAGACGTGACTGGACTGGAATGAAGAGACTTTTTCTGGGGAGGGGTTTACGGGGAGGCGCTGCGGGACCTGTCGGGCTTGGCTTCCAAGCCGCTGACCAACCGCTGGATGCTCTGCAGTTCGCTGGTGGCCGCCTCTTTCTCCGGGCAGAGTTTGGGCGACAAGGACACGGAGCTGGAGGAGAGGGTGGAGGACCGGCTGTTGAGTTCCGAGCCCGAGTCCACCGCCACCGAGGCCGGGCTGGCGGCGGCCAGGGCGGCGGCTTTGGCGTCCAGGGGCCCGGCGGCCGCAGCCATGGACGGCAGGGCGGTGGTGAGCAGGCTGCTGCTGTCGGGGACCGGCAGGGGGATGGAGTAGGGGCTGTAGCGCAGCCGCGGGCGCATGGTGTTCAGGTTGAGGAAGGGGTGGCGGTGCACGGAGCTGGAGGCCGCTGCAGAGGAGGCGGCCGCCGCCGCGGCCATGTACGTGTAAGGATAAGGGAACAGGCTTCCGAAAGGTGACATGGCCAGGCCCTGGGGAGGGAAAAGAAACGCATGCAGTGAGTCAGCCGAGAAGGGTCTGAAGGGTGGGGAAAAGCCGACCTTATCTAATTCTGTTCTCTTCACCGCCTTGAGACCTTGGGCAGGTCATTGTTCTCTCTCCTGGGGAGGGGGCAGCTTTGGGAGGAGGGGAGGAGGACACTTAGACTAGATCTAAATCTTAGCTGTGTCACCCTAGGCCTAGGTACTGCACTCCCTGTGCATCGGCTTTCTTATATGGAAAAAAAAAAAAAGGAAATATTAAATAATTCATATACTATGGGGGAACTTTGTGGATATTAAATGAGCTAATGCCTTCAATATGCTACACAGGGCGTCCGGCCAATAGGACTGTTAGAAAGTCTCCCATCAGGCTCAGTTGTTACAGCTGTTAAATGGGGCTACAGAGTCAGTCTACCCAATGGTAGCTGAGTGACAACCAGAGGGCAGAAATGATTAGACATAATTAGTTTTCATTCTTAGTCCGGGCCCCGCCCCCAAGCCTTCCTATCCCTCCTAGAAGTTTGGCAAATGAAAAAAGTCCAGGGAAGATCTTAAGCAAAAGGAAATTGGGAAGTGGAGGGAAGGGGTTTGCTATAAACAGAGACAAAGTAGTCACCTAGCCTGATATGCTGGTGTTACAGGTGGAGAAACCGAGATAGGCCCCAGGGGCACAAGAAGCCATTTAGTGCTGGCAAGTGGCAGAAGCAGAATTTAAAATTCAGGGCCCCTGACCTGGGCCAGTTATCTGTCCCTTGCACCTCGAGGTACCATTAGTACTAGTTTGCACAGGGAGCCCCTTACCCACCTATCACCTGCCCACCTGTGACAGGGTCTCCAGGAGGGACTATCGGAGGAGATGACAGAAATCCAGAAAGGCCAGAAACCAACCCATTTCTCAGGTTGCTCCTCCCCCCAGAGGGAGAGGCCCATCCTGCCTCTCAGCTCAGGGAAGGGAGAGGGAGGGATGTGCCCACAGAAGACAAAAGGCAAGGGCAGGGCGGGCAGAAAACCCCACAGAACTTTTGTCCTGGTTCGGAGCATTTCCGAGTGGCTTGAGACTTCTCCCCGGCAGCTGCGTGCCCCTTCACAGATCAGAACCCTACAGAGGCTGCCAGGCTGCCCTCTGACA
>NW_011888804.1:4874399-4877446 GCF_000151845.1 Pteropus vampyrus
CCTCGTAAGCAGGTCTCCTCCTCCTGTGACACAGCCAACTTTGCGGGGTGCTGGCCTCACTTTGCGCCCACGACTTCGGGATGGGGCCTCCTAGGGGACTGCAAGAGGGAACGTCCAGTCTCGTCCACTTCCCCTACAAACCGTCTTGACAGGTGGGCTGGCCCGGAGGAGATTCTGCTTTTTTTTGCACACTGGTGCAAGGGGATTTTTGCCTTAGCTTTCCCAGATTGAGGGGGAAATGGAGAGCGAGGCTAAACCAAAAAACGTTCTCAATCCTCCAATGGCGTTTTGGGTTGGATTCGTGTGGGAAACACTGACTCGGGGAGGGGAGCATTCTTTTTCCATTAAAACTGAAGTATCTGAAATTGCTATTCTATCCAGTTCTAATCAGCCCCCTTCCGTCTCTCGTTTTGCTCCCTAATTTAAAGGAAAAGTAATTTCAGATTGAAGCGGCTGGTTCCCTTTGCCGAGTAAGGGACTTTTGTTTTTAGCTTTGTAACTTGAGTGACATCTCATTTCGGTTCAGTGGGGGCGGCTTTAATTACTTAAAGGGAAAGGGAAGGGGACAGAGGAAGCGAGGAAAGACTCCACTCACAGCAAAGTTTGCCAAAGAAAGCACAACACGGAGGCCCAAAGATATTTCAATAAAAATTTATTGAAATTTCAATGATGTTTTAAAGAGGGGAAAAAAATACAGAAAACCAAAGAACTCATCAACAATTATAACACAAAATATACCTTCATGAGCTTTTGTCTTAAACCATCTCTCAGCACCTGACTTTTGAACTGTGAGTATATATCTCTATAGGCACCAATCCAAAACACTATCAATATTGAAGACAGTAGTCAATTCCAGCTCGTTTTGAAGAAATCAGAGACTAGCAAATACAAATACGAAAGAAAAATTAGAAAACCAAACCACAGCCTCTGTACTCCCCACCCCTCCACCCCTCCCCCAAGAAACCTCAGAACCACTCTTAGGGTGTTATATAGTTTAAGGAATTTAAGATGGAGCTAAGGAGTGGCCCCACCTCCCCAATTTTGGGTAAAATAGCCATTAGCATTTTCCTTACTCTTGGACATTAAAAAAGAAAAAAAAAGGTTTTTTTTTTTTTTGCAGACAACTCTTGAAAAGTGTGTTAGTGTTGGTGCAGAAAGTGTATTTTTTTTTTCTAATTTCAAAAGCGATCCTGTAACCTTGAAATAAAATTGACTACAGGAAACAAGAACACACAACCTGACAGCTGCAATCCTATTTACATAGAGCTATATACAGTGTCAATAAATTAAAGTTTAATTTCCCGAGCATTCATATTCCACTTATTTACAAGAGTTATCAAATAATTACATAAATACTTTGCTAATAGTCTCGCTTCTTCTTTATTATTATTTTTTTTAAAACCTTGTTATTGCATATACAGGAAAGAGAAAGAACCGCCAGAGACATGAATCCGGCTACAGAGCTTAGATAAAATAAACTCATTTTTTGGGGTGTGTGTGTCTTCCCCATCCCTTCCCTTTAAATCCTCCCCCTTGGAGTCTGCCGATGAGAATTGGGGAAAAGTTGTGGGGTCATGTTCTTTTCTCTCTAAAAGCAAGCATTCAAAATGAAAAACCACAAATACATCACGGTGGAACATGCAAGAAGAGACCTATAGCGGCCCTTAAAACATCACAAGAATATTAAAAAGACACAGATTTCCTTAATAGAGACTAAACAAGGCTGGCAGCGACTCCCCCCAACAACGAAAAAAATATGCTGCTCAGTAATTTATTTAGAACTGATACGCAAGTCACTATAAAGTTTTTAATCTTCACAAACAGAATCATGTTAATGTATTCATTTGCCCCCGGTATTTTTTTTTTTAATTTTTATTTGTTTTTTTTTCCACTTGACACGGTGAAGGAAAAAAAAATATATAAATCCGCACTGGGGGGTGGTGGAGGGGGCGGGGTGGAGAAGCCTTTCAACACCTCCCCTCCCAGTGGGTCTGGCTACCTTTTTTTTCCCAGGCTCCCAGGCCAGCCTCGCTGGAGGTGTGCTCTGGACAGACCTGTTTTAACTCCCACCCGCCACAGCTCAGCGCAACAGACATTTCTGAGACCCCAGAATCTGAGCCAGATCCCGGATATATAAACCACGCCAAGAAAGACAGGGCCTGTTTCTGGCACATTCTCTTGTGGGAGTCCGGCACCCCTTCCCAGACAGGACTGCACAAAGCGGGGCTAACCCCACTGCACGCCCGGGGTTTATTTTACATCCAACAAAGTGCACTGCAGACGTGACTGGACTGGAATGAAGAGACTTTTTCTGGGGAGGGGTTTACGGGGAGGCGCTGCGGGACCTGTCGGGCTTGGCTTCCAAGCCGCTGACCAACCGCTGGATGCTCTGCAGTTCGCTGGTGGCCGCCTCTTTCTCCGGGCAGAGTTTGGGCGACAAGGACACGGAGCTGGAGGAGAGGGTGGAGGACCGGCTGTTGAGTTCCGAGCCCGAGTCCACCGCCACCGAGGCCGGGCTGGCGGCGGCCAGGGCGGCGGCTTTGGCGTCCAGGGGCCCGGCGGCCGCAGCCATGGACGGCAGGGCGGTGGTGAGCAGGCTGCTGCTGTCGGGGACCGGCAGGGGGATGGAGTAGGGGCTGTAGCGCAGCCGCGGGCGCATGGTGTTCAGGTTGAGGAAGGGGTGGCGGTGCACGGAGCTGGAGGCCGCTGCAGAGGAGGCGGCCGCCGCCGCGGCCATGTACGTGTAAGGATAAGGGAACAGGCTTCCGAAAGGTGACATGGCCAGGCCCTGGGGAGGGAAAAGAAACGCATGCAGTGAGTCAGCCGAGAAGGGTCTGAAGGGTGGGGAAAAGCCGACCTTATCTAATTCTGTTCTCTTCACCGCCTTGAGACCTTGGGCAGGTCATTGTTCTCTCTCCTGGGGAGGGGGCAGCTTTGGGAGGAGGGGAGGAGGACACTTAGACTAGATCTAAATCTTAGCTGTGTCACCCTAGGCCTAGGTACTGCACTCCCTGTGCATCGGCTTTCTTATATGGAAAAAAAAAAAA
>NW_011888804.1:4879241-4883345 GCF_000151845.1 Pteropus vampyrus
AAACCCCACAGAACTTTTGTCCTGGTTCGGAGCATTTCCGAGTGGCTTGAGACTTCTCCCCGGCAGCTGCGTGCCCCTTCACAGATCAGAACCCTACAGAGGCTGCCAGGCTGCCCTCTGACACTGCCCGTGTGTGCACAAACCGTTAACCCTTTAGGGAACAGGCTGGCCTGCTTAGGGTTGGTGGGGCGGGCAGGAAAAGCTTCGAATTAGGAGGAAAGGCTGAAAGACGCAAGACTCAGTTCTCACCCGGGGATACCTCAGTCTCCCTCTTGTTTAATTGGGGGAGTGGAGGGGTGAGCGGGGGAGGGGAGGTTGGCGATGAGACATTTAACAGACATTTCAGCTCTAAAGAGAAAATTACAGATCCTGGAGTCGGACGTCCTGGGGTAGAGTCTTAGCTCTACCACCTACCAGCTGTGCGCCCCTGGATAAGTTACTCAACATCTCTGGGCCTCATCTATACCACCGAAGTCAGAATAGATCAGGTACTTACTTAGAAGAATGCCTGGCACAACATAGTGCTGTGTCTAGTTATTACTGCTACCTACCTACTCTGCTATAAACAGCCCTTAACTCAGAAAATAAAAAATTAAGATTTTTCGGGGGGAGTATGGGTTCTGATGAATCAATCAGATAAGCCTTACACCTAGCAATGATCAGTAGTATTATTATCATTCGAAGCTACTAGGCTGGGGAATGGCGGGAGGGTCTGGTATCAAACAGAGCGGTGAATGGAGGAAGGGGCCGCAGAGGAGGCAGGAGGAAGGGGGGTAAATACCTGGGAGGCCAGGACGTGCTGCTGGAGATGGAAAGGCAGGGTGGCCGCGGTCGCCCCAGACAGTCCCTGTGCCGCTGCGGCTGAGGCCATGGCCGTGGAATCCAGGCCTGAGACACCGGTGGAAGCTCCGGACACGGTGGCCAGCAGGGGCCCCATGCCAGCGGCCATACTGGAGAAGGCGCCCCCCATGGCGAACTGGCCGGGGTGCAGAAAGAGAGGGTGCCCATTGAAGAACTGCTGGCCGGCCAAGCCGGGGGCGAAGCCGAGGCCAGGCAGGGGGCCCTGGCCCAGGTGCGCGGCGGCCACGTCGGTCTGCACGGTGAGCGGCGCGAAGGACTCCTTGCCCGGGAGCGCCCGCGCCTCCTCGGCCTTGGACGTGGCCGCGCCCTCCCGGCCCGGGCTCCGGCGCTCCTCGGCGCCCAGGCCGCGGGTGCTGGACGATATGGTGGCCGGGCTGTGACGCGAGTCGGGCGACGCCTTATCCATCCGCCCGCTGTCCCGGGGCCGGCCGCCGGGCTCGGCCGCAAAGACGTGCGCCTTGACCGCGGGGCTGCCCTTGTCGCGGCTCGGCTCCTCCGACGTGGTGGTGGAGATCTTGGCCGCGTCGCAGCCCTCGGGGGCGTGCTCCTCCTTGCTCTCGGCCTCCGCGTCGCTCTCACCTTCGCTGGGACACAGATCTACCGCAGGGGAGGAGGGGGAACCAAAACGAGGTGGAAGGGCGTTAGCGCCAATCCGGGCCAGGGGAGGGACAGTTCCCCAGTTTGAAAATCTGCCCGCCACTTACTAGCTGGGTAACACCCAGCAAGTCCCTTACCCTCTCGGGGCCTCAGTTTTATCATCTGCAAAATGGGGGTTCAGGCTGCTTCACAACTTGAGTGGAAAGAGCCAACAAGCTAATAATGAATTTTAAGTATTTAGATAGATGGAAACCCTCCCTCCACAGACACCTGGCCAAATCGGTAATGAATTTTACTAGTTTTTACAAGCATGGATAGAGATCCT
Source organism: Pteropus vampyrus (assembly GCF_000151845.1). NCBI lineage: Eukaryota > Metazoa > Chordata > Mammalia > Chiroptera > Pteropodidae > Pteropus > Pteropus vampyrus. The sequence continues at coordinate 4,881,025 of NW_011888804.1, forward strand.
ACTGTGTCAGACTATGGCTTTGTTCACCTTTCCCCATTCGATTGCAAATTTGCTCTTTTAAAACATACAAACTAGCTTACTAAATAAAACGCACTGGCACTGCGGGGACACCTTCCACAAAGTCATGCATCCTTTCATGAGGATTTGTATGGAGAGAACCCCGATATCTGAATTGGAAGTGGCAGAAATGAACACTCCCGACCCCAACATACACACTGCACCCAGCCTCTCTGTTTGCCCCTGTCCCTGCAGAGGGAGATGGGTGCTGAGCAGCCATCGCCCTGTCCCCAGAACAACCATAGATTCTTTTGGCTTTCACCACACCCTCTGTAGCTGTCCTACTAGAAAAAAAAAAGGGGGGGATCCTTTTTGTGTTTAAAGCTTAAATGGATTGAAGACATAAAGGACTTTCATTTCTATTAAACGTAAAAAACAGGTTTCTTCCCGTTGCGAGAGAGGAGTGTGTGTGTGTGTGTGTCTTTCTGAATAAATAGTTCTTTGCTTTTTAAACACAGGAAACCAACTGGGGATTTGAACCATCTTGTCTCCTCCCAGCCCTCCTTCCTCCCCTCCCAAGTCACATCCCCAGTGCCTCATTTCCTTTCACAGGTTGATGGTCTCTAACTGGATGTGTCTCAGCCACCTTCCATGTTCCAGGTGCCAGAGAATCCCTAGCTTCCCCAGCCCAACACATTTTACCTTTGAGTTCAAAGATGGCAAAAAATCAGTAGTTGCTTGATTGGGGACAATGTGTGTGTGTGTGTGCATGAGAGAGAGAGAGAGAGAGGGAGAGGGAGAGGGAGAGAGAGACAGAGGGAGGGAGGGAGGGAGGGAGGGAGAGAGCGAGCGCTCTAGGCACACTTTCTAAGCTGCCCTCGCCAAAAGGAGCTACACAAACAGCCAGAGACCACCATACTCCCATCCAAACTAAGGTCTGAGGGGAAGGGGTTCTGAGCTCTCCTTATACTAGCTTAGGAAGGGGGAGAGACCTGATCAGCCTTTTTGAATGTTGGCTCCTGTTTACAGACTTCTAAAAAGGCCTGCAGCTTTTGTAGGGCAACTCCCCTGGTGGGTGACCCGGCCCCCAACTCTTCCAGGCCTCCAGACAGTGAAGGTGACCAGGCTTACCTTTCAGGTTGGATGTCCCAACAGTGGAGACAGCTGGGGACGAGGACTGAGCAAAGCAGCTGAAGGCTGCCTGTTCGCTTGAGGACTCATCGGAGGTGCCATTCTCCTTTTTGTGTCTGTCATCAAACACCCTCATAGACTGCAGGGTGAGCTGTTTCCTGCGGCAGAAGCCCACAGCCAGCATCACAGAATGGAACACACGTTTCCCCCGCTTTGTCTGTCTCCCCTCTCCAAAGAGGCACACACACACCTCACCCCTCACCCTGCTTGCTGCTCGTGAACAACCCTAGCTCTGCCACCTTCTTGCCTGGGGCAGGGGGGGTGGGGGCTGCCACACAGACCCACGCATTGTTCTTGACCCTCTAAGAGTGTGGCACCAGGGGAGGCAGGAAGGTCGCTTAGGTTGCATTTGGTTAAGATCAGAGTTTCCTTAAGGAAAGGGCATGGACTTGAGCTGTGAAATCTTGTTTAAAAGCAAAAAAAAACAGGGGAGTTTGGAGCTGGCTAGAGACAGCTGAACTGCCAGCCTGACAAGAGGGAGGAGAATGGGGGACCCAACTCGGTGAACATAAACAGCTTACGAACTCCCCACTGCACACTGACGGCTAAGATTAGGGGCAAGTGATTCTTCCACGGTGCACTTCTCTGTAATCCGTTCACCAATGCGTATTGATCGGAGTAAAAAAAATAATCTATTCAGAAGTTAGAAATTATTTTTTAATGTCCAATCAATCTCCCCCTCCCCTGGAGATAGGTCAAAAATTTGGGTCGATTGTCTAGATTTTAGAAATTCCTTGACAGAGGGCGGGGGAGGGGAGTGCTTCTTTCATATACTATCCAGCTGTCTGCTTAATGCAAAATGATACATGTGCCCATGAAGGAGGGAGCCACAAATTTCTCCAGGGGCCTCGCTTCTGTCTGGTGGTATGTGCAGGAGGAGATTGCAAGAATTCCAAAGCATTTTGTGAATGGCTTAGTCTTTTCCTGGGACCTGCCCAGGACGAACGTCAATTAATTAGGAATTAATAGGCATCTATATATAAACGATTACTCCTGATGCTATTCTTCCGGAGAACTATGGTGTGGCCTAGTTAATTTCCTTCCAGGTAACATGGAAGGAGTGAATGATGGCCCACCCTCCCCTCCCCATCTCAGTATTAAGTGCCAGCATCCCACTTCTAACAGTTGAGACT
>NW_011888804.1:4884965-4886937 GCF_000151845.1 Pteropus vampyrus
ACACACACACACACACACACACACACACACACACACACACACACACACACCATAAAAAACACAGCAACATAAAAGGTAATAAAAACCAGACCAGCTACTCAAGGATCTCAGGATTTTCGGCTAGAGGAGAAATCCTGGTCTCGACTGGGATTCTCCTCCCAGCATCCCCCCGTGGCTTTCACCCTAAAATTGGAGCGGATCTTTTTCGAACCTGATTTCTTGATCCTTCTTCCTGAAGGGGAAGAGGATGAACCTTGAAGAGGAGCAAGCCCGGAGTGAGGGCGGGGGCGGGGGCGGGGGCGGGGCGGGTGGCATCAGCGCCGGCGGCTGTGGGAGCTTCTCACGGGCGACGTTATTAGTTTGGCATTTTTCCTTTCTTGTTTCTTGTTTCTTCTTCTGCCTCCACAATGTGCCAGCATCTCTTTTCCCCCCCCAAAAACTCCGCAGACGGTTCAATCGCAAAAGAAAACTCAAGACCTCCATCCCAAACGCGCCTGTGATTTTTCTCATCCTCACCCAAAGCAGCTTCAAGAGCAGGAAGCAGCCCACACCATTGAAAAGAAAAGCATCTTCGGTTACCTTATCATTCTGGTACGCTGTCACAGCAATGAATTCGGTTTCGGGGAACAAGTAGGTCCGAAATGTACTATAAGGAAGTTTCAGGATGTCATTGGCTCTGACAATGTGAAACCGGGGCTGGTATTTATGCATGGAGTTCAGTATAGTCTGCAGGGACAGGGAGGAGAGACACACATCAAAAAAGGACTTAGCGGGACAAAGAGGATCTTAGGACCCCTGCCAGGCTGACAGCTACCCCACCGGAGGGCACCGAGGTTGTACCTAGCCCACCTCCTGGGGGCGCTTCTTTGGGTAGGTTTCGCCCCATAGATGTTATCTTCTGGAGAGTCCAAATTGCTCATCAGTCTCCAAAGGGTCCCCCACCACCCTCACCATCTAAGGTTCGTTTGAACCTTGAACCCTAGCCTACCTGAGTACCAAAACTATAATTCCCCTGCCACGTTGCGTGATCACTTGGGAAGGCCAAAGTCTTAAAAGATAGAGAAAAACATGCATTTTAATTTACAAAATGATTCAGTCCTTTAAGCGCCCACTAATTGATGAGCCCACTCCACTTAAAGCCCTGAAAGGCTGAACTCTAGAGAGGAATATTTATGCCTTAATCAAATCAAGGGCTTCAAATGCAATTCCTGCCCGCTGAAGATATTTCCGCGCCATTCTCGGCTTCCTGGGCCTAATCTTTCTGCTTATTCCTCGCTTATCACTGTTTATTTTATTGAAATGTTGGGGAGGGGTAGGGGCTGGGGGCAAAAGGTCTTTTGCTTGACTTTTACAAGCAATCCAAGCCTTCTGAAAGTTGCTAAGTATGCTCCCACTGAATATATATATACACATACACACACACACATACGCTCCCAACACACACGATTTTTAAACCAGAGATCTGTCTCATTACTAGTAAACCTGACTATCACCTAAGCCCGATTCTTTTTTAGTAAAAAAAAGCAATCTTTCCGAAAGTGGATTCACACCCTTTAACCGATGGAGTCAAGGCTTCAAACCTGAAAACTCTCCCAAGAATTAATATGGCCGGTTTCAAAATAGAAATAGGCTATCTGAAAACAAACCCTTTATGAACACGTAACTTTAAAATTGATTTTTTTTTTTTTTAATCTTAACAATTGGTTTTTAACTTCATCGTCAGGTCAGGGTATTCCCAAGACCAGGCATTGCCCTGGAACAGAAACCGGTAAGGCTTTTTGATCTCGTCTCTTTTAGAACACCAGGCCTTCATTCTCTGAATTAAAACACCCCCGACTCCTCTCCAACTCTGTAGTAGATCCAACAAGTTCCCTATACGGTTCACCACAGGGAGAAGCCTGAGCAGAAACTCACGATTTTACATGGCATGGGGGAAGCATTGCCTTTGCTAGAGTGAAGAAACCCAACATTT
>NW_011888804.1:4887679-4894412 GCF_000151845.1 Pteropus vampyrus
AAACTGCAAGATTGTGCCATCAAATTGCTGTTTATTTCCCAGAAGTGTTGGCATTCTATACTCTCGGCTTAAAAGGAAGCACTTCGCTGTGTCTCCTGGGTTTGAGAATTTTTCTGTTCAACTTTGGCCTCCTTTAGCTAGGAAAGACACAGAAAGCTGAAGACATCCAGAAAGGCACTTTGTTTTTATTCTTTCGACTTCATGCCTTGATAGATTTCAATGCCATAAAATTAAAAAAAATTAGTGATTTTTTTTTTTAAGTGACAGGCAGGTTTCGGTCAGGCAAGGACCTCTAAACGTTACGTAAAACGTACTTGATAATATTCACACACAAAAACAAGTGTGGGTCTAGGTCTCCCCCCTGGCTCCTTGGATCTGCAAACATAATCTTAATTTTCCCCAAATCGCCTGCTGAACTCTCCCTGGAATTACAGACACGTGAAGCGGTGTGGACAAACAAACCCAGCTGCCCTTCGATTTCTCTGGCAGCCGCAGGCTCAGGCCCCCTCCAGACCCAGACGCTAGGCTGAAGGGCAGAAAAGAGCCAGGGGAGCTGGTGTCAGGCCTCTCGTGACCACACAAAAGAAAGGGGCTTTAAGTTTTTCTCTCTGAGCACAAAAAGAAACAGACAAAAGCAAAACATCCCCAGAGCCATAAGGATGTTTCAGGAAGGTCTGATCGGTGAACCTCCTGCAATGGGTTAGTTTCCTTTCTCACTGCAGAGTTGTCTGGGATCCACTGAAAAAATTCTACCTGTAGGAAACCCAGGATGCAGACTTAGGCAGGAAAAACTGCCGCCTGCAGACACCCAGGTAAGCTGAAATTTCCTGCCAGAAGGGCAGGCCGGGGAGACTAAAGTTTTCCTCTAAGCCAAAATTACTGACGAACCGACTGTCCTGGGAGGAGAGGCAGAAAGGGAGGGAAAACCTCTCCGATGGTTTGGGGGAGGGACCCCACTGCTCGCTTACCTTCCCGACTTAGTAATGACCATCTCGGTGCCTCGCTTGTGGAACTGATCCCAAAGTTCTTTGGCCTCGAGGTGCACCTTGGGGTCATCCTCCACCTCTTCTTCGGGCTCCATGGTCTTCAGAGGCCTCAGATGCGCCTGGGGCCCGAGGGACGAGAAAGGGATGCCAGTCTCTGCCGCCCCCACCAATTGATCCATGATCGGCTTGGCCAGAGCACCCGGCAGCGGGAGCGCCGCGGCCCCGTTGGGAGGCAGAGTCAGCGCAGGGAAGAAGGGCGGCTGGTGACCCAGCACCGCGCTCATGGCGAAGTCCGGCGCCCGGTGAGGTAGGAACGGATGGTAGGCCATGCTTGTCCCAGGAATGACCGGATCTCTCATGGAGAAGCTCATCCACTCCAGGCGGGCGCGCTGGGCTCCAGCCCGGGACAAGTCCGCAGCTGCTGTTTTGTTTTGTTTTTGTTTTTAACAGCAGCACATAGTTAAAAGAAAAAAAAAAAGAAAGAAAGAAAGAAAAAGAAAAAAAGGCAAAAAAAAAAATCACAACTCAAGCACCTCAAAGGGAGGGGGTAAGTGTGTCTTTTGGGGAGGAGAACGCTGCTTTTAAAGAGGGCAAGGCGAGCGATCAGGAGACATAGCCGCTGGGGTGACCGTCCTTGTGCCTTGCGTTTTTAAAAAGCCGCTGCTGCAAGTCGGTTTCAGAGGCGAGGGGAGCGAACAGGCTCTCGACTCGCGCTCGAGCCCTGCCGCTCGGCTCGAAACAGACACTCCGGCGCTGGGTCCCAGGAACCGCGCCCCAGCCCCCGGTTCTTTGTTGCAAATGCGAACGGTTCTCCTAGGAGAGTTTTTACCTTTTCTTCTTCTCCTTCCTCCGCCTCCCTATCTCTCCTCCTCTCCCTCTTTCTCGCTGGTGGCGCCTGTAGTTGCGCTGGACCTGGCTTTAACCGCTGGCGAGAGCGGAAAAAGTCTCCTTTAAAAAAAAAAAAAAAAAAAAAAATCCAAAAATGGCAAAGAGATATTTGACAGTACCCTCCTTTAAAAAAAAAAAAAAAAAAAAAAACAACCTCTGATTTAAGCTCTCTTCTACCAGCGCTATCAAAACTTGAACTGCACACTGGCTTCCGTTCGCCGCCGCCTCCTCCTCCTTCCTCCGCTCCGAGCCTCCGGAGGGTGTCTGGGTTTCGATCCGAATCTGGCCGTGTTCTTCTCCCGCGCCTGTCTTCCGTGTCCTAAAACGTGAGCGAATTCGCTTCCTAAATCTGCGTCCAGACGCGCAGGGCAGGGAGGATGGAGGGCGAGGAGGTGGGGGGAAGGAAAAGGAGGGAGAGGGAAAGAGAGAGACGGAGTGGGAGAGGGAGCGCGAGCAGAGGGAGGGAGCGAGCAAGCCAGCGAGAGCTCCTCGCCACCCTCCTCCGCCTCTAGAATTCCCCGGGCGTCTGCTCGGCGGCTCTAGAAGGTCGGGCTCTGCTGTGGGCTGCAGGGAGCCGGAGGCCTCTTGATTGGCTCTTTGACGCTTTCGGACCAATTGTGTTGCTGCATAGGCGTGGTTTTCACAGGTCGAGTGCTGGGGGATAGAGCCGAGTTATAAAAAGAAGGTGTCGGAAACTGTAACGTCGCAGCGCCGCACCGATACTACTGCCTGTCCTGTGAATATGTCAACATGATCAGGAGGGCGGGCGCCACTGGGGAGCGCGCGCACTGAGTCGCCTCTAGGTGGCTTATCGAGAGATCGCCGCAGCCCCTGAGCTCGCTCACTCGCTCTTGCTCAGCCCACGTCTGAAATGCCTCAGTCATCCAAGCCCGGGATCGCGGGAGGAGGCAGGGCCAGGGAGGAAGGGGAGGGAGGAGGGAGCGGGCGAGCGGGGCCAGGAAGGCGGAGCGCGCGCCTGGCGCCCGGCGCCGGACAGGGGCGCTCGCCTCTCGCGCGCTCGGCTCGCCTCTGCGCCGCCGCGGCCGTTTCTCTCTCCCGCTCGCCCTCTTACTAACCGGCCCCGGGCGAGCCAGGCGGACTGCTGAGCCTCCTGCGAGCTGCCGTTCGGCCGCTGGGCGCAACAAAAGCCAGCGGCAGCCACGGGGAGGCGAGCGCCCAGACTCCAGGCTTGCACGCTCTCCAGCCCCACGTGGAGCCAAGCTCCGCCCGGTTGCGGTTCCACCGCTCCCGAGCTCGGGTGTCTCTCGGTGCGGGTCTCCCCTGCGTCTGGGCTCGCGGGTTCACGAGCACACACGGATGATGCGGCCAGATCTCAGCACACGCGTGCGGGGCTTCCTCTTCACCGTGCCCCACCCGACCCTGGGTGCGGAGACCCAAACACCCCCAGCCCATCTGTACGCGAACACGCGCCGGCACACTGGGACCGAGCTACCCGCGGAAAAACACGTACATGCAAACACGTACACAGCCTGTGCGGCGGGTCCTGTCTGCGCTCGCTCCGGGAGGCGGACCGGGGATTTTGTGAAATGCATTCAGCAGACCTTTTAGATCTGATCTTCCATCTGGATTCCGGGTCCCCGTATGCCACCTGAATGAGTGTGTAAGTGTGGAGGGGAGACTGGTGCTCTGGACAAAATGAGAGCGGCGCGGGACTAGGTTCTGGGCCTGTCACCGCCAAGCCGCTGCCCTCACCTCGGAGGCCAGCCCTGAGCGGAGCTGAGGGTCAGGGGTGGGCGAGCTGGGAGGGGGAGGTGCGCCAGCCTCGTATCTTCTCCAGGCTTCTCACTTATCTCTCGGTGCCTCGATTCTTTCTCCATCCCCGCCAGAAGTCGCGGGGGCGGGGGTGGGGAGGGGGGGTGTAAAACCGCGAAACGCCCCCGCTCCAGAGGCAAAGAGACAGGTTCCAGTTCAGGTACAGTGTGGGCGTGAAGGCGAGGAAGGCAGCCCGATCTCATGGATCAGACCTGCCGCCGAATTGATAACAGTTATCGCAGGTCCCTACCCCCTGTCGGAGAGCTCCCTAAACCACATTTATCGCTTGCGGGGGAGGGCGGGGGAGGGGGGTGTCATGAATTTGAGCCATCCCTGCTTAGATGGAAGGGTACCTTGGGAACGCTGTTCCTTTACCCTTCCTGAGTTGAGAGCTTCCTCCGGTGACAAGGGAACGCAGAAAGGGCTGACTTCGGGGCCTAGGGGGTTAAGAAATGCACGCGCCTCTGGGTGGACCACACAGCCCTCTCTTCCTTTTGCCCTTGCGTACCCCCTATCCCCCCAGCTACAGACTCCGAAATGGAGGGTGAAAATGCGGTTCCTTTGTGGGCCAACCGCGCCGAGATAGGGGCGGAACTTTTGAGGCGACGAGCTTCTCCAGCCTCGCATTTTTGACGCACATGGTTAAGAGCGCTTGGCGCCAGCGCTGAGAATTCCCTGAAGTCACAGAGAGAATGGAGTGCTTCTGCGAACTCAGTCTGACTCTCCATCTCGCCCTCTTTCTTTTCCTTTCGGCCTGTCTTTCTCTGGCGACCCCTCGGGCTCTCTCTGCCGGTGTTTAAGTAGAGAGAATGAGCTAGAGAAAAGAAAGAAGCGGCCGGGCCCGGGGTGTTGGCTCGCAAAGCCTCCTCCCGCGTCCCTTGCGCACAGGCCTTCCTTCTCCTAACACTGACCACTGAGGTCACTGCTGGGTTTCACAAGTCTCTGGAGGTAAAAACCCACCCCCTCCACCATATCGCCCGCCGCCAGAGCCTGGGGCAGCTTCTCTGAGATTTCAGGAGCCGGTCCCAAGTCCCCGCGATGGGTTTTGCCTACACGCGGGGGCCGATCTCTGTCCTGCCACTCGGCGTAGAAGGAAAGTGGTTCTGCGACCACGATGTGGCTGACCCCCTCCTCGCCCACTCGGTGCCTCAAGCGTCCAGACGCACAGGAGAGAGACATTTCGCTTGGTCCGCGGCCCGCATTCTGGCCTCGCTTCTGTTTGGGACGTGGGGTGGGGGGAGGGGGAGCTTGCTGATTTCACTTGTAACTATCTGGGCTTGCCTTTGGCCCCACCGTGGACTGAGCGTCATTGCTGCCCCTCCCTCAATGGCCTGTTTCTGCCCATAACTCGAACTTAACCCAGGGGTCACCCCGGTTGCCACTCCTGACCCCCATTCCCACTGTAGCACGCAAGGAAGGGAGGGAAGAGAGGAAAGTTTGCGGGATTCTGAATCGAAAATGTCGGCATCTTGCTAATGGTCTGCAAACTTCCGCCAATTATGACTGACCTCCCAGACTCGGCCCCAGGAGGCTCGTATTATGCTGGGAGGCCTCGGTGACTTGGGATCAAAAGCGAGAAGGTGTGAACTCCGCTTTGTCTCTGCGGGACCGCCGCGCCCCCCTCCCGGTGGGTGATAAACCCACTCTGGCGCCGGCCTTGCGCTGGGTGATTAATTTGCAAACAAACAAAAGCGGCCTGGTGGCCACCGCATTCGGGTTAAACATTGGCTAGCGTGTTCCAAGGACTTGTGCCAGGCCTGGCCGCCGGAGGACCCACAGGGGTGGCGTCCCGCCTCCCACCCCACCCCTCAGCCTGGGTTTTAGGCTCCAGCTGCGGGCTCTACGCGGTCCTTTTTTTTTTTTTTCCTCCCCCTCTTTGCAGAATCCCTCGATTTTCTAGCTCTCTCCCCGCCTCATTGCTCAACAAAAGACCTAAGGGAAACATTGAATGAGCCTGCCCCTCCGCAGAGTCCGAGAAGCGGTGCTTTAAGGACAAGAGAAGGGGGACAAATTTGGATCCAAGTGGACCCACAGAACTTCCGGTGTCCCCCAAATATTCTTCCGCCTTTTGCAAAAAGAGTGGTCGCTTATTCGTAGGCCGGATTTTTAATAGTCATGACCTTTCCATATCTGTTAATGCCTGCGGTGTTTAATGCGAAGGAGGAGTATGAGTGTAAAGTGAGAAAGAGGCAGAGAAGTCTCAGGATAAATGTCCCACGTACACACAGGAAACCAAATCAACTACCCTCAGCTCTGGCCACGGATGTGGTGGAGAAGCTAGTCTTGCTCGCGAAGCGCTCAGGAATTATCGGCCAGATCCCACTTTTCTCTACCGGCGCTGCCTGCTTCAAACTATATAGAGGACAAACCGACCCTTTTGTGACCGAGGGTGTTTATCTTAAGTTTACAAAAAGGGAGAGGGGGGGAAGGATGGTGGGTAGGCGGGGTCGTTTACTTTGGCAAGTTTGCTGTAAATATTCCCTCTAGCATGTGTGAGGTCTGGTGAGGGACTATTACACGCTTATTCCCTCTTAAACTTTCACCCCTGTTTGCCACGGAGCTTTTTTCAGTCCGAGGTGTCACTAAATTGGGAACTCTGTTGACAGAAGGACATCCTTGTTTCTCTAGGGGTCTGAGGCCTAATTAAGAAGTTTCCTAGGAGGGGTCTGTCGATACCTAAACTTTTACCCGGGAGGAGCTTTTCTGGTAGCCCTCCCTCCCCCCAGCACCCCTCTCTTCTCACAGTGTAGAAATGGCCACTGTTCCTGCCCAATACCTCCCAGCCTAGGATTCCGGTTCTTCTGATAGTGACAAGCTGTGAAACTGACTAGGTGTCCGCTCAATTTTCCCCATCCGGAGATGTGATTTTTCTTATCAAGGATCCCAGGGAAGCAGCTCCCTTGGGAGTACCTAGCTTGCTGGCCGAGGTTCCTACAGCAAATCGCAGCTAGCACCCCCTCCCCACAAGGGCACTCCTGTGCTTCCCCAAACCCTGACTCTCACGTGCAGTTCTGAATCCAAATGGAGGATTTCTGTGCGAAACTGGAAGGCTTGATTTACCTCTCGGAGTTTAGCATTCACTGCCC
>NW_011888804.1:4894552-4899480 GCF_000151845.1 Pteropus vampyrus
GTTTCTTTGAGGGAGGGTCAATTTTTCCATTTTTTCTTGCATCCAGAGGCAGGCACGGGCCTCTTGGTTGGGCCAAACAGGGTGCCCATCTCTCTCTCTCTCTCTCTCTCTCTCTCTCTCTCTCTCTCTCTCTCTCTCTCTCTCTCTCTCTCTCTCTCTCATCCTCTTGTTGCTCTGTTCATCTCTTTTCAGGATTCTATGACTAGATCTGTGATCTTTCTTCCTCTGCTCCCTTCCACTTTCTCTTCTCTCCCTCCCATCTGTCTTGTTCTTGGTTTCTATTTCTCCTTTTTGTCTGTCTCTGTCTCCCAGCCTTTACCTTCCCTTGTTCGCGCTGTGTTTCATTCACTCTCCTTTCTAGTCTTCCTCCCTCTTCATCTTTTCTATTTCCTCTGGCTTCTTGACCCTCCCTGAATCTCTTCCGCCTTCCTGTCTTTCTGAATGGCCTCTGTATTTCCCCCCGTCTCTCATTTTTTCCAGTTACCATAACAGGCTGGAGATGCCTTTAACTGGGGTTTGAGCAAACACCTTCCCCTGACACCCTTGGCTAAGCAGATAAGGTGTCCTGGGAGACAGGGGCCCATTTGTCTCGGTTAGAAGTGTCACCTTCTCTTTTGGTATCCCCAAAGTCACCCTTTTCACCAGAGCTGGTGCTCACCCCTGTTCCAATGCTGTTCTCTCTCTCTCTGTCTCTCTCTCTCTCTCTCTGTCTCTGTCTCTCTCTCTCTCTCTGTCTCTCTCTCTCTCTCTCTGTCTCTCTCTGTCTCTCTCTCTCTGTCTTTCTCTGTCTCTCTCTCTCCTCTTTCTCTTCCTCCCTCCTTTCCAAGGCAAGATCCGAGTGAGGGGCAGCACGTTGGACCCCAAAGCCCCAGCTCCTACCCTCTGTCTTCCCCAGAAGCACAGGGCTTTCCTGTAAGGCACATTTCCCTGTCCTCTGACAGCCCTCTAAATTATTGATCAGGGCAATTCAGTGCAAGAGTCTGAAGCATGTGAGAGAGAGAGGATTGTCAAAGTTGTCTAGCTTGGGGAAGCAGTATTTTTAGTACAGAGGCTCACTTTGGCGCCAGTTGGTTTATGCTGTTTCTAGAGCATCATTCGTTATACACTTAATCCATGCTTATCAGGCCTCCTATTAATGTAAATATGTTTTTGGCAGAGGCAAAATGAAAAGATTTCACCTTCCGCATTACTCTTGTTAGCACCTACCTTTCATCAAAGCTGATCGCCCTGCAAAACGTACACGGCTCGTGATTTAGATAAGTTGGAAGGGAAACGAGAGAGGGCAGAATGAAGTGCGTGTGCATCTGGCTAGCGTGCTTCTTACACATCTGCGAAGGGGTTTTCCCTCCTCTCTCTTTTTCACTCTCTCTCAGGAAAAGGAACTAATTGTGGTTTCCTAATTTCAAACCAATCTACATTTTCAATGCTCTCTTTGTGTGTTTGACCCAGTTACTTAAAAAAAAAAAAAAAGACAACGCAATGGACATTTCTTGGTCCAGCAGGAATGAATTCACGAGGAAGAGGCTGGGAAATCGGGAATCTTTTCTCTCATCTTATCTGACCCCAAATCAGCAAGACTCAGGCCAGAGCTGACTTGGGCCTCGGGCACTTTTGACCACCCAGTACCTTTCTTTATTCAATATCGTCTTTCCAGATTTTCAGTTGAGAAAGGTAAGGGTATAAATGGCTGCTCTGCAGTGTGTGCCAGGAATCTGTCTTGTGGGATGGGGGCTTCGGGCACTGCCGCGTCCAGCAAGTGGTAACTCGCGCCACGTCCAGCGCGGCTCTGGAGAATGTCCCCGAGTGGGAACGGTGGGAGCTGAAGAAATGAAAGAGGACAGGAAGCTGGGATCAGGAGGCCCACGGTCCCCTGATGGTGGAGCAATGGAGCGGTTTTATTTTTTGCAATTTGCGTTTATACGACCACATACAATAGGTGGCCTAGGCGAGGTCATCCTTGGTTGTCCTCGCAGACTGTAAGGACCTTGTCGGCTTACAAGCCGCTCTCCACAGGGGACAGAATACTTTTAAAAGGCTGGAGGGAAACTATAACGATATACTCTCCAATCCCCACCTGCAGACTGAGGGTGTCACTTAAGCAGGACACGTTCCTCCTGTGGTGTTCAGCGTTTGCTTTTCTTTCATTATCACTGGTATTGTTAGGTGCCAGAGGCGTGGGGACAGTAGGGTCTCACCCTGTGGGAGCAGTCAGGACAGAGGGACCTGGGAGCTCGCTAAGGGAGAGGGCATGACAAATTAAATGGCTGCTACTGTCAAGAAGGTTGACGGGGGCAAAGAAAGATCGGCTCCTCCAAATCTGCTGAACTAACTGTCCCCTCGTAGCCACAGACATGTTTTCTCAATTTGAGCACAATATCCATTACTATGTCCCGTACTGGGTTTCCATTAAAGAGGGGGACGGCGGAGAGGGAGAGCAGGAGATGAATGAGAGGGGCGCCGGGCACAGGACCTGTGTGTATTTTTCTCTCTCCTCTCTACTTTCTTCTTGTAGCCACTGCTACTCCTTGACAGCCAGCCAGTCTGCCTGTGTTCCTAGGTCATGTTTTCACTGACTCCCCAGACCAGCAGGCCAAAGACAGAGGGAAGAAGATAACACACCTAGTGATTCTTTCCTCTCCGGAGATGCCGCCCAAGAGATGTAGCTGTTGCTGAGGGAGCAGTGGCTTTGGAGGACTTGCCTGACCTCTGCGGGCCCACGTGGGGTGCCAAGTATTGGAGGCGTTGGAGCATATATGTCTCCGGGTTCTGCTGCCATGTTAAAACCTGATAAAATCTCTTCTCCCTTGTACAATCCTATGGGGAAAAAAACAAACACAAACCAAAACAAAAAGCCAAAAAAAAAAAAAAAAAGAACCTTTTGTGATTCTAGGACACAGGGTGGTGGTGGCAGGGTGATTTCACCTGCATCTCTGCCATGCCTGGCAGGTAGGAGACTCGAAAATCTGACAAGGCCAGGATATGTGGGTCCTGGAGTCCGGATCCTGACTCCCGGCCTGGCCTGTCACTGAGCTGCTGCCCCACGCCAAAGCACATTCTCCTCTCCCAATTTGGAACCCAGCAGATGCTCTTCTACCTCCCCCTCTGCCTTCTGTGACCACAGATGCTGTACCAGGGCCATTCAGACGAGGGGAGGAGGAAGCTACACCTCTGTCAGTCAATTACCCGACAGCCTCGGGAGCCTCCTCCTCCACCGCAGTCAGTAAAAGACACCCGAGGCCTCAACAATCGTGACTTTCAGCCGGGAGGTGACTTGCTCCCAAACCAACCATATCTGCCTCCGAATAACACACAACAAATCCTGCCTGAATCTTGTAGACTAGCCGGGGAGTTATCGGTGCGAGCTGGAGGGCCCCCCTGTCTGTCCCCCAACCTCTCTGTTAAAGGCTGGGACGAAAGTTGTGGCCTTAGCCATCCCAGAAGCCTGGAAGGCTCTCCAAGCTTGGGGTTGGAATCCATGAGCGCTGGACAAGTTTCCCTCGGCTTTCTTTTTAACATTTTACTTGTGTTTGAGAGGAAGAGGGAGGAAGGCAGAGACGTACACATACAGAGAAAGGGAGAACGTTTGAGATCGAGAAAAACGCTTTTCCTAAGAGTTGCGTTCGCTGGCGTTCGGGCCTCAGTTCCTTTTTTCTCTTAAGCCAAATCCTAAAAATCCTCAGGCGAGCAGAGAGGAGCGGCCTTCCCGGTCTAGGAACTTGCGCTTGCTTTTCCTCCCTTCTCCTGGAAGAGGGAAAAACTTCGTGCTCTAGGAAGGAGAGGGAGACACCGACAGCCCAGGGCGTCCCCAAAAAGTCCTTTGGTGATGGTTTCAGCCCCGCTGGGGCTTCACCTACCGCCGCCCTCCCCCGCCACCCCCTTACCCCGGTTCCAAATACGGAAGCTGGACGTGCCTCGGTGCGGCTCCGGGCCTCGCCCAGCGCGGAACCGGAGAAGACGCTCGCTGCCTCGGATTACGCTCGCAGCCGGGGCGGGGAGTGGACGGGGACCCGGGCGCTGATCGCGCCCACAACGCCGCACCGGCCCCGCGGGCGAGCGAAAGGGGCTCGGACAGGCTGGCCTGCCCCGGCCCTCTCGGTGGCGACAAGGTGCCTCCGGGCCCTGGAACCCGCGAGCCGCGGGCAGTGGCTCCCTGCGCTGGTTCCCTCGCCTTCCCTCTGGAGCTCCCGGGGCGGAGCGAGGCGGGCTCCCTGGTGGGAATGAAGAAAGCGCGCCCGCCGGCCCGCTCCCTTAGAAAACGAAAACTAAGATGACAAGGGAGGGAGCTGGGAACCCCTCACCGACCCTCCCCACGCGCAACGGCCGACGGTCTTTCTGTAGCATTGATTCCTACCGCCCCCTCCACTCCGCTTGCAAAGGACGAGTCCGGGGTGGACAATAAAGACTTTAAGAAGGGGTGAGGTGTGTGTCGGGGTGGGGGGAGGTGGCGATTACTAAAATAAGAGAGATATGCAGCACTCTCTGCCTCTCAGGGATGGAAAACACGATGGCGAGGACGTAGCCTCCTGGGAGAAAAACAAGGCTCAGAGGGAATCGGGCTGAACCCGGAGAGAATTTTCTCGCGCAAAGAGAGGGTGGGGTGGAGGGCGAGTTCTCCTCTCCCACCGCTGGGGTGTGTTTTTACATGTTTTCTTAGCAGCAAGTTCTATAAACAGGTCAGCCCTACACTGCCAGCCGAGGAAATTTGAGGCTGTCTCTGGCTCGGAGTGTAGACGCCTCTCTTTCCCACTCGCCCCCCTACAAACCCAACGCGCAGGGGGCCAGGGGTGGGGAGGGGCGCTCCCTCCCGCTTCTGACTTGGAGTGTACATTTGCTTTTGAAATAGTTCCTCTTGTATTCATACGGTAAAATATGAGTTCCCCACATGTCTGAGTCTGGTCTTCTGGTACCTCAAGTATGGTTAGAGCAGT
>NW_011888804.1:4901690-4907445 GCF_000151845.1 Pteropus vampyrus
CTCGTGGCCACTGGGGAGACCCATCACTGGGGTCAACACCCACCCAGAATCTCAGGGGAGGAGGTGTTCTAGTCTGGGTTGCATGCAGCGGCGGGGAGTCAAGGCGCCTGACTGAAGCCAGGATAAGGTCATAGGTGTAGAATCAGGAGTAAGACAGGACTTAACATGCCCGCATGGAAGGGAGAGCAAGCGTCACTCAGCCCCGGATGAAACCGGCGCCGCCGCAGGAAAATTTCCATGCAGTGGTGTTGCAAACACTATTTTTTTTTCCCCCCTAGTTTTTTTCTTTTCTTCTTTTTATCTGCTTTAAAAAAAAATTCCCTGTCCAGCGCATATGTTGGTCATAAATAAAAGGGCGAGAGTTGAATGCTGGGTGAACCCGAATTAGCTTTCAGCAGTGCGGGGAGTTTGTAGAAGGGCGTAGGAAATAGAGATGCCCTGAATTCGGGGAGTGGATGGAGGAAGGGACCGTTTCCCACTTAGGACCCTCAGCACCTCACTGCTGGTGAGGCGCACAAGGAACCCCTACCGAGGGTGGCCTTGGCGTCTCGCCGCTGGATGGCGCTGGGGGAGACGTGGCAGACGGGCAGTCTTCCTCCGTGCGCCCCGCAGGGCCTGAGCGAACCTCCGCCAACGCGCCGAGTGGGGACCTCAGTTTGGAGCTTCCGCAGTGGCAGTTCCGGATGCACCAGGAAGCCCAAGCTCTTCCTGGAGGCTGGGGAAGGAGAGAGGATCACCCACAGTCCCCAAAATCTGGAAGTTGGACCGAGAGAGGCTGGATGTGGGGGAAGAGGGTCCTAGGAGCGAAGGGGCTCCTCATTTTCTTAGGTGCCACCTGCCCTAGCTCGTCTGAAGAGGGAAAGAGGTGTGTGTGGGGGTGGGGCGAGTGGTTTGGAAGGAGGACATCCAGGTAGGTGCAGAGACGGAAAAGGAAACACTGTTGGCAGATCCTCACCGTCCCGGCTTCTCCCGCAATAGCCAGCCCAGAGCTCCCGAGCCGGGGGATGCTCGGTCAGATCAGAGCGACTGGCCTTCCCACATTGAGTTGTCCCTGGAATTGGAAATCCCAGGTCTGATCTCATGGGTGTCTAGGGTGCCCTGGGGACTAGGTACTGCTCATTGCCGTAACTACGTGAGTCTTCATCTGGAAGTGTCTCTGTGAAGGCATTTAAGACCTCCGACCCACTGGCTGTCCCCCAGCCAAAGGAGGAACTGCGGGCAACAGAATTGGGAAGAATAAAAATTCATCTAATACTTATTGAGCACTTACTATGTACCAGGCTGCATTAGACTTTGCAATCTTGTCGAAAGTTACTGAGAAAGCTAGAAGGGAAAAACATATCAACCATGACCAAAGAAGTTAATAGGCTACGGGGATCTGGGTAGGCATTTAATATTACAGCTCTAACTTGTAAGCTTCGGAGGGATGGGACTCCTATTTCTAACTCTGATGCAGGGCTTGGTCATTGGTCGGTGCTCCGTAAATAATCTTTCAATACAGGAAGGAAAGTCAACAAAGAAAGGGAGAGAAAAGGAGACTTAAAGGGGATTGGATTCTCTGTGCATTTGGAAACAAATGACCGTTTCCAAAATACATTAAAAAAAAAAAACAAAAGGCATCGAACTTATGAGCAGCTCCCCCAAACAGATTCTGTGTAAAAGGAGATAGTGAAAAGTTGGCAGTGAGGGAAGAAGTTGGTATGATGCCTAGAAAAGTCCACAAGGTCGTTCCAAAAATACCGATTCAGGGGCTTCTCTGTCCAGGTACTCTGCTAGGTGCTGGCGACAGCAGGCAAGCAAGAGACAGGTTCTCATGGGCTTGATGCGTCGCGTCCTTCCTTGCGGTTCTTTTCCTTAAACGATGTAGCTCCCATTTTAAAGACGAGGAAAATCGAGGGTGCGGTGGGAGAGGGCTTAAGGTCGAGGTCTCAGGGCAGGAAGGCCAAGCTCAGTCCAGCCCCAGCTCTTCTGGGCACTGAGAAGAGTTCGGGCTGGACTCCCTGGAAGGGGAGGTGTCTGGGAGTCCCGACGGCCCTCTTGACCCGGCCTGCGAGGTGATGGGCCGAAGGGGTGCCCGGGCCGGAGTAGGCGGGAGCCGGAGTCCGCACCTCAGCAAGGCTGCGCAAAGGACTTCCTCAGACCCGTACCTGGAGCTGTGATGAAGGTCTAACTATAGACTCTCCCATCCGTTTCTTCCATTTAGCGCGCACACCTTGCCCGGGACCGAGCAGCGCTGCCTCTCCTCACAGACCGGAAACTGGGACAGGTAGCCAGGGAGTTCTCGCCCAAGTCGCACTGCTCACAAGTGACAGCAAAGAGGCCTCTACAATCCCTGCCAGAGTTTTAAGTTTCTGTACAGACCCCTCCCCTCATTAGTACCCCAGTGGCCAGCGCAGCCCGCCACAGCAGCGTGTTCGTCGAATGTTTGATGATTGAATAAACTAATTCTTGTATTTTTTTGTTTGTTTGTTAAAAAAATAGAACCGAGCTGAAAAAGGAATCAGTGATCGAACAAGAGAGAGCGCGATGAGAGCTGGTCCTCCCGACGCGCTGCGTGCGAGTAGGACCTGCGTGGGTTACCCGCGCGCGTCCCGTCGCAGCAGCAAGCGGTAGCGGGCCACTTCCCGCCAGCTTTACCAAGACGGCGCTGATCTCCTTCCGTCTGTATTTTTGTCCTAGACTGCGTTCAGTTGATCCGTGAGGGAGACAAGCTGACCCACCGTGAGGTCAAACCAATCGATGCGGTGCTTGACGACCGCTGGGACATCGCCGTCCTTACGGCGCGCTGGGTTCCACCCGAAAGCTTTCGGGTTTTAGGGTTTCTCGCTCACCCCTGTCCTTACTGAACTGGAGGGAAGATGGGGGTAGGTGGCCCAAGAAGCCTCCAGTGTCATCCGCGGGAGCCGCTGGGTACCCAGGCCGGGAGAGCGCTCTACACGCGCACCCGGGCCACGCAGCGCTCGCGCGCTCACTAGCGGACTTCCTTCTGGGGCGTCTCCGCCTTGGATCAAACACCCAGATCATTGCGATGCAATGCCTTCCTTTGAGAAGTGGGTTTGTCATGACATGCTATTTATTGAAGAGAACATGTGTGAAAGACTCACTAGGATGATAGTGTTCTAAGAGCTTTCCCACACATCAGCTCAGTAACTAGAACAACCCGAGGAGCCAGGCGCCTTCTTCAGGGATCTGCATGTTCCAGGTGAGGAAACGGAGTCGGGCAGAGAAGCCCACACACTCGCCCGAGCTCCCACAGCGAGTTAGCCTCTGGAGGGGCTGGGATTCAACCCAGGGGTTGTATAACTCATTGTCTGGCTTTTAACGACAAGGCAGTAGGTGCCTCGCGCGCGCGCGCGCGCGCGCACGGTACACAGTAGCGATCTGTTTCCTTTACGGGGCAGAAATTGCATTTAACCCTTTCCCAGACAGGTGTGGAAACTGCCTTGGTCCATGGGTACCTTCTTTCCGGAAGTTCATGCAATTGGTGGAGGTCGGGGGTTCCGGCAGATCAAACCTTCTTAAACTCTGGAAGTCCAGAGTTTTCAAGACTTTTTTTTGGGGGGGGGGAGCGTACAAAGGAAAGAGGGGGACAGTATGTGTGTGTGTCTGTGTGTGTGTGTGTGTGTAGAATCAATGTGGTCCAGACAGCCCTCCACAAAGGGGCTCCAGGCGGGCGCCTGGGCCGTACGGCCCCCGCTCCACCGCCCGCGGCGAATTAATTGGGCCCTGAAAGAAGGGGCGACGTAGCTTCCAGTTAATTAGCCGAGAAATGAATCAAGCCCTAGTGGACTGGCAAAGGCCCCTGGGGCGCGGGTTTTGTGCACGCCAGATTGGGCGGAGGGGCGCTCCCCTGGGGCCCGGCGGGGCGTGGCGGGGAGTGCAGCTTGGGCGCCTCCCGCGCGGTCCCGCGCCAGCTCCCTGCGCACGAGCGGGCTCGCGCGCTCCCGCGGCCTCTAGCTTTTCTCGTCTCTTTCCCTTTGTGTTTCTTTTCCTTTTTGGGTCCTGGCCATCGCCCCCTCTCCAGTTGTCTCTGGCTCCCTGAACTTTGCTCGGGTTTCCTACCCGCCGGCGCTTCTCCCGCTCTTCCTGCCGTGCCGGTCTTTCTCCAAGGTTTCTGCCCGGAGGTCTCTTTCTAAGCTCAGCCTCAGCCTGGCAGGATCTGGGGCTGGGTGGTTTGGGGATGGTGATGGCGAGAATCCCTGACTTAGGGAGACAGGGAGGAAATAGGCAGTGGCTTGGGCACTGAGGCCTGCTGCTTGTTCCTGGGTGCCAAACCCTTTGCCCTTGGATCACCTTGGATCTGGGCTCCTGGCCGCAGTTAGGAGAAGCCTCTGAGATAATAGACGGCTTGAAAAGGGTTTGGCAACCGGTGACCTGTGTCCTCACACCAAGGAGACTTAGAATTAAGGCCGACCTGCAGCACGCGAGCAATGATGGGGCGCCTGCTCCGTGCCCACCTGACATTCCTCCGTCAGCACCTCCCTTCGTCACTCTGGTGCCAACCCTGACCGCGAAAACCTGTTTTCTTCAAAAGCAGCTCTGCTGGAGGAAAGGGAGGGGAGGCAAAAGTCGTCAACTCAATTATTTCGAAGGCTTTTTGTGCCACGTGCCCGTGCTCTTCCCAGAGCTAAAGAGATGGAACTTGGGGCTCAGAGAAGTGGAGGGATTTTCTTGGGGTCACAGCAAAGGGGAGACGAGGTGGTTCCACCCTGTAACAAGGCATTCATTCGGTGCCTACTCTTTGGCCCTGTGGGGACCTCAGGGCATCATTTGTCCTTCTGGCCTGGCCTGGCACCAAATGGCTATGGACAGGACAAGGGGTGCTGGAATCACCCGACCTTCTCCAGCTTGGCTCTAAGGCCCAGTCTCTCTCCGCGACTCTCTCCAACTCCCTGTATTTCACGCCAGTCTTTCTTTCTGTCTTTCTAGCTCTGTCTCTGCTTCGGCCTACCTCTCACCGGTCTTTCTGTCTCTCTCCCCCCACCCGAAAGCACCTGGAATCCGGACTCAGAAGTTGAGGTCAGAATCTCCCCCCTCTTTCTTCCAATTAATGACCCAGGTAGCTGCCGGCATCTTGCGGTTTGGAGCTGGGTAGACTCCATCTGCCACCAACCGCCAGGATCCAAGATGCAGAAGCAAACCCGATTCAACCCCAGGCCCCGAGTGCCCTCGCGACTGCCCAGCCCCCCTCCCAAGCTGCATCCACGAGGTCCTGGCATAGACACTCCGGCGGAGAACTGGGTGAACGCGTGCGTTCGGAACGGCAGCCCGGAACGGCGCTTGTTTTTTCTTCCTTTGCCCGCTTGACTGACTTTGGCTTGGTTCAAGGGCCAGAGGTGCCTGCGCCGCGCTTGGCTTCGCTTTCCGCCTCTCGCGGAAGGCCTGGGACTGCGGTTTCCGCCACCACATCCCCGCCTGGCGCGCGCGCAAGAGCCTGGCGAGCTTCCCGCACGCGCTGGGAGCCAACCGCTCTGAGCCTCAGTTTCCTCGTTCCTTTAGGATCCGGGAAGCGACGGCCAAAATGGTCCAGGGAGGCGGAATGGCGAATGGATTGCTTAGTGTGTGTGTGTGTGTGTGTGTGTGTGTGTGTGTGTGCGCGCGCGCGGGGTCAGGACTGAACTAACTCGCTGCCGCCTTCTCGTCTCTCGCTCTCCGCGGACTCCTACCCACCTTCAAGCGCAGACAGGGAGATGAAACATGGGCGCTGTGTCGCTCCCCGCACTAGAAATGGAGCCCACCCACCTGCGTGACCCCA
>NW_011888804.1:4908529-4922010 GCF_000151845.1 Pteropus vampyrus
AGACAGACAATGAGAGGGCGATGGAGACCTTTACACACTCGGGGAGACTGGGAGAGGCACGGAGGAAAGAACAGACGAAGAGGAGAGACAGAGAGACGAGGGGAGGCGGTCCAGGGGCGCGGGGTGGGGTGAGAGGGCAAAGAAAAAGAAAGAAGCAGAGAGTGAGGATCAAGGGCAGAGAGAGAGAGAGAGAGACAGACAGACAGAGACAGAGACAGAGACAGAGACAGAGGCAACTAGAGGCAGAGGAAAGGAACAACAGATGAAAAAGTGAGAAATAAGGATGGGGCATGAGAAAAAAGTGCCCGGAAGGAGACAGGAAAGGCGGTGGGAAGCCTGGGCAGCCCGGCCACATCCCTGGCTGCTCTCCTGATGTATTACTCAACATGCGAAGAAGATTATCTAGCACGGTATAAATGCCTCCATTAAATCATGATTGAGCTACTCCATTGGACCAATTCCCGAAGTAGCTCCAGCCCTCAGGGAATATGGTTTTCAAAACCATATAAAGCATCAGATACCAGCAACTTAGGAGATAAGTTATCATTCATTAGGGGTTTCCAGGGGCCCCCCGACAAGGCCTTTGGGGTGGAGGGTGTGGAGGAGTATGTGGCTGAGAGCTTGTAGGTCAGTGCAGAAAAAGACACTGTGTTCTCTCTTTGCCACCTGCTTGGTATAAAAGCTTCCCCCTCCCCGGAGAGCACAGCCACAAAGAAGATTGTTGGGTTGGTAGAGTCTAGGTGGCCAAGAAGAGGAACGATCCTTGAGTCCTCCAGATTCCCAGAGTGCATTTGGTTGGGTGGAGAGGGATTGCGCAATTTCCTGGGTGCTCTGACTGGAGAGTGATGGGTGGGGGTGGCGGGGAGCAGTCCTTGGCACTCCTGGGAGAGGCTGGTGAGAGACGAGGGGAAGGGTTAGACAGGAGCCCGGTTAAGGTGAAGCTTCCCCCTCCCAACCCACCACTCCAACTAGTTCAAATAAACCACAGCACATCTTAGATCCCTCTTCCTCTGCCTCCTCCCTGCCCACTTCCACTCTGCCGACAAAGGTGTGGTAAAAGGACATTTTAACGGTAGCAAATAAAAGGATTTGTTTCTTTATTCCTGTCTTTTTCTTTCCTTTCTTTCTTTCCTTCCTTCCTTCCTTCCTTCCTTCCTTCCTTCCTTCCTTCCTTCCTTCCTTCCTTCCTTCCTTCCTTCATTCCTTCCTTCCTTCTTCCTCTTTCTTTCTCCCTCTCTTTCTTAATGCAAAGGCTTGTGTTTGCTCTGCCTTAACAAACAGCTGATAGAGTTTGCTTTAAAGGAGCACTAAAAAACCCACTGTACCCACAGGGCAGGCCTAGCATTAAACGTGAGCAGGGCTGGCACATCTGTGTGTGTGTGTGTGTGTGTGCGTGCGTGCGTGCGTGTGTGTGTGCTCAGGCCTCCTGAACAAGTCTGCAGTAATAAATGGGACCTGCTTCAGGTGCACAAAGCTGGGAGGGGTAGAAGGTGGAATGCACAGACAGATTTACACCTGTCCCTACAGCTGCCATTGACAACACTTACAGCCTCCAGAAATGACCCTTGGTGCCGACTTGTCTGGAAGCCATCAGGGTTAGTTTTGAAGCAGGAATCCTCAAGTGGACCAGAGGGTGAGCTTCGCCCACCCCCACCGTCCCCGTTGCTGTCCTCAAGTGCTGCCCAGCGGAGCAGTCTGGCCTCCTGGGCCCCCTCTGCCCACTGGCCCCTCCCTCTCCATTTCCTCTGTCAGACAAATATCATCATTGACTTTCAGCTCCCTTTGGTGCTGCCGCCTAATGAGGGCTGGGCAGGGTACGGGGGTAGCAGCCAGCTCATCAGGGTCACCCTCCTCCCTCTCCCTAGGAGCTGGTTCTGGCCTCAGGTATCTGCCTGGTATCCCTAGTTCTCCCTCCAGCCAGTTCCTGCCCCCTGCCACCGGCCCCACCCCACCCCACTGGCCAGACAGTTGAGCGACTGAGAATACCCAGATGCCTCAGCAATCTTGTTTCCAGTCCTCCCAGCACTCGGCCTGGCCTACAGAAGTGGGGGCAGTGGGCAGCAGGCAGCCTGCCCTGAAGCTTGTCGCCACGTCTCAGAAGCCGATGAAAGCCCCACTCAGCTGGGCCCTTCAGGACGGGGGACCCTGGAGCCAGGACACTCAGAAGGCATGTTTGACACCCGTGCTGGGGACTTTGAGTCCCCGGCTTTCTACCCTCCAGCCCCACAGAGGTCTAGGAGGTTGAGAGGGGGCAGATTGCAGGCCATCAGCCGCCAGAGAAGCCACAGGGAAGAGCCCTGCACTTTGCCTGAGAATTAGCAGGCCCTGGGCCGGTATCTGGCCTCAGTCCCCCTGGTATAGCTGGGGGTGGAGGGGGTGGGGAGGTGGGAGAGATGGTGATACCACACATTCCTGTTTTCTATATCTTTGTCTCGCCTTCGCCATCATTTCCTTGACGTATATTTTAATAATCGACTCACCTTTTTCAAAACATCTCACTTGGTGAAAATAAAAGCTTTCGCTAGGTAGCGTACATAAACTCGTGTCACGTCCCGGAGGTAGAAGGGAACAGTGCAATGAGGGGCGAGGAGAACGAAGCAGCGTGGCCAAGCTCTGAGCCTGACGTCCACTCGCTCACCGATAATGCCGGAGAGAAGCGTGTGCGGGACAGGCTAGCACCAACCTGAGGCTTGGCTTGGAAGGACCGAAAAAGAATCGAAAGGAGATTTGTTTCCTTCCTATGGGATTCAGTGCCATAGAAAGCCCTGTGCGGCTCCTACACTCATACCCTGTGCTCAAGGTGCTTTTTCTGGAGGGTTTTTTTTTTTTTTTTTTAACAGTTCAGTAACATCAAGGCTCCTATGTTCCAAACTCAGGTTTCTAGGCTCGGTTACTGTCTTAGTTTCCGACGGATGGCTCGGCCTTTACTTCATTCTCTCCATCGCTGAGGTCGGCTTCACCAGGTTTTGGGGCCGTGGACCAATCCCTTGGGCAATCTGGCTACCTCCTCAGAACAATCTTTTTTAAAAAAAGATATAGGATTATAAATTTAAAATGTAAGCATGTAAGCAGTATTAAAAATATAAATGTATCGCAACACAGATGCTCCTTATGAATGCGTGAAATGACACAATCTAGCAATGGCTCCAATACTGTACTTTTGAAGTCAAGAAGAACAAAACAGCATTTCAGGAATCTGTCACATCTGTAATGTAGTATGAAAATGCCGCGTTATTTGTGACTCCACGGATGACTCGATCACAGCCACAGCTAATCCTCTTGTGGGTTGTCATTTATATATGTAATGGAAGGAAATATTCATTTTGCTGTGTGTTTCATGAAAATAAAAGTGTGATTTTTATTTTTCCATGCAAGTTCACAGATCTCTGAATTCAGCTATAGATGCCCATGCCCCTGTAGGCGTCTGTTGGAGACATTGGGGTAAGAACCCCTGAACTGTAGAGGAGCCGAATTGGGCTCTTGGTCTTTGTAGGGACAGAGGACGGTTTTCTTGAGAAACGGGTACAGTCCAGAAAGCTGGCCAATCCACCGATACAATTAGCCAGGGCAGAGAGGAAAGCCATTATCAACATTTTAAGGAACGTTTCTCAGGGAGCCTAGGAGTGAGTGGGGTCTGGCTTGGTGTAGTTTTAGCTCCTAAGAGTGCCCGTCAGTACCCCGATCCCAACACATCCACACTCCACCTTTGGGGGGATGTTCTGCACAGCTCTGGCCCCTCCAAACCCTCAGCTTTTGCACCTAGATAAAGAAGCCTGGCCTCTTTCACCCCAAAGGCTATGTGGGCCCTCTGTCAGCATTAGGTAATCCCTTCATAAAGATTAAGTTGGGAGCTGATGCATTTTCTGACTTTAAACAAAGCATTTAGTCTGACGTCTGTGCTCAAGGGAAGGGTGTGGTAAATGGCCCCAGGAAGTAGCACTCACTGTCTTCTGTGAAATACAGCTTGAAGAACTCTGAGCTACTGGGACAGACACTTGGAGGCTGATTTAGGGCAAAGCCTGAAGTAAGAAAGCTGGAAACTGTCAGAAAACTCTCAGACAAAATGAGTGTAGTTTAAAGTTGAAATGAGGGGACCTCAGTGGATTCTGGGGTTCCAGAAAAAAACAAGGACTGAAGCATTTATGGACCTGCTACTCTGTGCTGGCCTTTGCTCCTATTATCAAAAGCCACCAAGACGAGGTCTAATCATTCATTCATTCACTCATGCCTTCATTCGACAAATGTTTACCAGGGGCTTACTATGTGTCACCAGCTGAGGATATAGCAGCCAAATACATCAGATGATTTGTCCCCAAGGAACTTCTACTAGGGGAAAGAATGATGAGAAACAAAATAAACAAGTAAAATAAATGTTTGATGGTGATGAGTCATCCGGGGAAAGAAATAAATCAGGAAAGAGGGGTTGTGAATAGGGGATGGCGGGGTTTAATTTCAAAGCTTGGTCAGAGAACGCTTCACTGAGAAGGTGACATTTTTGCCGAGACTTGGGGGAGGTGGGAATAAGCCATGGGGATGATGGAGGCGTGTGAGAGAGGAGGCGGCAGGAGACCCATTCTTGCTTGAGCACCTGCTATGTCCTGCACGCGGAACCAGGCACTATCTGTTGTCCTCATCCTTCCACAGGTAGTTATTATTGTCTTCTTTATTTTACTTTTGGGGAAAGGGAGGCTCCGAGAGGTTAAGTGACTTGCCCAAGGTCGCTCAAATAGCATAAAATAGAACTAGAATTTGAACCCAGGGCTCCATTTCTCTTTTTTTCACACCAGGCTGCCTCTGACACATCTCTGGGAAGACAGAAGAAAGGGAGAAATGGGAAGGTAATGGAGGAATAGCTGGAGGGCAAAGAATAAAACTTGCCCGGATGAATCATCAGCTCAGTCGTTCAGCTAGGGAAACTGAGGCCCAGAGAGGAAAAGTCAAGGTCACAAAGAAAATGTCATACCAGCTAGATGTCTTAGTTTATCAGTGGCTCTTTTTCTTGTCTTGGGCACCATATGCTCTCTGAGCCTCAGTTTCCTGATCTCTAAAATGGGGCTGATCGTGTCGATCTCTCAGACTTGCTGAACAGGAAAGACAAAATCGCTCACGAGAGAGAATTCATCCTAATGCTTGGCACAGAGCTGGTGCCCGATAAATAGATTTCCTCATCCCTTTTGGCAGCATTTGGTCCAGAGCAGGGGTAAAGTGTCTGCTGGTTTTTGTGGTCTATACTAGGGGTCTTCAAACGTGTTGTCGCCATGCAACATTTCCAACATAAAAAAGTAGAGAGACTGCTAGAATGTAGTCCCATATACCCACCACCTGGCTTCAATAATTATCAACTCATGGCCTGTCTTGTTTTATTTATACCCACAGCAGATTGTTTAAATGCTAATCCAGACACCATAGCATTTCATTTGTAAATACTGAAATGTATATCTCCAAAAGATAAGAATGAATTTAAAAAAAAGAACACAACCACAATACGGTTATCAACTCCCCCTCCCCCAAAGACCATGATCGCACAATCTTATGAAATATACGGTTAGTACTCAATGTTCCTTGACTGTCTTCACCGTTCCTCTTATTATGGCATGACAGTTGGTTTGTTCCAATCAGGTTGCAGACAAGGGGTCCACATTGTGTTTGATTATATATCTCTTACGTCAACCTCTCACTTTTCCCCACCTAAAAACATTTTAAATGGAAATAATAATGAAATCATTCTGGCTCTTGCCCATTGCATCCCTGCCATGTCATTTGTTACGTTTCTCTGTCCCTTGTATTTCCTGTAAAGTTGTTTGAAAGAGATGTTTGACGAGACTCAGTGTTGATTCTTCTGGCAAACTCACTTTGCAGATGGAGCTGTGTGCCTCGATCGGTAGATGCATAATATCGCTTTTCTTTCCACGTGGTTCGTTAGCAGCCACTGACGACTCTTTTCTGGATAGATCCCTTATTTATTTCATCAGGAGCATGCAGAATTGTGATATTTCACCCCTTTCCTTTCTTCGTTTATTAGGTGAAATACTCCCCAATTTTTTTTGGAGGACACCACATCATTAAAAACTAAGATTTGAGCAGACACCGTCTAATATCTCTAAATTTTCACATTTCTAAAGTGTATACCTCTTCTGCGGAGCTGACATAGTATATATTATTGAACTGCGTTAGTGTTAAAACTTAAAAGGGTAACATTTAAAAATAAATACACACGGAACGGCCAGTCCGCACACCATTCAGAAGTGTGGACGTCATCAAAAGAATAAATTTCTTAAATCTAGAGATGGATCAGGACACCCCTCGCAAACCCAATGAGAAAAGAGCCTGTGAAACTGCAAATGTTGGCCCCACCCCCACGCCCACCCCACACACACACGGTTCACGGATGCTGGGAGAATGGAAGGAAGATTCTACCACAGCCGCCTCCATCTGGGGGGTCCTTTGCCACGAGGTTTACAAACCGGAAATCGCTGTAGGGAAAGGTGAGCTTTCTTTTTTTTTTTTCTTTTCCATTTTTAATTTTAAAGGACTCACCCCCTCAGAGCAAACGGGAGGACGTCAATCGCTCATCAGAGACTTTAAACAAACCACACAGCCTGCAGGTCTGCTTCGTGAAGGAGGGGATTTACTCTTCACCCCTCCGCCCCAGGAGTGTTAACAGCAGAATTAAGGCTGGGGAGTCTGGCAGGGGCTTGCTTGCTGCTGGGGAGGTGTGTCTGTGCCTTTTTGCAAGGCATTAATCACTTGTTTATAGAGGGGAAAGGAGGAGAAAAAACAGCAGCAGGAAGACAGTGTGGGCTGCTCAATCTTGGGTTCCTTCTCAGGAGAAGCGCCCCCTCCTCTCCGTTTTACTAACCCTCCCCCCCCCCCAGTTCCTCTGGATCAGCTCATCTTGCCTTTGTCCTGGGTTCCAGAGGAATGTGGGGTGGGGCACCTCTCAGGAGGTGGGGAGCGATGGGGACCAATGCCTGCAGAGCTGGGCACCGATTTGCATGGGTGGGGAGGGTGGGGCTGTCCTGGGGTGTGCAGAGGTGCAGGTCCTAGCTACCTTGAAATATTTAAAGTGTAATGTGCATCCCTTTGCATATACATGTCTAATAACCATATTTTCCAAACTGACGCTCTGGATCCATTTTCTGGGGGGAAAAAAAAAATTACTGTTATTTTCACATAAATATTTATCTGAAGACAGTGGTTTCCTCTGGGGAACTGAACTTGAAAACCAGACCTAGGGCTGACCCTACTTTTAACTGTTAACTCTTTGGAATTGGGTAAGAGATGGATGCATTCCATTAATAAAGAAGCAAATAAGCGCATGTGATTTTTTGTTTGTTTTGCTGATGAAATAATTAAGTATGCTCATGGTATAAATCTGAGATCTACAGAAAAGCTTAGTCATAATTCTAATAACTCCTTATGCATATAATTTAAAAACATACTGTTTCCTCTAGAGCAGGTAGTATATGTACTGGGTACCCAATAGTAGAGTGAAAAGCATAACTACCACCTCTTTCCATGTAAGCGACCATACATATCAACACGTAACCTTCTAGATATAGTAATATGTGTGTTTGTGTATAGATACATCATTTTCTTTTTTATCGATTTTACTGACACATCGCTTTTATTTTTTAAAATATATTATTCATGCCAGAATGTATTTTTTTACATAAAGGATTACTTTTTATTGTGAATTTATAGATATGGACTATATTTTTGGAATATTTCTTAATAACTCATATTTCATTTGACTTTTAAGGAATCATCCTCATTAAAAAAAAGAAAGTTAGACAAAATGGACACTCCACAGGGAAATGAAAGCACATGGCAGCTCGGGGTAGATTACAAATAACGGCTACATAGACAGTGAGTCTGTGGGGCCAGGTGTTACCCAGACACAGCCATTTTTCCTTTGCCTTTATCAATAATAAATGCAGTACCCCATCAAGCGGACCTCGAGCCTTTTGCCTACACTGCAAGCAGATCTTGCTAAATGGACAGAAACTTTCCAGAGTGACTGTACTGGAAACATTTCTGTCTTGAAACTCTCAGCAATTTGCCCATGCGTTTAAGAGCGCTAGCCCCCGAAGGTTCCAGCTGAATCCTCAGGCTCTTCCCTGGCAAGGATTGCCACTTTATTGTGCCCATGATGTTGGATGGGCCTTCAAATGAGCTTTCTACAGTCCCTCTGTGGTCAGCTCCCTCTCTGACTCTGCTGTCTCAAATCCATTTGCAATGGCTGTAAAAGGCTGTCAGCCCAGGCTAGCAGTAAATCTTCCCCTCCCAATTCAAAAGAGAGAGAGAAGCAGCTTGAGTTTTCACCCCCTGTCATACAAACTTGCAGTCCCGCCATGTGGGCCTTGGGCTGGGCTCCTTTTTCCTCCCCTGTGGTGACCTCGTGTAGACTTGAGCCATGAGTCCCATGCGTGGTTTCATGGTGCTGGGAGAAAGATCAGACAGACTACACCCTTCGCTCCTTAGGCCGATGGCTGTCGGAATCACATGGCCCCTCTCTTTCTGTGTCTTTGTGGGGAAAAAAAAAAAAAGTGACATTTTGCTGGCAAACAGGTTTTTCTGGCTGATTCCTCTTAAGATGGATGTTTTCCTTGACTGAAGGAAGCCAGGGTCTTTCAGGAATGTTTGTAGGGCGAGAAGGTTCAGTGGTGTTTGGAGAAGCCTCGGGGACTTGGGTATGGACCTGTTTCTGAACCTACCTTTTGGGGCATTTGTTGCCCCAACTGGTCAAACGGTCCTAGAAAAACAGCACATCTTCTGGACATACCGCTTGGAGTTCCATGGCTAAGTAAGACAGATAGGAGGCAGAAAAGCTAGCTATGGATTTTGAGTGCAAATAACTGGCTTCAGACTCATCTGTTCCTGGCTTTGTGAGCAAAGTCAGCCAGACAACCTCTCCAACCTTCAGTGTCTACTAAACGGGGCTGAAACTTCCTGCTCTATCTCCTGGGGCCCGTGGATAAAATCCCTTGCAAACTTTAAAGTGCAGAGTGCTTGGAAGCTTTTATTATAATGGCAATTATAGCAATAAGGGAACTATCTCTTGGGAGTGAAATTAATTGACGTGTAAAACATGCAGAAATCTTTCTGCCCCCTGGGCTGGAGATGTGTGAATCCTTGGGAGCTTATGAGATGGAGCTATAGAATTGTTTTTCTTCCAGTCGATGTACAGATAAGCTGCTCTTCAGATGTGTGGAAAGAAATCCGAGGGCGCCACATCCTCTGAGGAAGAACTGGGTGTGTCAATGTGAAGGCATAAACACGCACACTCACACGCATTCGCGCATACGTAGAATCGACAGCTACAGGGCATGTGAAATTTTGGCCATTTCCCACCCTTGTCCAATCTACAGCAGCCAGAGCATGACTTCAGGATTCAAATCGAATCATTATTCGCCACCACGCTATGTATCTTCAGCAGATCCTGTTGTTCGTAAGAGAAAGACTGAACATTTTAAACAGACCTGTGAGGCCCTGCAGGGTCTAGTCCTGCCTTCTCCTGCAACTTAATTTGCCTAAAGTTCTCGGTTATTTTTTTCCTGTTATTGATGACTGAAGAGCTTTCCCTGAACAGCTGTTGTCCCTTCAACCTGGGTCCCACCCAGAATGAACACACATGGAGCAAATGACTCCAATCTGCATCTGGGCGCGGAGCCTCAGAGACAAAAGCTTCTTGTTGATGTCACTGAGGTGCTGTGATTCTTTGTTCCGCGGCAGCGGGTGACTGATACAGGAAGCCCTGATTTGCTGTTCTTCACTCGTTCTGGCCACACTTCTCTAGCTGCCCAGGTGGTCTTTCCCTCCTTATCACCTGAGTAACTCCTATTCATCCTTCAGATTTAAGCTCAAAGCTCATTTCTTTTGAGAAGCTTTCTGGTTGGGTGCGAGTCTTCCGTTATACATTATACTCCATTAGTGGCATTTATCAGAGTTGTACCTTTATGGGATCATTTAGTTTCATCTGTTTTCCATCCTAAAGCTCTATAAGGTCAGGAACCTTCTTCTGGCTTGATATTTGTATCCCCAGTTCTGAACACAGGGCCTTTCCAGGCACATAGTACATACTCTCTAGATTTTGTTGAATGAATCCATGAATGAAGGGGTTGAGTACTATTTCTTCAGTCTAAATCTATTATAAGTCTAAGACAAACAGCTTAGACGGTTTAAGAGACCAGCATAGGAAGAAAATAAAGATGTGAAACAAATAAAGAAAAATTCGTACACAGCAGATCGACAAAGGTGACTGAATTCCGGTTGAGAGAAATCTAGGGTCGAGAACAGAAGAAAATCGGGTTGGTTCGTCCATGATTTATTCTTTCACAAACATGCCAGGCCCTTCGAGTGCCACACGATGCTGGGAAAGACTTCTAGAGTGGGTGAGTCGGGAATATTTTAACGTCAGGACGTAAAAAGGGCCAGCTACAGCTGTGGAGACTCGAAGGAGGAAATGATTGACTCTGGGGACATGGAGGAATGTTTAGCAGGGGTAGGGGGAGCTTTTGAACTGGGCCATATAGATGAATCAAACTCACCAGGCGGTGTTGGAGAGGAGGGGGCATATTCAAGACCGTGGGAATAGCACTCAGAAAGATGGAAGAGGGCACGAAAGTGTCTAGAGGATGGCGAATTATTTCATGGTACAAATCAGGGAGGACGAGAGTATAGGTGCCTGGTTGGTTGGCCAACGACTGACCACTCCTCCAGACCGTGTTAAACACTTGACACACATTACGCGTCTAACCCCAGCCCCACCCACGTTCACCTCCAAGGAGGTCGGTACTGTTGTCTCATTTTGTAGATCAGGAAACTAAGGCACAGGGAGACTGAGTATCTTACCCAAGGTCACAGCGTGAGGAAGTGACACAGAGTCAGGATTCACACTCAGCCAGCCTGCCTGCAGACCACATGTCTTAGCCGTGAGACTATTCTGCCCCTCAGCCTATATGGCATGCTGGGCTTAGCAGTCAGGATGCTTTTCTCGAGGGAAGGCAAATCACGGAGGGTTTTGTGCCATGGCCAGCTGGAGAACTCGAGAGCTGGGTTGGAGGACAGTGGCTCAGGACACGCCTTGGCTAAAGCGAAACAAAAGAAACAAAAGGAAGGGGTTTGGGTTTGGCGGGTGGTGATGAGTCAACTGAGTCAGAGGTCAACTTAACGGGCAGCCACAGCTCTACAGAGGTGTTCTCAGAAGTGGCAGAGGAGAGATTGGCAGCTTATGGGAAGCTGTGAGATGCTCAGGAAAAGATAAAGAGGCTGGAAGTAAATACTTTGATGTGGGGGCGGGGGGGTGGGCGACAGAGGAACCCGATGACTTTTTATGCCCAGGCCTCGGTGAGAGAGCTCATGAGAAAATACATAACCCGAGGTTATGGAGCTTGGGCAGGGAGAAGTCAGATGAAAAAGACAGAGGTACCTGAAAGAAAGGCTAATGGAATCACACGGGAGACATTAAAAGGCAATAAATCTGGCCTGGATGGTGTTTACTCAGGAATTCTACAGAGGATGGTTAACTCTTAGAACCCTGCCCACCTGGGATGCGGCTGAGCCTGGAGGGGGTCCCACGTGGGCTTCCAATAAGGAGTTTGAATTCGCCCTGCGTTGAATCAGATCCTAGAGATGTGTGTCTAGGCT
This sequence comes from Pteropus vampyrus, assembly GCF_000151845.1. Lineage (NCBI taxonomy): Eukaryota > Metazoa > Chordata > Mammalia > Chiroptera > Pteropodidae > Pteropus > Pteropus vampyrus. Next base: position 4,920,179 of record NW_011888804.1, read on the forward strand.
GGGAGCAGCTCAGGGGGGTCTTTGAAGACAGAAAGGAGGCCCCAGTTGTGGGAGGCTCAGCTGGCAATGGGACTCCATCACCTCAATCACCGGGGAACATTCTCTGGAAGAGTTATGCAGCCCGTGGGGAAGAGAGAACCACAGGATATAATTTATTTACCTACTCTCCAACAAAATCCTTCCCAGAAGGCTGTGGATGGTAATTCTCTGTAATTACATCTCCTGCGAGGTTCTGTGGACTCTTAGACACGTTAACTCATTAGCGCTCAAAGCATACCTGGGAGAAAGGTGTGTGTGCGGGGGAGAGATGATGACCAACTTCATCAGCACGATGGGGGAAACTGAGGCACCTCTGATGAGGGGAGCAGAGTCAGAACTGTGCCTTCCCGAATATATACTGCTTAAAAGGAAGAGAGGAAGCGGTCAGGTATGGGGGCCTGGTTCATTCTCTCTTTTTCCTGTGCTCTCTGTGTGATCTGAGGGAAGTCACTTAGCTTCTCTGGGTGTCCTGACCTATAAACAAAGGGGACTGTGTGGTTCCCGACTTGAGAGCCTGTTTAGAAGTTTAACCTCCCACTGAGTTATGGAGAAGAGCCAGCTTTGCTGTGTGATGACGGCGGTAGAGTTAGATTAGACCGTAGGTTGAATTCTGCCACATTGTCCGTATGGGACACTGTAATGAATATGTCATGATCTCTGGAGGGGCATGAGTTAGTGTTAGACTCTCCAGTGGCCCAAAGCTAACGGCGAGGGACGGCAAAGCCAGGATAGAAGCGTTATGTCATACAGCAAATCGGGTGTCGGAGGACAGGAAGATGAATCAGTTAGAAGAATGGCTGCAAAACTTGTTCCTATCTTCCTTTTTTGCATCTCCTTCCACCAAGAGGTGGAGTCTGTTTCCCCGCCCCGTGAGTCTGGGATGATCGGTCCCGTGACTTGCTTTGACCAATGGGAAACAGTAGACGTGATGCTGCGTGCCATCCGGGCCTTCAGAGCACTTGCAGCTCTGTCTTCCCCCTGCTGTGGTCCAGGTATCACGGGAAGAAGCTCCAACTCACTGCTGACTGATGAGAACGTGTGTGAAGAGACAGGTTTTCCAGCCTCCAGCCGGTGGCTGCCAAGTTCCAGACGTAAGAGGGAGGCTGTTTCCTGGAAAACCTCACCCCTAAAAGACTCTCCAGCAGCAGCCCATCCACCAGAAAAAAAAAACATGCCATGATTCTCTGAAGCCATTACATTTGCGATGGTTGGTTTCAGAGCAAGCAGTCACTGACATAGTGGATAATGGAGGTTTTCTGGTTTCTAGGAATCCTGACTTTTCTCGCTTTTGATCCAAATGCTGACGCCTTCTGCTCTTGATCCGGTTGGCGGGAGACACGTGTAAGCTACGTCCTTTCAGCTCAAAGCGTTTCGGCTCACCTGACCAAATGAAATAGCCAGGAAAGTTCTTTGTGAACTAGGAAGCCGTTCTAATGCGTTGTTATGGTGATCGTTATATTTCGTCTTGCCTCCTTCCATACTGGGTTAAACGCAGGAACTTAGGTAAAGGATGGAGGAGGTTAAAGAAGGGAATGGGAAGAGAGGTGAGAAGAACAAGAATGTGTCGAGTGCCTTCCATGGGGCTGGGTATTGCGTGTTGCTTGCCATATACTAGCCTGTCCACTCAACCGTCCTAACGGGTGGACATGAGTCTCATTGTACAGAGGAGCAAATCGAGGCCCAGGAAAGGTAAGTGCCTCACCGTGAGGCCGTGACAGAGTCAGGGTTGGAACCAAGGTTCGTCTGAATACATGGAGCAGACTTTGTCCATTCTTCACACTGGCCTTGGCTCA
>NW_011888804.1:4922680-4926089 GCF_000151845.1 Pteropus vampyrus
GTGCGTGTTGGGGGTTGGTGCGGGGAGGGGTAGGGAACGGAGATGGAGAATAAGCAGCACAGACTTGGCCTTGTCCCCTGTCCTCTTTGAGCCTCCGATTGGGAACACATCCAGTGACCTTGAGACTGTTTTTCACAAAGAAAGGGGACTCTTGGGTGCGTTTCAATAGGTACACTGGGTGTTTCCTGGAACCTCGGTGTGCTCACCAGGCCCTGTGCAAAACACTCTCTCCACCTGTCAGCACCCAGATAGGCTCAAGTGCATGGCTGTCACACTTGGAGAGGAATTTGAAGTGTGTGCGTCTCCCAGCCACTCTCAGCTCCCTTTTATCGAGAGTCTTATTTTAAAGGTCGTGTTTCTGTGCTTAATTTGTTGACTTCATTATTTACCAACTGGGTGACTTTAGAGATGTAATGTCACCTCTCAGGGGCTCGGTCCTCTCATCTGTGAAGGATTAGAATGAGACTTGCATAAGAATCGCCATAGATCGCACTTAGCATAGTGCCCGGTGTCTACGAAGCACCTGGTAATTCTTTATCTCCTCCTCCTCCTCCTCCTCCTCCTCTCCTTCTCCTTCTGTCATGGGGGATGAAACCCGTGCTCCAGAGAAAGCAACAGAAAAGTTCTCACATGGAGATCCTTACACCACATCGAATAACCACGATAAAGAAAATCACGAAATTCATAATCCATTGAATAGTTTCCACGTGCTGAGCACTGCGATGGGCCCTTGGTATGTCCGGTTTCTAACTGTCGGAAAGCCACGGGAGGTAGGTGTTTCCATGCCTTCTGCACTGATCAGAAACCAAGGCTCAGAGATTTAACCTGTCCAAGGCCACTCACCAAGAAAAGGCTGGGCCGGGTTGGAGACCCAAAGCTCGGTAGGCTGGGGCAAACCCTTACTGACCACCTATGCTGGGTGAGATGAAGGAATGCAAAACCACTCCTGTCTGGATTCGAACACACCTGTGACGAGGGAGTCACCCACACCCAGCCAGGTTCCCTACACTCCAAGGGACCAAAGATGCGTCCCGGGTGTCTCTCCCTACCTGAGATGGGCGAACACTCCTGGGATTGAGTGATGGAGGAACCAGGAGGTGGGAGGGGCCACAGAGGACAGGAGGAGGTCGGGGTATGGAAGGGCGATTGAGTGCGCCGGGCGGAAGTGCGGGGAAGAGGGATTATATCTCGAATCCCTTGGATGATATCTTGAAACTGTAGCTATGTTTTCAGAACAGCTTACTTTGTTGTTGTTGTTCTTGTTACCGTGATTGTATTAGTCTGCTAGAGCTTCCATAATAAGATACCACGAACTGGGGCATGTAACCGACGGAAATGTATTTTCTCACATTTCTGGAGGCTGGAAATCCAAGACCAAGGCACTGGCTGGGTCAGTTTCCTCCAAGCCTCTCTCCCCGGTTCCCAGGCGGCCACCTTCTTGTTCTCCCTTCACATGTCGTCCTTCTGTGCATGCTCCGTTGTCTCTCTGTGTCCTGATCTCTGCTTCTAAGGACACCAGTCGGATGGAATTAGGGGCTGGCCAAAAGATCCCAGTTAACTTAATCACCTCTTTAAAGCTCCTGTGTCCAAATACTGTCACATTTGGAGGTCTTGGGGGCTATGGCTTCGACATAGGAATTTGGGGGGAGGGAGACACAATTTAGTCCATATCAAAATCTTTAGAATTACTATTACTTTTTTAGTTCCAAAATTATCTGAGGTGGAACCTTACGACATTGCTGATAACCAACTGTTTTTGACCTACAAAAACGGCGATCGTATTTGCAACCTGTCCTGCATTCCTCGTGGAAGACAAATTCAAAGGCACCTCCTGGCTGATGCAGGATCATGATGTCGCTATGGGAACACCCGTGACGAGGGTGCAAGAAGAACAGCATGTGGGAGAGAAAAGAAGACCAGCTGGGACCCCTGTCACATCTAGGACAGGGTCTCCTTCGCTGTCACACATGCTGTTTTTACAGGCTGCAAATCGTCCCTGTTCTTCACGCACACGCACGCGCACACACACAGAGGTTGTGTGTGGTGAGGATCCAACCTGTGTTTCTTGACAGTTAGTTCACTTTCTTGTTACTCGCTTCCTCTTCTCTACCCCGGACAGTCCGTATTCCACAGAGGGCGTGGTTACGGGAGAGCAGGCAAGTGGATCGGCATAGCCCTGGCTAGAGGATCTGAGCGTCTTACACCGTGCACATAATGTCACCCTTAGGACATCCCGATAAAGGAGGTGCGGTCATCAACCCCCACTTTACAGATGGGTAAAATGAGGCATCGAGAGATGACGTAACTTCCCTCGAAACATACAAGCCGGGAAGTGGCAAGCTCGGAACCCAGGCAGACTGCTTCCAGAAGCTGTTCTCTTAACCACTATCCTCTACTACCATTGGCAGGATGGATGAGCCCAGCTGGGGTCATCAGAGTGAGGACACGATGAGCTGCAGCTCAGACCGGTCACTGGGGACAGAGGCAGGACTTTCTTTTTCCAGTGTCCATGTAAATCCTGTATCTTAGACAAGGATTTCCTCCAGTTCTTGCAGTCTCTTGGGCAAACTGTGTATCTGTGGCCTCTTTTCTAGGGGGCTGGAAGTGACAGCTGAGGCCTGCTCCGTGACCTCATGGGAATTTGAGAGCATGGGCTTGGAGATTGGTGATAGTGATTGCTGGCCTCGCAGCATGACGGGGAGGATGAACGAGATAGCGCATGGAGAGAGGTTGGCACAGTGCCGGGAGCTTAGAAGGCACCCAGTGTGGCAGTTACGGTTGGCCTTGCCAGGTGTTTTGCAGGATGAGAATGCAAATTCTGTGGTTGGGGGTACCTGAGGGAACTTGCTATTGCAGGAGAGGGAGGGGAGGCTGAATGGAGATTTGCAGAGCGCTTACCGGAAGCCAGGCCCCCCTGGGAGGCACTTGACATACGTCATCTCATGATCTTTGCAGAGGACTCCAAGGATTGTGACACCCATTTCACAGATGAGGAGACTGAGGTTCAGAGATGAACTTGTTCAAGGTCGCTCAGCTAGTAAGTGGAGGGATTAGGCTTCTGATAATCTCTTTTGCATCTCTTTGGTTTAACCCTTTCTCTGAAGAATCACTGATTTCTCCTTCTCCACTCACAAACCTGTTCTAATAGTGCCAGGAGTTTTTAAAACTGGAGGCCTAATTTATGGACAGTAGAAGTCAGCTTTTTGAGTGCACAGTTTTGAGTTGGATAAATGCACACCGTCACGTCACCACGGCCGCGATCAAGACCTAGAACCTTCCCATCAGCCGCCCCACCAGATTCCCTTGTGCTCCTTCCGAGTCAGTCCCTATCTCTTGGGGTGGCTCCCCCGCCACCCCAGACCCGGAAAACTACTGATCAGTTTCCAGAATGTCACATAATAAATGGAAT
>NW_011888804.1:4927174-4928374 GCF_000151845.1 Pteropus vampyrus
GTAAGGATTGAGCCATCCTGGTCTTAACTTTGGGCATTGTACCAGTTAGCTACTGCCGCATAACAAATCACCTCAAACTTAAAGCTTAAAAAATCAGTAAGTTTCATTGTCTCGAAAGATTATGTGGGTCAGGAACTTGGGCGGGGCTTCGCTGGACAGAGCAGGCTCAAGGTCTCATGAAGGTCACAGTTATGATGTTGGCTGGAATTGCCATCATCTGAAGGCCTGATGGGGGCTGTAGGATCCAACTGCAAAATGGCTTATTCACACAGGACATCAATTCACACGGGTGTTGACGGTCGGCCGGAGGCTTCGGTTCCGCCCCCCCGCCCATCCTTTCTCAGAATACCAGCCACAGAGATCTCGACGCTGTATGGGTCTCTCCGTGAGCTGCTTGAGTGTCTTTAAGACAGTGTGCTGGCTTCCTCCTGGGTGAGAGATTCCGGAGGGAGCAAGGTAGACGCTACAATGTCTTTTATGACCTAGCCTCGGATGTCACATTGTATCATTTCTGCAATATCCTATTAGTCGTGCGGGTTGGTCCTATCGGATGCGGGAGGGGACTACACATGGTGTGAATACTGGGGGCAGGGATCCTTGGGGCCACCCTCTGCCTGGATCCCCTATTCCCTGCTCTTTGTCTCTTACTCACACATTAAACCTCAGCTTTGGAGCTTGTCTCCTTGAACAGACCTTCTCCAATTACCCAATTTATTCATCCCACATCTATTTACTGACCACCTACCAGTCAGTCTCCAGACACTGTTGTAGGTGCTGGAACGCATCAGGCAGAGGTCCTACTGGGCCTATCTTTAAAAATAGATTCATAGTTCAGTCACTTCTCCCCGCATCTACCTTTGTCACTCAGGTTTAAGCCACCGTCATCTTCACCTGGGTTGCTATAGTCACCTCTTAGCTAGTCTCCCTGCCATAAGCTGTTCTCAACAACAGCCAGAAGGATCTTCCTAGAGCCTAAGTCAGATCATGTCCCTTCTCTGCTCCGAACCAACCCCCGCCTCCCACCCCCCATCTCGTTCAGTAAACACCCAAGTCCTTGCATCGGCTGATTCGGCCCCTTCTTACCTCTCTGAGGTCCTCGTCCACTACTCCTTTCTGCTTGCTCCCCTCGCTTCCACCACGCCGACCTCCTTGCTGACCCTGGAACCTGCAGGCATGCTCCCTCCCACCTCTGCCCTTTGA
>NW_011888804.1:4928424-4932728 GCF_000151845.1 Pteropus vampyrus
CATCAGGCAGAGGTCCTACTGGGCCTATCTTTAAAAATAGATTCATAGTTCAGTCACTTCTCCCCGCATCTACCTTTGTCACTCAGGTTTAAGCCACCGTCATCTTCACCTGGGTTAGCTATAGTCACCTCTTAGCTAGTCTCCCTGCCATAAGCTGTTCTCAACAACAGCCAGAAGGATCTTCCTATAGCCTAAGTCAGACCGTGTCCCTTCTCTGCTCCGAACCAACCCCCGCCTCCCGCCCCCCATCTCGTTCAGTAAACACCCAAGTCCTTGCATCGGCTGATTCGGCCCCTTCTTACCTCTCTGAGGTCCTCGTCCACTACTCCTTTCTGCTTGCTCCCCTCGCTTCCACCACGCCGACCTCCTTGCTGACCCTGGAACCTGCAGGCATGCTCCCTCCCACCTCTGCCCTTTGACCTGGCTGTTTCCTTCGCCAGCTGCGTTCTTTCCCCAAGCTACTCATGCCTTTCTATCTTACAAGCCTTTGCTCATACGTCCCCTTCTCGCTGAGGCCTTTGCTGTCCCCACCCCACCCCAAATCCCAACCCTCTCCCTCCTCCCCCGTAACTCACTCTCGTTAACATCGTAGCCCTCCTTACCTTTTCACAAGCCATTCAAGGCCTTTACCTCTTATGTTTATTTTTAACATTCTATTTCTCTTCATAGTCCAATGTAAGCTCCGTGGGCATTTTTGTTTATTTTGTTCATTGAGGTAGCCCCAGAACCTGGTCCTGTGCCTAATACATAACCGGCTTTCAAAATGGTCGTGGAGTAAAGGAACAGATGGACTTCTCCTCCCTCCCCACTCCTAAAGGTTTTCCCCAGTTGCCAATTCCTATATCATTTCAATGGGGGCAGGATTACTCCATCTCAGTTAACACCTTAGGCTTTCTCGGAGGGTCACACGCACTAACGGATGCTAGAGCATCGTGTAACAAAGCGCTATGCCAATGACCATGAGGGTGGTCGCATTCGTTCCTTTCTGGTCCTGGGAGGGCCACCACCTTTACGTCCTTTTTGTGCTTCTCAGTATGTTCTCTGGGCTGGCTTTCATCTCCTTTCCCAAGGCTCTCTCCTTCGCACTCGGGCGTGCCATGTGGCTGCTTCATCATTTATAGTGGCCACTAAATAATCGAATTGTTATTGGTTTGGAGGGGGTGCGGGAGGGGGAGAGATTTTTGCTAAATTATTTCTCTTTGGATAATGTTCATCCCCTGCCCAGTGGTGATTTATTTCTGCTGTTGGCACTCTTGCTTTCTGGAAATTAATTCTTTTGATTGGCATGAAAAGGGAAGTCGACGGTGGCGGGGTGTGGATATTGTGTGGGGTTCCTTTTGAACACGAGATCTAGATGAAGCGTTGGTTTGAGTTTCTCGGGGTATGGCGAGAGGGAGTAGGTAATCTGGGTGTTGAGACTCTTAGGGTGCCCTGTCTGTGCTCCCAGCCTCTGTCCCAACTGCACGGCATGTTCTGATCTCTTGAATCTGGTGGGCCCACATGCCTGGGCATCTGCTATTTGCATGAACACTTTCATTACCACGGTCACCTTTGGCAGGTGTCCATATCCACGTCTGAGGCTCACATTGGTGAAGGTCATTGTATAGGTTATTTATTGCTTCACAGCAAACCTCTAAAACCAATCTGAAGTCTGGTTCACTCACCCGTCTGGCACTGGGGCTGGCCGACTCCAACACTGGACTCAGTTGGGACAGTTGATTGGAACAGCTCCATATGGCCTCTTCGTGCCCCTTGGGATTCCTCAGATCATGGTGACTGGATTCCAGGTAAGACTGTCTCGAGATTGAATGCTGAGAACAAGTGTTCCCAGAGAATCAGATGGAAGCTGAATGGTCTTTTTCTGATCTAGTCCTAGAGTTAGGCCGTATCACTTGCTAGAGTAGAATCTAGACCTAAAAATCTCACCTGGACAGCCAGTGAGAAAAATGGACATAGGGCACTTCTGGGGCAAAGGCGTCACCTCCCCCCAACCCTGCTTAAGGGTGCTTATGAAGAGGCCACCCCAGGGAAGCCCTAGTCGAGACCACTCTGTAGGATAGAAAAGGTATATCATGTATATACATATATATTATATAAAAATATATTATATATATATATTTTTTTGGCAGCAAGGAATAAACCCCAAGTCAAGAGCTTCAAGTTACAAAGATAATTATTTTTTTTAACATAACAAGAGATCCAAAAGTAAGGTAAGTTAATCTGATGGCTCAAAAAGTCATCAGAAGTGTGGTTGATACAAAGACAAGGTTCTCCCTGTCTTTTTCCTCTGCCATTCTCAGCATATCTGTTCTTTTCTTAGGTCGCCTTTCCTCGTGGTCACAAAATGGCTGCTGTAGTTCCAGGCATCACATCCAGATACAACAACATTTAGCAAAAGAAGAGGGACAATTTCTTCCTCTTTGACTTTTTTATAGCAAGGACACCTCCCCCAGAACTTTCCCCCAACCCTCCTCTTCCCTGTCCAGCAGTCCTCTTGTCATTGGCTGATTCTTAAAAATATCAATGGCAGGGGGAATGATGTCACCACGGTGGGTTTAGATGAATGATGATTTACTCCCAAGTCACATGAGTACAGAGTAGGTAGGCACCCAAACAAAATGGCACCTTCGCTGGCAAGGAGGATAAGAGTATGGGACGGGGGGGCCTTTGTGGGAGACAATCAACATTGCTTGCTAGAAAAGATCTAGGGGTGCAGAACCCTAAAGTTTTTGGTGTGCTTCTAGCCTTTCCATCCAGAACCCTACATTGTGGGCCCAAGTTCATTTTCCCGGCTATGAAATAATAATAGCTACTACTTATTCAGGGCTTGCCGTATGCCAGGCATCATTATAAGCACTTTGCATGTAACGCCTCCCTCGATCCCTACAACAATCTTATGAGATGGGTACTGTGATTATCCCCATTTTACAGGTGAGCAAACTGAGGCCTGGAGAAGTTAAGTAACCAACTGAATGTAGCTTGGCTAGGAAGGGGCAGAGCCAGGTTAGAACCAAGGCAGACTGTCTCCAGAGCCCTTGCCTGAAGTCACTATGCGACACTTCTGTCATTTGGAATGAGAGGAGTAAGGGGCGGGAAAGAGAAATAACCACATGCTTTGGGAAGAAAGAAAGGGAATCTGGTATGGCTAAGCACAGGGCTGGCCCCTGACAGCCATCTTTGATAGGTGCGTTGACTGAGCTCGGAGAGGTAAAGTGGGAAGTTCAAGTCCTGTAAGTGCTAAGTGGCAGCGCTAGGATTTATTCCCAAGTTGGGATTGCAAGGCTTTTCCAACATGTTTAGCTTATCCATCTTATATATCCACTGGCCAATTGCATGATATATATATATCATGCAATTACGGAGGCTGAGAAGGCCCATGATCTGCCATTTGCAAACTGGAGGCCCAGGAAAGCTGGGGGTGTCATTTAGTACAAGTTTGAAGGCCGAAGAATTAGGGGCTGATAATGTAAGTCCCAGTCAGGGTCCAATGGTCCAAGAATCAGAAGCACCAGTGTCCGAGGGCAGAAGATGGGCGTCCCAGCTCAAGCCGAGAAAAAATTCTCCTCTCCAAGTTTCTGTGCGAGTCAGTCCTCAACAGATTGGATGGTGCCCACCCACACGGGTGAGGACCATCTTTTCCTAGTCTGCTGATTCAAATGCTACTCCTTTCCTAAAAAAAACCCTTACAGACACCCCAGAAGTAATGTTTTACCAGCTCTCTGGGCATCCCATGCCCTGTCAAGTTGACACATAAAATTAACCATCACACCACCTGACGGGTCATCATTCCAACTTTTTAGCCTTCTTTAACTGTCTGATACAAACAGGGGAACATAGCTGCTGGGGGAGAGGGGCGCGGAATAAACAGAACTGGGCGCTGAATTGCTGTTGGGTACCCAGAGACGAGGAAGGCCGGTGCGCACTCTCATGTTGAACGGCTTTCTTGAGCCTGATGACAGTTGTTTTTATTCCAGGGCTATATCTGGTGATGTGCCCTCAGGTGGCTGGCCCAGAGAGGGGCAGAGCCAGAGTCCTCACGGATGGGGCCTGAAGAGGACCTGGAGAGAGATGCCCATCTCGGGCAGGGTCAGCCTCTCCTGCAGCACAGAGCTGGCTCATGGGACAGCAGGATGGAGAGATGAGGACATGTCCCCCGTCCTATTTCCCACCTATTCCCCAAAAAGCAGAGCAACAGGCCGATGGGTGGTACCCTCCCATAGGCCATCCCCAGGAGGGATTCTCTCCCGGGTCCTGGTTGGTCGAAAAGGCCACACACAGACACAGAGAGAGGTCTCTCCGAAATG
>NW_011888804.1:4933378-4936986 GCF_000151845.1 Pteropus vampyrus
CATTCAATACATTCCCATTTAATAGATGAGAAGACTGAGTCAGAGTGGTTAAGAGGTTTGCTTGGGATCACTCAGCTGAGAACTGTCAGGTGGGATTTGAACTCTTGTCTTTGACCCCCATGCCCAGCCCTCTTGTCTATTTAACCTTGACCCTCTGAACCCCCAAAAGCCTTCTGACAGTAGGTTCCTTCTCTCACCTGGCTTCCTGGTCAGGAGACGAGGAAGCAACTGCCCTCAGACCCACCCAGCCACCCACCTGAGGTGCCATTAAAGTTAATTGTTTTTACTGCCAGTTTAACATAGTCTTGTAAATCTTTTTACGACGTGGCCCAGGAACACCTAGCTATGTGCAGAACTCAGGGACGAAGCACAGTTTGCACACAGAAGACGGGGTGCCCTGGCTCTCCAGGGGCACCTCCCTCCCTCACCTTGTGTCACCTGGGTGACAGCTTGCTTCCAGGTGAAGTTATGGCTGTGTCCCAAGACAAGATCCTCCAGTCCACCCCTACTGGCTAGATAGGTAATCCTCTTGACCCTAAATTGAGGAATCTTCTGGGGTCTGAGCCCTCTAAGCACTGGTGCGAGGTTCTGGAGCTATTAAAAGAAAAATATTTGGGGGTCTCCAGTGCAGAAAGTATGGAGCTGGGTCTCTCCCAGCCTCGGGCACACTGGTATGCTGGCCAGGCACTGCAGGTGGGCGTTCAGGGTGCCAGGCGCACGCATTCCAGGGTGGAGATTTTCCTTCTTTTCTCATTTCCTGCCCACCTGGGGCCTGGCCTTTCCCTACCGTTTCTTTCAGACAGTTTGATCCAGGTTAGTGGAGAGGAAGACGTGGTTGCTGAGCCTTGGGCAGAACCCCGCGCCCACGCAGAAGACTTTCCCTGAATCTCCTCTCTCTCGATCTCAGCGCCTGGCTCCCCCATTCTGAGGCTCCGTAAATGGCATCGGTAAAACGAGGATATTGTTTCACCTTTCCGGGTCATCGCTAGTACTGAACGAACCGCTACCCCTAATGTATCCCGGCACGCACAGGACATCGGTAAAGGCTGACACCCTTAGCAATCGCAATAAAGCCCAGTTATTTAGGAGGCGCTAATTGTGTGCAATCTCGTGGCAGGTGCTGGGGATATCTAGAGAAGTCGCGCGTCCTTGTCTTAAGCGGGCGTTTAGTCTGGGAGCATGCTTTCTGTATTCAGACCCGCGACCAGAGGCACTGAGCCTCCGTGAAGCACGTGGAGCCGTCATTCTCCAAGGTAGTCCGGGACCAGCAGCACCAGCACCACCCGGGACCCTGTAGAAATGCAAATTACCCGGCCCCACCCAGACCCGCTGCCCACAGAGCTCTAGGGGTGGGGCCGGGCAATCTGGTTTTAACTAGCCTTCCAGGTGATGCGGTGCTGGCTTAAGGTTCGCGAACCTCTCAATGAATGGAGGCACTGGCTTCGGAGTGAGGAGGCGTAGGTTTTAATTCCCTTGTCAGCTGTAGGGGAGCTCCCTGGGCGGGATACGGGGTAGTCAGAGGGGTGACAGGAGGGAGGACGAGGAGGTGGGGTGGGGGTGGGGTCAGAGAAATTGGCCTCAACCCGGGGAGGATGAAGAGGATCACCTCTTCAACAAGGCATCTGGGGTCAGAGGCTGAATTTCTCAGCGGGCTAGATAGACCCTTGGGCTCGACCCAATTCGGGGAAGTTAAGGAAGGCGTCTCAGAACGTGCCCACCCGGATTTGAAACCTATAAACCCCGGGTTCAGGCCGACTCCAGGGTCCGTCTCTTCCAGGCTGCTAGGCTTTGGGGCACCCTAACCTCTCCGAGCCTCGATTTCCCCCAATCTCGCGGGATCGCTGCGGCTCAGATGAGGCTGGAAGCTGTAGAAGCACCTAGAAGGCCACAGAGTCCCGCGCCAGGACGCGTTTCCAGCTCGGCTCAGGTCAGTGGTTCATAGAAAGTTCGTCTCTGGTAGGGTCGACGACGCCCGAGCGAGAGAAGTTGGCTCGGGCGGGCACACGGCTCGGGCACACGTCGGCCGGGATCCGGAGCCCGCACGGTCGATTTTTTTTTGAGAATACTCGGCCTACGGTGACACGGGGCGGTGAGGGCCGGGCGCGAAAGGTTAATAATGTGCTGGCTTTTCTCTAAAGCGTCTGGGCGTTAGCGGGCGACTATCACGGGTGTCTGTAAAGCTAATGAGGCTGAGCGTGGGGACTTTGGCCCAGGGGCCTTCCCCACGCGCCCAGCGATGCGCAGGGCCGTCCCCCAACAGGAGCGCAGGGCGCACGGCGGCCCGCACGCGTGGCGTGGGGAGGCGACCCCAGCCTTCCCGCAAGCGGAAAGAGATGCTGGGGAAATCGAGAGCGCAAGGAGGGTTTGGAGGAGGGCTGCCTCGATCGTACCATGGGCTTTCCAAGCGCTGAAGGCTTTCCAAGCGTTCTTGGAACAAAACCCAAACGTTGCCCCGACCTCCAGCAGAGGGTCTGACGAGCGCGCGATCGAGCCCCTGCCTACTTTTCATTACTCGCCTTCCACTACGTCCCGCCTGCGACATCCAGTAGGGAACGCCCTCCCCAAAGCCCCAGGCTCACGGTAGGTTCGGCTCGACCCCTCTTCCCACCCCTCTCCTTTCCAGGGGGCTAAGGGTGCCGGAGGAGGGGACGAGAGAGGGGCGCCGGCCTCCGGGTTAGAGGATATGCAGGGCGAGCCAATTTCCCCCTTCCGGACCCCGAATCGGAACAGCCCGGGGGGCCAGCGGCCTGGCCCCGCGGCCACTGCCCGTCCCCTCCCTCGCGCCCCCAGCCAGGCTTTGAAGAGTGCGTTTTACGAACTTTTCCATTTTCCTAATGGAGGCGTGTTTGTTCTTCTCAGTCACCTCGCCCTTTTTTTTTTTTTTTTTATGAGCTTCAGAGCTGATCTGCACGTTCTTCCCTCCGTGTAATTTCAATTTGAACTCTCCCCGGAGCGGCCTTTTCCCTCTTGTTGCCTGCCAAGTCCTTTGAAGGCTGCGCGAACCTTCTTCCTCCCTCCCGCGCCCGCGAATCTCGGTCTACACCCGCGAGCGAGGCGGAGGCGATTATCCCGTGCTGGTGGATCGGGGTTGGGAGGACGAGTTGGGGGGCAGGGGGAGGCGAACCATTCAAAGAATTGCCCCGATAGGCCCTCTTTCTAAGGTTTCTGATGTGTTTTTTTGCGCGCGTTCACGTCCCCTAATTCATATGCGAAGATGGTGGAGACGCACAGGGATTAGGACCCGGATGAGGTCAACGTGCTGAGTGCTCAGCACCGGCTCTTAAGGGCCTCCTTCGATTTTCAGCCGGTTTCCCGGTGAAGAGGTTGCTATTCCCATTCCCCGGATGAGGAGAACTGAGGACGAGCCACAAGGTCAGGTTCTCAGCCACTCTGTTGGGATTCAAATCCGCTTTTGAGCGAAGGCTCTTCGTAACAGAAATTATCATTACTTATGGCTTAATGTAACATTATTATTTATAACGACTGCTTTTATTAAGTACCTACTATGTGCCAGGCACCGTTGTAAGCCTTCTACTCGTTTATTTCTCACAAATATTTCTCACAGTGTCTTATGAGTTACTGTCCACATCACAGATAGGAAAGTCGAG
>NW_011888804.1:4937829-4941130 GCF_000151845.1 Pteropus vampyrus
GGGTGGGAGTCTCACTGGATCACTGAAGACTCACCCTGTCGTTGGAGCCACCCCAGAGACCTCTCGATCCCAGCCCGGAAATGGCTTCTCTGGGCTTCGACGATGTGAGGGGTGGGTTATAAACCCATCACTGGGGTTCCTCAGAGGCCTCCTTCTTTTCATGGGGCCACTGAGCCTGTAGTTGGAGGGTGAAGGGCTTGGCTGGAGTAATAAGCTTGGCCTGGGGGGGATCTCGAAGATCTGCAAGCTTTTCTTGCTAATACCTGCGTTACCAAATAGGACAACTTATGTGAGTCCTGGTTTTAGATCCACAGAGGTGGCACGGACCCTCTCAGCCCACCCTCCTCCTCCATACTATTATTGCTATTATTTAAGGGCTATACTTTTTCTAGCTCCTACTGTAAGCCATTTGTGCTGTAATTCAGAGTATAAGGTCTGAGCGTCAGAGAGGTAAAGACACTTGGCCCAAGGGGCTCAGCCATTAAGTGGCTCAGAGACAGAGAGGGAGCTGGATAAAGGGAGGAAGCAGAGAGACGGAGAGAGAGGGAGGGGAGCCTGCAGAGGCAGTGTGACAGAGAGAAGAAATCTCCTATCGTCTATCTTCCTGCCTGAAATCTGGCACCCAAAGCCAGAGTCCCAGGAAGTGGATCGTTCCTGCATTTATGGGTGTCATGTATACGATCAACAGCTCCGAAAATGTGCGGATGAATGCTTCGGGGATGATTTACTGAGAAATTTCCATTCCTGGGGACTCCATGGGGGAGTGGACCTTTTTGCTACGGGAATCCCATGGTTTCCTTATCTACTCCAGGAAGCGGAAGGGTGAAAGATACCAGGGAGGGAGCTGTGCCCAAGCAGCAGATGGAGTGTGGCTCAGACACCTGTGGTGGGTTCCAGCCGATGCACCTACACTGGGGGCCAGGCACCCGACTAGGGGCTGGAGGCGTGGGGCACATGACGCTGGATAAACCATTGTCCCTCCAGTTCATGTCAGATGAGATCTTGGCCATTACTTAACAGACCCAGAGAGGGGCTCTGATTTGGTCAAGGCCACTGGGATCAGGGATGGGGTCAGGCCACCAACCGCCTGTAACTTGCCGGTCCCCAGCTGTGGGCTGCCCAGTGGGTTTTGAGCCAGGAGTAGGCATGGTGGGGTGGAGAAAGTGGCAGTGGGGGTGTCTTCTAAAGTCCTAATGGCCCCAGGGGTCACATGGCTCCAGCTGTGATGCTCCCTGGGCCAGTCTGTATTTTTCTTGCCCAGCTTGCAAGGCCAGAGAAGAAAGAAGAGAAAGCGAGGCCTAGAGGGCGATGAGGGGGTGGGGGGAGTGGAAGGGGAGGGAGCAGCGAACAAAGGAGCCCAGCGTTGGAACCGGCAGGGCCGCTGAGTGACGATCCGCAGGCCAGCCTGGTGGGGTGGCTGCGGGGGAGGCACAGGGGCGGAGCGCGGAGCACGGAGCGCGGGTGCTGGGAGATGAGAGACAAGAGACCCAGGCGAGTTCAGAGATAGAGAGATGGAGAGAGAAAAACTCACAGGGAAGAGAGGTGGATGCAGGCTTGGAGGAGGTAGAAATGGAGGAGGACGCAGAGACCTGGAGAGACTCGCAGAGGGAGAAACAGCAAGAAATAGACTCAGAGAGACAGAAGGGAGCATAAACCACCAGAGGGGGAGAGAAAGAAAGTAAAGACCCAGAATCCTTACAGAGACAGGAAGACCGTGTGAGGGGGTTGCTGGGGAGAGAGGGAGAGAGAGAGGGAGAGAGAGAGGGAGGGAGAGAGAGGGAGGGAGAGAGAGGGAGCAGCGGCAGATGAGTTGGGAGAACCAGTCAGTGTGATTTGTAACTGACAGTGGACAGAAAACCAAATCGATGTAAATTCATTTCCGAGGCGGGGTTCCGAGTCCATGTGCGCTGCGCTTCCTTGACTGTCCCATCCCAATTGGTCCTGGGTCAGTGGACGACTGCCCCTCAGGCCCCAGTGTAAGGGACTTTGGCAGCAATTTGTAATGGGGTTAGTTTCCTCCCCAGGTAATGTGGCTTTTCTAAGTGATTTTTAATGACCTCCCACACCCCATCTTCAAATTTTAAATTGCGTCCTGCCAGCTCTCAGAACGGGCACCCGAGCTCGCACTGCCCCAGGCTGTCTTCATCGGGGACAGGGCCTCCAGTAGACACTCAGAGAATGCACGTCCAGCTGCAGGGACACACGTGCATGAATGCGTGTGTGCACACACCCTCCTGCGAGTCCACCACACACACACACAAACACACGCACGCATGCATGCGTGCTTTACTCACTACAGCATGCCCATGTCAAAACGCATGCTTCCAGCATTTGTTAAGTAGGCATCTACACGTGCAGGGTGCTGGTCTACACATTAGAGATAGAAGAAAAAACAAAATGAAGGTGTCTCTCTCAGTCTCTCCTAGAGGGGTGGGGTGCTGGGGCTCACTGCAGACAGCATGAGCAGAAGGGAGGCTGTCGGGGCCCTGGGCATGCGGACTGCCGCTCGCTCTCTGGGAGTGTCCAAAGTCAGGGTCTGTGGTGTGGCGAGAGGTCCAGCCCCGCACTGCAGTCAGGGCTAAGAGCACCCACCTTAGTGCAGGTGAGCTTGGGGCAAGCTTGGGGCCCCCTAGAATATAGATTCTGTCCTTTATCCCCCAACCTGCCCCACACCCCCACCACTGTTATGAGAATTCAGAGGGCCAGGGTCCTGTCTCTCCATTGAGTCTCAGAACTGCCACCTGTTTCTTTTTCTTTGGGGAGTCAGGGAAGGAGCCTGTCTGTCTCCTACTCCAAACTGGGGACTCTGTCCTCTACCCCAAGGGATGCCCTGTGGGGAGTGGGGAAGGAGCTTTGGCTTCCTTTTGTGCCTGCCCCCAGAATCCTGACAGGGTGGGCATCTCCTCCAGTCTGGGCAGAGGGTAATGATAGTACCCAGTTGCTTCTCCCAATGCCAGCCGATCTTTCCTTATTTTGTTTCAAACGTCCTAGTAACGGCTAATGTTTAGTGAATGCATAGCACCCACAGGGTGCTGCGCAAAGTGCTTTGCAGGTATTGCCTCGTGGAAGGCTCACAACAGCCCTGTAACATGGGCGCAATGATTGTGAATCTCACTGTGCGGAGGAAGAAGCCGAGGCCCGGGGAGGTGAAAGCATTTGCCCAAAATCGAGTGGCAAGAATTCACGCCCAGGCAGGCTGACTCCAGAAGCCAAGCTTTTCACTAACATCCATCCTTGCAGCCAAGAGGTCAGATCTATCTGTGCAGCCTCCAAAAATGGCCACGATGTGCGTGCGTGTGTG
>NW_011888804.1:4942870-4976179 GCF_000151845.1 Pteropus vampyrus
GTGGGAGCTGACCTGGCAGGAGGTGGACCGAAGTGGCCAGTCACAGAGGCTGCCAGAGCAAAGGTGGTGTGTGTGTGTGTAACAGGCAGAGACTTTCAAAGCAATCAAAATAACTCTGATTAACACTCTCTCCCACCCTTTCTCCCTCTCAGACCCATTTCTTCCCCACCGAGGCCCAGAGCAGACACGCCTAACTGTAACCCTAAGAGGCCAGGGAAGCTGGAGCAATTATTTTTACACTAAAGACAAAAAAAAAAAAAAGAAGTTCCGTAAGATGCAGGCGTGCTCGGGGGCCCGGCCCAGTGCTCTGAGACTTGGTGGAGGCCTTTCTCACCCCATCTCTGAGGCCTCCTCTCCCAGCCCCCATATGGTCTGGCCTCTATCTTCTGCTCGCCTGTGACAGACAGGCCAAGCCAGGCACCCCCAGAGACCACCCCCTCCCCAACCGGGGGCCTGTCCCCTCTGAAACTGATCCTGGGCCTTTGGATCTAATTTGTTTCTCTGTCTGCTGGGTTTGAGGGGGTCTTTGCCTGGAGACGTGGTGGTCACAGGTGACATCAATCATGTCTGCATCTTCCGAGGGATGGGGATAGGATATCAGAGAGGTGACCAAGCATTTGCCACATGATTCAAATCATCTCAGCATTGATTAATTGGGTTCATCCTGAGTTTCTGAATCATAACAACTGTTTTTCTCCTTCACCTAACGTCAACAGGCCCTTAAAGGGAAAGGATTCTTTTACCCAGAGCATGTGGTGCATTAAGTCGGTCAGCTCCCATTAAACGTTAAATGCTGGATGCGTTTTAGACAAACTCGATTTGCTCAAGATACGTTTCAAAGGTTTGGGGATGATTAGACTCCTCTCTCCCTGCCTCGCCTCTTCCTCCCCGGCTCTTCCTGGGACGTGTTTTGGCTTCGGCCTCTGACAGATGGGACGAGGGAACACGGGGCCCGTGGAGAGGGTCTTTTGGGGGGTTGGGGGTGAGGGGAGGGAGAGCCCCCCCACTAAGCCCGTTTAAAAGAGATACAGTTTCTGAGAAGTTTAATAAGGCAGAAAACAATCCCGGATGCCAAATTTGCCTTCCAAAAGCTAAGTATCCGGAATGGCTCTTGCCCGATAGATGGAGGAGAAAACTATTTTTTTCTGAGCCAAAAAAAAAAAAAAAAGAATAAAAAACAAAAACCAGCAGTTTTCTAGAGAGGAGAAATTCTGTTTCCACATTGGTGTGGATATTCTGGAAAGTAAATGACTGACTGTGTTTGGTCTGTATACAAAACCCAGTTCTGATGCAAATTAGTGAGAGAAAGATCAGGAAAAACAAAAATCGAAGTTGGGGCTGGTTTCCTACTCTCCTACTATGAAATGAGCCGTTCCTGTATGTTAGCTCCGACTGAAAAATACATTTGGAAAAAGGAGAGATGCTTATTTAGCAAGGCTTCTGTTACAACCGGCCGTATGACCTTGGACAACTCACTGTGTTTATCTGAATCTAATTTTCTGGTGTATAATAATAGGATAAATAAGGTTCGCTGGCCTTATTGAGAACTATAAACGTGAAGAAAGGTTAGTGAAATAACACTATGAACGTCAGGTTCGTGGTAGACGCTGGACGTGTGCGTGTGTGCAGTGTCAAGCGGGACGGGGCTGTAACAGGGACACCCCGGTCCTCCCTGTGTGTGGATTCATTTGAAACTTTATAAAGTTTCAGAACGTAGAAGAGCTCCAAGGTTTAGCCAGAGGGACATTTCTGGCTGTGGTAACCGATGGAAAACATGACAGTTTCGAGCCAATCTGCACGTGTGGGCTTGGCAGCCTCGGCCATGTTGGAATAATGACTTGGACATCGCTTAGCACATCTGGAAGGTTCTCAGGGAGCGTGGAGGCTGTTTTACTTCCACGAAGCCACCCTTCCCAGAACCCCCGCCAGCAGCGTTTTCTCTCCCAGCGACATGTTCAGAGACTTGAAATGACCTTGGTCCTCTGTGAGCTTAGTGATGGACAGAAGGTGACTGAGGCTACGGACAGGTTCACCCAAGGCCTGTGTGCCCGGCGGAGCCCTGTGGGGGGCCCACCATACATCCGGTGTCTACCAAGAACCTGACATTTCAGTGTCATTACACTAACCTTCTTTCTTTGCGTTTGTAGTTCTCAATAAGCCAGTGAATCTCATTTATCCCGTTATTATACACCAGAAAATTAGATTCAGATAAACACAATGAGTTGTCCAAGGTCACTTGCTCACCAACCTGGGTTGGATTTCTGTGGCTGCCCCCGCTGCCATTTCCGCTAAGGTGCTCTGTGGAACGACTGGGCTGTCGTGGTGCCCTGGAGGGACATAGAAGGGGACCAGACAGATCACATGGAGAGAAAGAGAGATGGGGGTGGGGATGGGAGGAACCCTAAGAGAAACAGAGACACAGAGAGAGAGAGAGAAAAGCAGGAGATGAAGAGGGGTCAGGCAGAGAGAGGGAGAGACAGATGAAAGAGGCCGAGACAGAAAGAGGAAGAAGGTAGAAGAAGACAGGAATTAAGAGTCTGAGAAAGAATGAAAGGTACAGTGAGAGAGCGAGCGAGAGCGAGACAGACAGACAGACAGAGAGACAGAGACTGACAGAGACAGAGAGAGAGACCCACAGACAGAAACTGAGGCAGAGAGACAGAGAGAGAGAGAGAGAGAGAG
This sequence comes from Pteropus vampyrus, assembly GCF_000151845.1. Classification (NCBI taxonomy): domain Eukaryota; kingdom Metazoa; phylum Chordata; class Mammalia; order Chiroptera; family Pteropodidae; genus Pteropus; species Pteropus vampyrus. Next base: position 4,945,553 of record NW_011888804.1, read on the forward strand.
AGAGAGAGAGAGAGAGAGAGAGAGAGGGAGAGGGAGAGGGAGAGGGGCAGGAGATGAAGAGGGGTCAGGCAGAGAGAGGGAGAGACAGATGAAAGAGGCTGAGACAGAAAGAGGAAGAAGGTAGAAGAAGACAGGAATTAAGAGTCTGAGAAAGAATGAAAGGTGCAGTGAGAGAGACAGACAGACAGACAGACAGAGAGACAGAGACTGACAGAGACACAGAGAGAGACCCACAGACAGAAACCGAGGCAGAGAGACAGAGAGAGAGAGAGAGAGAGAGAGAGAGAGAGAAAGAGAGAAATGGAGGGAGGGAGGGAAGGAGGAGGGGGGAGAGAGAGGGAGAATTATCCCTCGCACACAGAAAGGCGGAGGGAGGGAGCCAGGTCGGAAATACCAGACAGCAGCACCTGCAAAGAGAAAGACCAGGGCCCAGTCACACACGGAGGAAGGCCGCAGAGCGAGAAATAGAGAACGAATGAGTGGGCAGATATGACACTTGCAATGTCATGTCCTGGACCCGTAGGTGCTCCATCCTCCAGAGCGTGGAACTCCGTATCGGCGTCGCCAGGCCTTCAAAGTCCCCCCGCAAGCCTGGCGCCCTCGGGGACGCTGCTGGGATATCACAAATTAGACATCAGGGCTGCAAGGCAAGGTTCAGTCAGGGGCGGGATGGACTGTAGCGAGGATCAAAGGGAGCCAGGGCCCTGGATTCATTGGCAGGACTCCCAGTGGGGCCCACAGGCCTGAATTCCTGGCCGAACCCCCAGGAAACATTCTGATGGGCAGATAGAGACACTCCAACCGCAGGCCGCCTCTCCCTCCCTCCCTCCCTCCCTTCCTCCCTTTCTCCCTCCCTCCCCCTCATTCTCTGCCTCTTGCGTGTGGGTCGAAATCAGAATCTCGGGTTGATGAATGCTTCGTTGACCTTGAGACATCAGGGCATGCCCCTCCAAGGGTCTTGGGTCTTCTGTGTGAAACAAACATTCTAGTAACAGTCTGGGGGCTGCCTTACCTAGTTGTCCCAAGACCCCGATTGAATGAGATTATGTGCTTAGGAGGCAGATGGCTATGCTGGTTTGCAGTGAGACACCCTTGGGGTGAAATCAAGCTGCATTCCTTGACATTTAGTCTTCTCATACGTAAAATGGGAGGTAGAAATACCTCTGGCTGCATCGCTGTGAGCCTTCCATGAGGTCACCGGTGCTAAACCGAGCCCAGAGTTGGTCCACAGCAAGCCCTGGGCATGTGGCGGCTCTCGGGGTGCCTAGAAGACAGAAGCCAGATAGCCGTCCTGGACAGCGGGTAATATATGGCATCTAGTTTCGGCTGAGAATTGAATTCAACCTCAGCTGGAGAATTAGAGCATTGTGATTAGAAACAAGAAGAAAGAAGGGACAAAACAGCCTGTCTTCAAGTGCACGATGACAGAGTACAGACTCTCCTGGCAGCCCAGGGGGCTGGGGAAGGACAGGGCAGATCATATTAATAACAATAAATTATATCTGCGCCGTGATTTATGGCTCCGATGTGCTTCCCATTATGTTATCTTTCAGAACCGCGCAGGGCGCGTTCTCCCGATTCTTGTCACAGCGGTTCTAATCGTGGCTGTTGGGGGCGATGGTGTTATCAGTGTTCTCGTGGATGCTATTTCTCCTAGTTTCTAAGCTGGAGAGACCGAGGCTCAGGGAGAGCGAGCGACTTGCCCAAGGGAAGAGCTGGACCAGGGTTTACGCCCAGGTTTTGTCACCCTGAGTCTTTCTCGGGTGCGCCCACGTCTCATCTCCGAGTGAGACAACCTCCTTTCTAGCCTGCCATTTTGTCACCTTCATGATCTGGGGAGTGTTGGTTCCTTCTCTTGCACTGCACAGTAGGCCACTCCAGCTTTCTTGTCTGCCAAGGTCAGAGGGGCTGAAGGAGCCCTCTCTTCCGGCCCCGAGGCCCTCCATCTGCCTCGCCAACCCGCACTCCATCCCCAGCCCTTACACTCGTGGAAGCTGCATGCCAGGAAAGAATTCCCACCGGTAGCTGCCCATTGAAGAACTGGCAGGAGTGCCAGGATGTGGACTTGAACTTGCAAGTCCCCGCCTCGGAGGGCCTTACCTCTGTCTTTAACCCGGCCAGCAGCAGCCGTGGCTGGCAGGCTCGCTCCACCCCTCCCCTTCACCTCCTCCCCTGTCCTTCAGGAAACCCACAGCCCGCTCAGGACGGAGTCGATTTGGGGACCAGTTTCGTTGAGCATTTCCAAAGAGAGCTATTTCAAGAATGTGCAGATTCAGTCCTGAAAATGGCTTGGAAGGAGACTGACTTGGCTTCTGAGCAGGAGAACAAATGAGCCCCCCCTTCTTCCCACCCCCCAATTCTGCGATTTCCTTTGTCTCAATCCAAAATCCCCCTTTACATGATCCCGGAGGCTTCCTAATAAAATAGAACTGTAACTTTATCTAAGACGAACGAGGCACATGTAGAATGGATAAGGTGTAATTAATAACAGAAAATAATGTTTCCCCCCTCCTGACCTTTCACCCCCATATAAGTGTCTTAAGTTTTATGAAAATGAGTGCGTGCATGTGTGCGCGCATGTGTGTGTGTGTGTGTGTGCGTGTGCGTGCGTGCGATTGTGCGTGGTGCATGCTCCAGTGTGTGCATTCGAGCTGAGCCTATGTGGGGCCGATACGTCTGTCTGGTGAGTGTTCACCTAGCCTTGGCTGGAATTGGTTTACGTTTCTGGGCCGACTGGCCTCTTGCTGAACCCAGCACTGCCTGAAACTGATCTGATCTCTTAAAATGAGGATTCGGTGTAGATCTCAAAATACCCTGTCCCTATATCCATGCGAAACTTTGGGCGAATGCAGAAGCCGAGACGAAAGGGCGGTGTGTGCACACATGCTCACACACCCACACACGCTTTCTTTTGGATTGTCTATTATATTTCAGGGCCTCAGTGGATGCTGGGGAGTGGGTATCGGTAGTTATTCGTGTCTGTAGCAGTGGGCACGAACCCGAGACAATCATTTCATTGGTTTTGCTGTTGTCGATCCTTGGGCATTTAAGGATTATGTTCTGGAAAAGGCTCTCTTTAGCAGTCACAGTCCCCCACCTTTTAATCCACGTGGCACTGTCCTTGCTGTTTATCTAGGAAAGAATGAGAGAAGTGTGCTTGGCCCAGGGAGGTAGGGGCTGGAGGAAGCAGGGGAAGGGATGAGGGAAGCCTTACCCCGTCCAAGTCTTTGCAGACTGTTGTCTGCAGTCAGAATTGAAGGGCGCTCCACCCAAGAACTCCGTTTGTCCCAACGGTTCCACAACTATGTACGTTTGGAGTAACATTATCTTGCTTGAGAGGTCACTGGACTGGCCCCAGCTCTTGGTCTCTCGTGATTCATTACGTTTGATGCTCAACTTTTCGAGAAGTCCCCAGTTCCAACCTCTGGGTTAATGGATGCCACACCAGCCACAAAGCCAGGAGCTTTGAATGGGAGGCCTGGGCAGGGTGGAGCGAGCTGCTTCCTTTTGATCAGCGGCGTTGATGTGAACTGGAGGTCAGGCCTGTGTGTTAGTTCTGCGAGACAGCAGCAACTGGACCCTCCACGTTCCCTCCCGCCCTGGCCCAGGGAGTTTTGTGTTCCATGGTCGTCCCTCGATGGGGTGACTTTTTCAAGACCCCGAGGGCACCAGAGGGACTTTTGAGGAAGATCGGGAGTCTTAAATCATTAGAGAAGTCCCCTCCAGCCTCTCCTCCGGCCTTCCTGCTTCCATCCTTGGCTCTTCAGACACGGATCAACCAATTCCCACTCCCCCGGGACATTCCTGCTCACCGATGTTAGGTGACAGGCTGGATTTGGAGGGAGATCTCTTTTTCCCAGGGGAGTCATTGGGTTGTTGAGATCTTTTATGGGCATGCTTGAACTCTGGAGGGCCCCCAAACTGACAGCCACCTCTGCTAAATTGATCGTATATTTTTCTGTCATTATGTCATTCCGTCATCCTTCCGCACATGCTTTGGCCTGCTATATTTTTATGGCTCTTCTTCCAAGAGGTGTTCCATAGAGGGTGGGTCAGCGTGATTTATCTTCAAGGAGCAGGGAAGGAGAATTCCTTATCATTGGTATCAGAAGGTAGGATTTCTCTCTTATCACCTCTTTTGCTTTTAAAGGCAATACCAGCTGGTCGATTAAGCAGTTTAGGGAGTCCTTTGGGCTGCCAGCTTCCTAATGTTGACAACGACCAGAAATTGGGGACTCGACCGTCTCCTCATTTCACATCCTCCTAGAGACTTAAAATCACAGAACAGCAGTCCTGGAGTTTGTTGCCAGAACAAGAAGATCTTGATTGGATTAAAATATTTCCCAGTGGGGGTTTTGAGGCTTTGGCAAACATAACGAGATGAGTAGCTTTTCCAAAACAAAACTTGAAAAATTAAACAAGTAATATATATTCGTTATCGAAACAGAGTAGAAAAGGCAGATAAGGAAAAAGAAGAAAATGGAAATCACCTATAATTCCTCCACATGGGGCTAACTCTTCATATTTCGCCGTATATCTTTCCAGTCTTCTGTGTATGGTATACGCATTTTGAGGGAAAATGAGATCATGTTGCATAAGCTGTTCATGACTTTTCATTAGCAAAAATTGTATACACACTACAACATGCTTCAATAATACGGAAAATAACAAGAAATAGCAACAAAAACCCAGATTGCAACCACTATCTACCGTCTCGTGAACGTCTGTCTAGCTATTTCTTTCCATATCGTTTGATAACCTGCTTTCAAAAATCCTAACACACGTAGGATGGGCTTCTCCATGTCAACAGATCTATCTCTAAATCATTATTTCTTCGGAGCAGAGCTCTGTTCCCTTATAAAGATGCAGCATGGCTTAGCTAGTTAATCCATCCCCTGCAGTTGGATAGTTAGATTATTTCCAGTCTTTAGTAAAGACCTCTTCTCATGGCTTAGCCAAGGTGGTGCTGACACTTTATCAGGTGGGATTCTTGTCACACTCCCAGCCCATCACACGAGGGTGCGCCACTCCCCCCAACAACTCTGTGTAGCAAGACAGAAATACACATCTGCTAAGAAGACAGAAATACGAATCCGCTAAGACTTTTAGTAGCAGGAAGCCGGACTAACGGTAGTTTAAACAACAAAGGGTTTATTTTTCTCACACCATGAGGTAGTTCACAGGTGGGCGACTGCTGACCTATGGGGTCGTCGGAATCCGGGCTTGCTTATTTACCACTCCACCATCCTTAGCATCTTGACATTTCCTTTTCCTGCTTGTCTTCTGCATGGCCAAAGATGGCTGCCTCAGCTCCAGGCATCACGTCTGCATTAAGACAGGAAGGAGCAAGGGGTGGCACCGGACGCTTTCCTCTTGAGCCTTTCTCCTTGATAAGAAATCTGAAACTCTCTCTAGAAACCTCCCAACAGATCTCCGCGTCCATTTCATTGGCCTGAACTATGCCACGTGGCCTGCCAAGAGTCCAGGAAAGCAAAGCTTCTGTTTTTAAGACCCTGCTGTAGGAGGTGGGAAGGCCAAGAAGTTGGGAATGGGTGTTAGATTAGCTAACCAATGGCTTAGCCAAAGGATCAAAGACATCTTCATCAACAGCTAGGCCTCTTCTGGGCGTTTTCTCTGCTTCACCATCCCCAGCCCTGTTGATGCTGACTTCCTGTAGCTCACCTGCTTCTTCTCATCTCTGGTCCCTGTTCCCAACTCTTCTCATTTTGCTCTGGCTTATTGGTTTGAGAAACACATTTCGACTTCCCCAAGCTTGGCTTTTCCCTCATCTCTTGCCTCTGCTGGAAAGAAGCTTTCTAGTCTGTAAAGTGCTGGGTTATTGGAAGGACTTGTTCATGTGAAAATAAACTTGGTACTGGGCTCCACAGTGCAAGGGCCAGGAATTCAATCTCTGAATCCCCAGCCACTAGCAGAGAGGCTGGTATAATTCATGCCCATTAAACCCAAATAGAGGGAGGACAGTGGGGGCATCTTTTAAAACCCTAATTATTCCACAAATCTGATAGACGTAGGACTGACAAAGAATGGCTTGAATCAGATTCTTCCAGGGGACAGTTTCAGTGTCCTGTAGTTAACTATTGATTTGGGATACTCTCCCCAAGAGGGGACACTCTGGAGCATCAGGATCCTGTGTCCTTGAGATGTTTGTGACTAGATATCATGGGATACTGTTGAGTTGAACCATGCTCCATTTTTTTGTGTGTCGGGGGGAGGGGGGTTGCCATATAGCCCCAGAGACCATTTGATAGGTGAGATGTACAGCTGTGTGGAGAGTCTGATTAGGTTGGCTGTGAATTTTACAGCTTAGAACCAGATCTAGATCCCTTCCGATCATTTCGTGATTTTGTTTACCAAAAATGACTCTATGGTCTAGATAGGGCGAAAATAGCTCAAGAAATCTATTCTTCTAGTGTTTCTCAAATGCAACTGGAAAAAGAAGTACCTGTGGTCATAAATATCAAGCTATAAAGAGGTAAAGGAAAATAATTAGTATTCTTTAAGAGCCTGTTCTGTGCTCCAGCTCTGAGAGACGGCACTGATGTGTGTTTGCTAACTTAATCCTTACAACTATCAACTTGAGAGGGTGCTCTGGTTACTATTGCTATGTAAGAAATTTAGCAGCTTAAAACTCACGGATTCTGTGGGTCAGGAATTAGGCCCGGATTCAGTGGGAAGTAGCTTGTTCTGCTCCACGAGGTCTCAGAGCTTAGTCAGGAAGACTTTTAAGACTGATGGCTGAGAAGTAGAATTATCTGAAGACTCTCTTTACTTCGCTTGAAGGATCAAGGCCAGGGTCACGTGAAGATTTGGATTGCCAACCAGATGTCTCTGGGGGGTGGGGAGAGGCCACTGCATGTGGCCTGGGCTTCCTCACAACATGGCCCCCTCAGGAAGGACTTCTCGTGTAGCAGCTCAGGATTCCGAGGCCAAGTTGACAAGGGAGAAGCCGCGTCACCTTTTATGACCCAGCTTGGAAGTACACAGCATTATTGCTGCCATAGTCTGTTGGTTGGAACACTCACAACCTACCCAGATTCTAGGGGAAGGGACACTGACCCGTATTTGGATGAGAGGAGTATCAAAGAATTTGGGGACAGGTTTTTAAATCGCCAGAGGTAGACATAATTAAACACTATTTTACAGACAGAAAAGTGAGGCCAGAGAAGTTTGATGATCAGTCTAAGATAACACACAAAGTAGGATGGAGGGTTTTAGGATTTGAACCCAGGGTTATGGAATAGAGGCCTGATCCTGCAATTGAAATTACACATTTATTGTCTTAATAAGGAGGAATGATCTATAAAGCTGGTTAAGAGAAATCTAAGCAATTTGCTGACCCCTTGCTGGTGGGCTGTGAGCTATTGGACATAGGTGGTTATAGTGATAGATATTATTGGCAAAAGTTGGTGATTCCTCTCAGAGTGGGGTCATCTTGGTTTTGAGAGGTCAGCCAGTCTAGCCCTTAATTTTTTAGCAGAACGTCTCATAAACCTCAGTAGACTCAATCCAGGTTTTGAAGGTGACAAAGACTGATGTGCTCACGACACTTTATGGTTTACCAAGGACCTTTACGTATGGCATCTCCCTGCTTTGAGATAGCTATTAGGTGTATTCCTCCTGGCTGGGATACATCCTTCTCTTGCCTGCCTGATAATACTGAGCGCTTGTGATGTTAGGCACCGAACGGAGTTCTTTACACGGGGTAGCTCATCATCACAAACCCTGACGAGGGAAGGAGTTAACAGTCCCATGTAACAGAGGTGAAACTTGAGGCTAAGTAACTCACCCGAGGCTACCTTACTTCAAAGGGCAAAGTGAAGCTCTGGACTCAAGCCAGTATGGTGTACCCTTATCCATTGTAATGGCTGTGTCCTCACTTACGGATCGTGCCTGCCGTGACTCCATTCAAGGGCTTATCAGGGCCTCACCGATTGGCCACGTGTCTTCCCAGGACACTGTGAACACATCCTTGAGCTGGAGTACAGTGGTTAGGACATCTGTCCTCGAGCCAGATCTCAGTTGCTGTGGACTTTTGGGGCTGACGATTCTCCGTTGTGGGGGCCTGTCTTGTGCACTGTAGGAGGTTCGGCCTCCATCCTCTGGATGCCAGGCAGCACCACCTCCAGCCCTGGGTTGTGACAACCGAGAATGTCTCCAGATGTTGCCCAGTGTCCCCTGGATGAGAACCGCTGCTAACTCCTGCTTGAGTTTAAGTCCCGGAGTTGCCACTTAAGAGTCACGTCTGCTCAGCCAAGTTACTTTTCCTAAGTAAGTGTCCATTTCCTCACCTGCTGGTCGGAAGTCATACTAGTACCATCCTCAGAGGGTTATTTTGAGGATTCATTGAGTGAATATTTACAAAGTGGAAAAAACGGTGCCTGGCACTTAATAAATGCCAAATGGGCTGGTGCTTGTTCTTTCTCTTCCTACTGGCAGACAAGAAACAAATCTTTTATCTCGAAAACCTCGATGCCTGGTATGCACTGACATTTGGAGAATCTTTGTTGAATGAATGTATAACCTTTAAGTACCGTTTTCCATATGCAAGCAAGCAAGTAGACACCTACACCGACACCTAAATCTGCCTGATGTCCCACCTCCTCGCCTGTCCACAGACCCATACTGCCCTTGGGAAATTTAGCGCATAAAGTAAGTCCCAGTTTGGCTGTGTGGAAAATTCTGCAGACATACCTTCTGGTTCAGATCGCCCCTCCCGCCCCCATCACCTGGAGCTCTGCAGACAGAGAAGAGAATATTGAAAATAATTCTGACTATGACAGTGAAATCAGCTGGTGTGTGGAAAGCACCATATTCCAAACACAGTTAAAACCCCATCAGGGTCTGGAAAAGCACATCAATGTCCCTTGCTCAAATGGCAGAGCACATGTGGCGTGGGTGTCTCTCTGGGGGCCCCTTCTTCAAGGGCTGTCATGATGACAGTGATGGCCACCACCCCTGCAGACCCCCTTGCTATCCTGCCCAAGCCTGAGGTTCCCGGTGTAGGAGGGAGCCCGGTGCCATCTCCATTTATGTGTTTTGACTCGTGGTATATGTGGATGCTGAAGAGGAGAGATCAGCTGAGCATCCATTTGTTTTCGGGAAAGAATGAGAGTGGCTCATTTATTCAATCAACAAATATTTGATTTGGGAGCTGCTTCTATGAGCCCCCGCACTGGGCTAGATCAGGGATTCTCAACCAGGAGCAATGTCCCCAAGGGACCGTGGGCAAAATCTAGAAACAATTTTGATTGTCACGATGTGAGGTTTGTCTAGTTTGTAGAGGCCAAGGATATTGCTCAGCATCCTGCAAGGCACAGGACAGCCCCTGTGACAAAGCGTTATCGAGTTCTAAACAGAAATCGTGCCGAGATTGAGGAGCCTGGCTGAGGCCCAGGGGACGTACGTGATGATGACCAGGACAGATGATGATGTCCTTGCTCTGGCGGGGTTTTCTTGAACGAAGTCATCCTAACTATTTGTTTCAGTACTTGGACTTGGGGAGGGCTCCTTTAAGAATAAGCATTGGTCTTTCTTTCTTCCTCTGTCCAAGCGCGGGCCTGGCGGGGCTGCTGTTGTGTATGTGTGTCGGCTAGTGAGTGTGTATGTGCATGCATATGACTGTGTGTGTGTGTGTGTGTGTGTGTGTGTTCAGAGCTGTGGTGGGTCTCTGTTTGGACTTGTGTGGCTGTCTGTTTATGCCTGTGTACATCAGTGTGGCTCTGTTCATAAGAACTCTTTTGTCATTTCCTTCCCATGCTTACCAAAGAAGCACGGGTGGCTTGCTAAGACCTTCTGAGGTTAAATTCGTCACCAGACGACATTATTAAGAAATCATTAGCCTTCCATCTTCCTCAGCTCACTACCTTCCCCGCCCCCACCTTGGCGATAAGGCTAGAGGTCAGTAAACTTGCCTCTGAGTCAAAGCTTTGAACTTGGACTTTAGTTGAGACTAACTCTGCGGTGCCTGCATGAGTGTCCAGGAAGCTTTAAAAATGGTGTTTCAGAGGAATCAAAGAAAAACCATGAGGACGCTGTCTCTGGACTAGGGCCTTCCGCTGTGGCCGTACTGACGTCCAGACCAGATGATTATCTGTTGTGGGGGGCTGCGCTGTGCACTGGTGGGCGCTGAGCAGCATCTCTGGCCTGGACCCACTAGCTGTACCCCAGCTGTGAACTAAAAATGTCTCCAGACGTTGCCCAAAGTCCCCCGGGGGCCTAAAATCACCCCCTGTTGAAAACCATTGATCTATAACTACACAGAACAACATGGTGAATCTCACACACTTAATTTTGAATGAAAGAAGCCAGATACTTAAGTATGATGCTGTGTGGTTTCATTTATATAAAGTATAAAAAACAGGCAGAGTGAAACAGGATAGTGGTTGCCCTTTGGGGAGGAGGGGGGCAGATAGTGACGGGAAAAGGGCACTGGGGACGTCTGGGGATGTCTGGGTTTTTTTTTTTATTTAGATGCTGGGGACACTTCTGTCTGTACTTTTCTCTGTATTTTATACCTGAATCACAAGGTGCGTGTGTGTGTGTGCATGTGTGCGTGCGTGCGTGTGTGTGTGTGTGTGTGGACGGGGAAGCACACATTAAATGCACACATTTGGAGAGTCAGGGGAGACTGTCTTAAAAAAAAAAATCCCAATGGCACAGGTTCCATCTGCTTCCCAAACCCTGTCATGGACGGTTTATGAGCAGCTTGATTTAAAGGATTCTTCTAGAATCCCTCCAGCTGTTTCTAAAGCTCTAGGAACAGTAAGTTTACTCAGGAATGATCGGATTGAGGAGAACACATTGTCAACCTCTATACAAACACGAGCTCACACACACACACACACACACACGCACGCACACACGTACATGTACACACACAAACACACATACACACATACACACACGCATGCACACACACACGTACACGTACACACACACAAACACACACACACACATACACACACACACACATGCACACACACACACACGTACACACACACACACACACACACACACACACAGATGTCACCAGGCCTGCATTGAACTGAATTTCCCGCCTTTGTATTGTCGGAGCGGCCCTATGGAGCAAACTGATGTGTGAAATGGACCACTATAGGTTGAGACTTCTGAAAACGAACAGCTCTCTTAATCTTCTGGAGGGGAAAGAAAAAAAGCTCCACGTGCAGCCATCAGAGCTTGCCTCTGTTTCCTCATTTAAAGGCAAGGCTTGGCCTTGAAGCCCTTTCTTAATCCTTAGCACCCACGACAGCCCCGTCTCAGCCTAGAGGACCCTGGGTTATTATCTTGCTAGCATTTCAGGTCTTTCTGAAGAGAAACACAGCCACACGGATGCCCAGAGCAAAAGCTATAGGTGTTTCCCGTCTTTCAGGGGAACCCAGGGAAGGTTCTAGAAGCAAGGGGGCCACGAGATGTGTCGGAGAGACCCTCAGTCTTCCGCTCAGAGACCTCCTCAGGCATCAGCATTTGGGCGAAGCTGTGTGGATGCTGGCTGCAGCCTCCCCAGCTGGTCAGCATTTATAAAGTGGGACACATCTGTTCTTGACCGTTAGCATGGAGGGAGGGGAGGGGGAGGTGGCGAGAGATGAAAACCCCAAACCCTGAGGTTGGTCTTGCCTAGCGCCAAGAGAAAATTGCTTCTAACTTGGAGTCTTGGAAAAGTGCTTCGTGACAGAACAGAGGGTCATCAGAATGCCCCTCTTGGCCGCCTCCCTGCCCGCCTTCCTCCCCCCGCTCCCTCTCTCTTTGTTTCTGTAAAAGTCTCCAGGTTCTAGCCCGTCTTGAGATTTACGATGTGTGTTGCATGGCGCACACCCTAAGATCGTATTTGGGTGATAAGCAGCTGAGCGGATAGTCTGTTGGTTGGAGAGGAGGGCATCATGTATAATAAATACGGCATATTTCACCGTCTTTTCTTGTGCACATCCATAAAGTTATAAATGCCCCCACGTGTGCGGTGAGCGCATAGGAGCCTCTGAAAAACAGACAGCGTCACGCTCAGAGACGGCGCCCCACCCCGCCCCCCGCGTCGCATGCGTGCGGAGGCATCACACGTGGGGTGGGCTTGCAAACACATGCCGAAGGCCCAGAGGCAGGCTGAGGCATGTTCATATACAAGCAGGGCCCAGACCGACATGGAAAACCGGAGGCAGACACAAAACAGCTTCCAGCATCAGACCAGGTTGGGGATCTGCACCCCACAGAGCGCATACCTCCCCAGGGTCCCTCCAAAAAGTTTAAACGAATGGGCTCGAAGGAACCCCTTTGACTTCCCCCTCTCCTTTCGGTTTTCCTTGCAAGTTAAATGTCTTCCGAATTGCAGCCCTGGGACCCACAAACCTCGCTCCATTCTGCTCCCTTCATAAGACCTCCAGGCCCATAACACAGCAGAAATCCTCAGACCGGGAATCTCACTGAGTTCTATGCCTGGGCCTGGCCCACGACCATTTGGACCCCACTGTTTCTGCCTTTGCAGCTGCTGCCATAAACTTTCTGAGGGCGATTTGGCACCGCCAGAGCGTTACCGGAGACCCTAGCAGAGAGTCAGTGCAAAGATCGATGACCCAGGGACACATGATGGATCTGGGCCTTGACAGCTGGGACAGAGAATTACATGGGGTCTCTCGGAGAGACAAAGTAAGAACTGGCCCCCGGTCTTCCATGCTTTTCCCTGAGATCTAATTACAGATGTCTTGACATTCCTGTTGCATAGAGTTTCCTTAAGAGATTTGCCAAGAAGAAACATTTGGAAACTGTGTTTTAGGTATAATTCTGTCTGGGAGTCACTGTTCCTTGCTTCGCCTTGAGATGACAGGACGCTTAATTACAACGCGCACCATGTATACTGAGTTTGAAAAGCTGGATGCTCGAGCCACATAATATATCCCATGCTGACAATGGCCTTTTGGCAAAACTTGCGTCTCTGATCTCACATTAATTACTACACAAATATACTTATTGTGGGTATGGAGTTTATGTGACGGAGTCCTCTTGACACATGTTCACAATAAAAACACATTTTTTTTCCCTTCCCCTGACCCTAAGGAAAAAAAAAAAAAAGATGAACATGTTTCAAGATGCTGTTTTAATGGCATGAAAACTGTCTGCTGAGTGTTCACTCTGCGTTTGTTCTTTTTCTTTTCTCCTTTTATTAAAAAAGCCTTTTAAGCCGAGCATTCCTGGCTTGTAATTCCTCTCTTTACTTTTGCTTTTATGCTGAGGGGAGAGACAGATTAGATTAGATTAAAGACCAAGGGACACCTCATGAAATACATTCCGTCTAGGGGCAATTCGGTTGATAGGGTCCATTCTTGTGTGTGTGTGTGTGTGTGTCTTGTGGCTTAATGATGGCCTTTTTATAAATATAGGGTTCTGATTTCTAGGGATACATTTGTCCCTTTAGCTTTTTCCTCCATAGAAGTCTGCAGCCTTTGACTATGGCCTGAATTTTAGGGGTCCATGGCACTTTGTGGGGAGGCAGGTAGTAAATCTTATTAATTCTTCCCTTTAGCTTCTCACAGATTTTCCAAACTTGTCCCCAAAGCAGCAGCAGTTTCTGCACAGACTGCAGATGAAAGAGATAATTTGTTTTAAAGACTCTCTCCATGCTACCCACCCCCTCCAGACCTCCCCGAGTTTGTCTGATGATGTCACAGTGGTAACCAGGGCAACGCACTGTGACATCACAGCCAAAAGGCTACTGACCTTGGTCTGGATTTCAAAGGAAAAAAGGTCCATAAACTTCTAAAGCAGTCAGGAGATAAATATCCTTAGTCATAAAAGAACAAACAAAGTTTGGGGTGGGGGACTGGAAAAAAAAAAAACAGGACTTTTTTTTTTGTAAGAAATACAATAAAATGCTCTGCCAAGTTTTCCAGGAAGTGCCAGTGGCCATTTGATGATGTGAACTAGACTTTAAAACGGAATGAGGAAAAATGAATGTGGAGAAGAAGGGTCGTCTGCAATATTCGAAATAACTGGGTGAAGCTTCCCCCCAAACCGTGGTCTTTAAAATGAGTCGGAACGGAATAAAACAAGAAGGAAACAGCCATTTCTGAGAGGGGGGAGTCAGCTGCTGGGAGGAAGAAAGAAATCCAGGGAAAATATTTACCAAAAAGGGAAAGTGCTCAATGCAACATGGCGTCCTGGACTGGATCCCGGAACAGCGAAGTGGGTGAAATGTGAACAGAATGTAGCGTTTCATTCCTCGTAATGTAGCAGGGTTGCTTTCTTAGTTTTGAGTAACGTCCGTAGTCATGCGAGATGATGATATTAAGAGAAACTGGGCGAAGGGTATATGGCGATTCTTGTTCTATTTTATCAACTTTCGGTCAATCTAAATTTATTCCAAATGAAAAGATTTATTTCAAACCGCCTCCCCACCCAAAAAAAAAAGAAAGGAGAAAGTGGGGGCATTGTGCTTCAGTGCGTGTTCTGGAAAATCGTCCATTTTTTGGTCTGGAAATTCTGCTCATCCCGAGCAGTGGCAAGCAGGTGGCTGGCTCGACTCACAGGAGAGACATAGAGGCTGGAGTTGCCTCTGAGTAACTTAAAAAAAAGAAAAGGAAAGAAAGCCCCCTGGGCCATCCTAGGTGTTTCTTGTTCTCAGAGTCCTCCATGAGTTCCGTGGTCCTGATTTTGCAGGAAGTGTCTTTCTGTAGACGTCCTGAGGGTCTGTTGATCACACAGCTCGAGGAGCTGATCTCCAGAGGCCAGGAGGGGCTCGGGAACAACACTGAACTTGGAGCAGAGAGAGCCTGTTCCTGCCCTCACATGAACTTGTATGTGATATCGGCAAGGTCAGTGCTCTCTCTGAGCCTCCTTTTCCTTGCCTACCAAATGGGCACGTCGGATCACGTGGGCGTGCCAGGTGATGATTTGGATCGACTGGTAGAGACTGGTGGGGGTCCTTGTGCTGAGCCTGAGGTCAATGAGGAGTGCTGTGATCCATTAGTAATGTCTGCCATGGATGTGGGAGGGAAAAGTGGAGGTGGGTTTGCCATTCTAGGCCCTGCACCCTTGGGCCAGCCTCTCTGGGCTACTCTATCTACTGGTCCTCATAGACTCTTGTGCCTCCAGCAACATCTGTGTGGCATCGTAGACAGAACACAACCTCTGGAATCAGCCAGTAGTGGCTTCTAATCCTGGCTTTCTTCTGTGCACTGGAGGTTGTATGGCCCATGACATTTGACAAATATGAACCACGGTGTGCCAACTTCTGTGCATATCCTCTGCCACCTGGAGGAGATGAATAAGTTAACAGGCAGCAAAAATGCACCGTGCTGAGTGTTACGTTGATGGTTGGGAAGACCGATCTTGGAGTACCAAGTAGGACGACCTGTCTCACACCTGAGTGGCAGGCAAAGACGACTTCATGGAGGCAGTGACATCTGACCTGAATTCTAAAGAAAGAATAGCTATTACCCCAGGAAGGGAGGAGGGGGAGATGAAGATGGAGTTTGCCTGAGCTCAGATCACATGGGACCCAGTTGGCCTTGTTGGGGAGATTTAGGCTTTATTTTGAGAGTAATGGGAGGCCATTGAGGAATTTTATGCAAGTCGATTTCATTAGCAAAAAATTTGTCCTCTGGCTTCTGAGATAGATTTGGGGTCGGGGAAAGACTAGAGGAAAGTTTTAGAATCCAAGTGAGAAATGAAGACAGCTTGTACCAGGAACTGGAGCAGAGGGAGGCATGTCATTGAGAGATGTCCAGGGGACTCATTGGCCATGGGGGACACCAGTTACTTAACTCCCCGAGCCTCGATTTTCTCATCTGTATGAAGTCATTTGCCACTACAGTCACTGTCAGGTTTAAATGAGATGATATGTGTACAATGCTTAGCATGGTTCCTCGTATACTGAAGTCGCTCCATACATGCTAACTGTATACATTACTTTCCAGGAATGTGGTGATCCAGCCAGGAATTAACAGAGCCATTTTTTTAAAAAGTGGTGAAACCAAATCCCAGAAGTGAGGAAATAGATCGACAAGCATCACACCACAAGTTAGTGGCAGACCCGAGGTTTGAACCCAGCATCGCCATGATCCCCAATCCAGTATTCCATCCCCTATTCTCCAAACAGCTGGCCCCTGGGAGCTTCCTTTTGAACTGAATTATTTGATGTCAGAGGAAAATAAGGTTTGTGTACTGAGGATGAATTGTGTCCCTCAAAAAGATATGTCCTAGTCCTAACCCAGGTACCTGTGAATGTGGCCTTATTCGGAAGTAGGGTCTTTGCAGTTGTAAGCTGGTATAGATAAGGTCGTACTGGATTAGAGTGGGCCCTAATCCAATGACTGGTGTCCTAAGAAGACAGAAATGGACACAGACACACACAGAAGGCACACGCTATCATGTGAAGGCAGAGGCAGGGGAATAGCAATGCAGCTAGAAAGCCAAGGAAAGCCAAAGATTGCCAGCAACCACCGGAAGGAGGCTCGGAGAGGGATGGAATGATTCTCCCTTGGAACCTCCAGAAGGAACTAGCCTTGCTGTCATCTTGATTTCTGACTTCCGGTCTCCAAGACTGAGAGAGAATAAATTTGTATTGTTTTAAGATACCTTAAAACAAGGTATCTTAAAGGTACCACACTTTGTGGTACCTTGTTACCACACCTCTAGGAATCTAAGCGGGGTGTCTCACTCTCAGATGCATCAGCTGTTGTCACTGCATTGGACTTGCGCTCTAGAAGGTTTAGAAAGGAAGGGAGGGGGCTGGGCAACAGGACAGAGAGCCTGAGACCCTGGGGGTGTGTCACAAGTAATCTCAGAGTTACCTTGACCAGTGACATGGTTTACCGAGTGTGTGTGTCAACAGTCAGTGATGTCCAGCTAGAAGCCAAATCTTGAGGGATGTCTGCAGAGAAGTGGGCAGGCAGCCTCTGGGAGAGGAAAATGGTCCATTTACCTATGGATGAGAGACTCACTGGAGGACAAGGCAGAAAAGTGGCATCGAAACAGTGGTAACCACAACAAAGACCACTACCAGCTTTCTCTGCCCTGGACCAAGCCACCTTTACCTCCCATCAGGTGACTTCGTGGCTTACCTTTCCTCCCTGTCTCACCCTGGACTCATTCGTCACCAGCATCTATTTTGTTCATGTGCGTGCGTGCGTGTGTGTGTGTGTGTGTGTGTGTGTGTGTGTGTGTTTTAAGTCCACTTTATTGAGGCATAATTTACACAAAATAAAACGTACCCATTTCAAGTGTACAGCTCAATGAGTTTTGATAAATGTTCGCATCCACGTAACCACTAACACAATCAAGGTATAGAACATTCTTCTTCACCCTCAGAGTTCCCTCCTGCTTCTTCTCAGTCACCTGCCCACCTCAGCCCTGGGCAACCACTGATCTGCTTTCTGTTACTATAGATGAGCTTGGTTATATGTAGAGTTTTACATTAATGCAATCGTCTGGTGTGAACTCCTTCTTGTCTGGCTTCTTTTGCTCAGCACTGTGTTTTTGAGGTCCATCCGTCTTGCATAAATCAGTGGTTTGCTCCTTTTTATCGATGTGCAGCATTCCATTATATGGGATACAACAGTATATCCATTCACCAGTGGATGGACATTTGGGTTCTGTCCAGTTTTTGCCTGTTGTGAATAATGCTGATATGAACATTCAAGTGTAAGTCTTTTTATGGACGTAGGATTTTTTTTCTTGGGAACTTATCTAAGAATGGAATTGTTGAGATGTATGGTTAACTTTTTAACCTAATGTAGATATCCGAGAACTAAAACTGTGTAACGGCTAGAAGAAAATATACTAGGAAATCTTTATGATCTTGAACTAGGTAAAGATTTCTTAGGACATGAAAAGCTTAAAACATAAAATAAAAAATGATAGATTAGACTTGATCAAGATTTAAAGCTTCTGCTCTTTTGAAAAGACCCCGTTAAGAAAATGAAAAGAGGTAAGCGATCGTCTGGGAAGAAAATACCCGTAAATCATTGATCTGACAAAAGACATGTATCCAGAATATTAAAAAGAGGTCCTATAACCCACTAATAAGACAAATGACTCAATTTAAAAATGTGCAAAAGATCTTCAGAGACACTTCAGAGAAGGAGATACGTGAATAGTCCAAAAGCATATGAAAAAGTGCTCAACCCCATTAGTCATCAAGAAAATAAAAATGAAAACCATAACGGGATACCATTATGTACCCACCACAACGGCCGAAGTGAAAAAGACTGACCGTTCCGAGCACTAAAGACGTGGAGCAACTGGAACGTCTACGCGATGCTGGTGGGAATGCGAAACGCTACAGCCCCTTGGGAAGAATTTGACAGTTTCTTAAAACAGTTTGCTTTTGTAAAAAAAAAAGAAAAAAAGAAAAAAAAAGAAAAAGTGAAAAAAAGTTTTAAAAATCCTTTCGTGACTTCCCATAGCTCTGACATCAAATCCGAACTCTGTCCCGTGACCTACGGAGCCCTCTGTGATCTGGCTCCGGCCAATCTCCCACCTTGTCCTGCATTTCTCTCCTCTGAGTTCACTCCCTTACGGCCACGGTCACCTTTATGTTGACCTTGAAGCACAGCAGATTCGTTTGCTGTTCCCTCTGCCTGGATGCTCTTTCTTTAGCCTTCTTATGACGGTCTCCACGACTAAGTCTTTCCTCGAATGTCCTCTCCTCACAAAGACCTCTGCTGACCATCATATCGAAAGGTGGTCCCCATCATTTCCCATTCTTGTTTTAGTAACCTCTGAAAATGTCATAGGTATTTGCTCCCTCCTCCCTACTCTTCCAACTAAAAAGAAACTCCAAGATGGCAGGGACCTAGTTTCTCTGTTAAACACTGTCCCCGGTCACGTAGTTCCCGACATGAAGCAGGACCTTCATAAGGGCTGGATCTGTAAGTGTCTTCCACAGGGACGAGGAAAATGTGGCCAGTTTATGGCGGTACTGGGATTCGGATCCAGCTCTCTCTCTGGCTCCACAAACTTGGCTTTACTCTTCCTCAGAGCTCCCAGTCAAGATGGGGCTAAATTCTTGGAGGGCATGCCTTGAATTCCAACCTTAGGGACCTAGACGCTAGTCACAGGAGGGACGATTCCAGGCAGGAAAAGGGCAAGGTTGGTCTCCAGAAGGGAAGAGCCTGAGGGGGCGCCCAGGGGGTGTTCCTGTGGAGCCAGAAGGTGCCCAGCTGTGACTTCAGACATTTTCTCCAACCCCTTCGAGGTCAGCAGCAGAAAGGATGAATTCATTGATGTTCTCACCCATTTTTCATAAGAAGAGAGAAATGCCCTGAGGAGGATGCAGTGCTGCGGTGAGGTGGCTGTTGCTTCTGTGTGCCAGCGTTTGGGCTGGACCTTGGGGCCTATCTAGGCCAGTTACCTAATCCACAGGTGGGGAAACTGAGGCCTGGGGTGAGAGTGGAGAGGAATGTACGAGCCTGGGGTTTGGCAGGGCAGGATCTGACTGGATCTGGGTGCTGTCTTTGTGAGCAGAGACCTTTGTCAAAGTGTGGAGGTGGGGAAGCAGACCCTGTATGGGTCACCGAGAGCTTGGGGTCAGCCGGACTGAACTTCAGAGTTGGCTCTGACATTTACGAGTTTGTATCCTTGGGCGAAGAAGTTCCTTTTTGAGCCTTGGTTTCCTCATCTGTGAAATGGGGATGATGGTATCGGTATCGTGGTTTTGTAGGGTTCTTAAATCCATATCGCTTAGCTCGGGGTCAAGTACTTAGTAAGTACTTAATAAATAGGACTAATTATTATGACTGTGGTCATACCTTCTAGAACTGTAGTCAGGTTGGCAGAAGAGTTGGTTGGAGAAGGACCAGGATGAGACCCTGTCAGTTAACTGTCGGTAGCCTGGGGGTCTCTAGAAACCCAAGGACTCCCACCGGAGACCCCCCCACCGCCGTCCCCCACGACCTGAGCAATCCTGGATTATTTCCCTGGGTCCCAGGTCATCTCATTTGGGGGTGCGAGGAGGAGAGCAAAGGCACTCTCAAGACACCGTGGACGAATCAAGAACGGCGTGTGTTCAGAATCGGGAGTTCTGTTTGTCCGTTTCATAACTGAGACTTTGGCCAAGTTAATGAACTTCTCACTCGATCAGCTCTGTCCAGATGGGAAGGCCGAGCCCTTTCTCACGGGATGGTGGAGACAATGACACGGGAGGGGGTGTATGAAAGCACCGAGCACCGCTCCGGCCCTCAGGAGGTCCTGGAGCAGAGGAGGCATGTGGGCCGCCCCGGCCAGGGCTCGGACACTCACTGCCTGAGCAGTTGGTGTTTCTGAAGCTGCCCGCCTGGCTCCAGAAGAGAGAGATTCCTAGACGTCTTAAGTGCTCCCGGACATGCCCGAACTTGCAGGTGCCATTTTGAATACCAGAGGCCCTTGACTTAAAGGAGCGAGTTCAGGGAAAATGCATTTGTACAACTTGTCCTTCTTTGAAAACCTATGCAGATCCCTGGCCTGGGGAGGGAAACAGGAATCTTTGCCTGGAAAGACCTCACCCATCCTTGACCTCATTTGTTCCTCACAATAGTCCAGGAGGTAGGACAGGAGGATGGGGAGGGGTCCTCTGGGACTTCAGAGAGATTCCACCTGCCTGGAGAGGCGGAGGATGAGGGATTAGGACAGTCTTGCTCTTGGTGACCTCCCTTGGCCAGAGGGACTGACAGGTCCTGGGCCTTCATTCAGATGAGAGAGCCATCAGAGATGGCGATGGGGTTTTCTGTCTTCGTGCCGGTCTCCTGAGATGCTAAGTGAAACGGGGAGACGCGAACTCATTAAAGATAATTGGGAAGGAAGGGGGAAGCTGACATGTATGGTGTTCCAACTAGATGCCACCAGCCCTGCGAGGTGGGGCTGATGATTCCCATTTGACAGATGAGGAAGTGGAGGCTCAGGGCAGTGAACCGTTTTGCCCAAGGCCACCCAGCTGTCCAGACAAGAAAGCAGAGATAAGGTCCTTTCAATCCACACTTACTCCTTCCATTTCTATTTTCATTAACTTGTATTTAGCGCCTATTACATGGTTATATTAAGGGGGCTCCTGGATCTCTCTGACCTCCTGTTTACGTTTCTACTGACTCTGAGCCCTGTTCTCTGGGTTCTAGGCACCCCATCGTCTTTCCCTTCTTTGAATAAACCCTATCCTGGCCTCTCCTTACTGCTTTTGTTTAGAAGGCCCCTTTCTACCCAGCTCCTGCTTATCTTCGAGATTTGTCCATGCAAGGAAGTCCTCCGGGACCACCAGCAAAATTCAGATTGCTACTCCCATGCCCACTACACACCCTGAAATTTATCACGGGGTGGCGGGGTGGGGTGGACAGACTTGTGGGATTCGCTCATTAACATCTCTGAATCGCACCAGAAGACTTTCAAGCCCCATGAAGGTAGAGAACTCACCCGTCTTGTCCATGGCTAAATTCGAATACTGGCGGGAGGGTAGGGAAGTTCCCAAGAAGACCCCAAGCAAGGGAAGGGCTCAAAGAACACACAGGTGAGGAAGAGAGAAGAGCCCCCGAGAGAGAGGTCCATAGCCTCCAAGATGCCCTAGAAAGCGCCCTTTTTCTGCCTCCTGTCCCAGCCACTCAGATTCCAGGCAAAGGTGAAGGGCCAGACATTCTCCAGCACTCCCATTACGAAGCCAATATGTATTTTGTATGCCATGTGTTTATGTTTTTCCCTTTGAAGACTGCCTGGGAAAGGCTAACAGTCATGGAAGTAACAAACACTTCGTCTTCTCTTCTCTTGCCAAAAGCAATCTTTAATCACCCCACCAAGTAATGGGCTCAGAATAGCATAATGGAAACAAAGCACTTAAAATACTTTCTTGGGTGGATAAACACAGCCGAAGGGGGGTAAAAATCTTACATGCCCAGCCCTATCCTTTTCGCTGTATACACAGCGAGGAGACCTGGAAGGAAGAGGAGAAATCCTTCACAAACAAACAGGTAATTGTAAATAACCAGAGTACACATATTTTTAGTGGTAGCATGCTGGGCCATCCATCCTGAGGACGATGTCTTAATGTTTGCTGGATTTCCCCGCTTTAAAACCCCTGCCCCTCCCACCAAGTGACAAAATATAGGTCTGATATAATTAACCGGGGCGAGGGAATTTTCAAAGAGTCTTTGAGCAGAATCTCAATTCTCTTCAGATGTGGGGACAATGCAGAAAGGGGTTGGGGGGTGTCGGGTGGAGGTCTGAAGTAAATCTGAAGGTTTTACTTAAGATCAAGGGGAGAATCTTCGTGGATGCCCACTTTGGCTAAAACCAAAGACAGAAAGAAAGTAGCAAAGCTCTGGGTTATAGATTCCAGGCTACAGGCTCCCAGTAGGATGCCGAGTTTGATATTAGAGAAAGCAAATGTTCATGCTGCTATCATAGACTTCTGAAATGACCATTTCCTCCAGGCATTCTTCCTGGATTTCCTCATTTGGAATCCACCTCTCTCTATCATGAGATGAACAAGACAAAACCTAGGAGGCTTTATAAGACTTAAGAACTGTACTCTCTTGGCCAAGTTACTTATTGTTTCGGAACTTTCATTGTCCCATCTGTAACATAGGACCAAATTACCTCGTTTGTAGGCATAGAATTAAATAGTCTGTGGTCAGTTCCTCACTCAGAGCACTTAACCCGATCCGCCCAGAAGTCGGAATTGCCCAAGTGTGTCCCAGCATCTTCTTGATGCTAGTCGTGCATGGAACTAGCATCTTCTTCCTGGGTGGTTGCGTCTTAGCCAACTGTTAGATCCTTGGATACGCATTGTCTCTTGTGTTCTTCACAATAATAGCATTTCCAAGGAGATATAATTATCTTCACTTTTCAGACAGGGCAACTGAAGTTCAGAGGATTCAAGTAACTCTGCCATGGTCACACAGTTGGTGGCTGAGGCAGGGACCTGTCGACATCCAAACCTGTAGAGAATTTTTATATGAGTTTATTTGAGCCAAACTGATGACAAACGGCAGGGAACAAGATCTCAAATGCTCTGGAGAATAACGGTTTTGCAGCTTCTTTTACATATTCGAAATTAGGAGAGAATTTAAAGATTACAGGGAGTGAGGGGAGAAAGCAAGGAGTTGATTGGATTAGAGTATAGTTAACAAGATTCTGTGCGCTCTTGAGAGTGGTTATGGCTTATTTCAAAGATGTGTTAACTTAGATGCACAGAAACAATGGGTAGGGCTGGCTTAAGGTGAAGATAAACCTTATACTAAAGAAATTACAGGCCTGGGGTGTGACTACCCACCATGACCTGCCCAGGTAGGAATTTATGGTCAGATTACCCTGGGAGGTTACTTTCAATAGGACCCTTGTTTTTTCCCACCTACCTCCTTGTCCCCTCATTCTGGAACAATGCCTGGCACACAGTAGGTGCTCAATACATATGTGACATGAACTGAAATGCCTCTCATTCCCTGAATACTCCATTCACTGACAAATAATCGCAAACGCGCAAATGGTTCTCGACCTTTTTTTTCCCTTCATATATTCAATTTGATCGTCAGTTATATGGATGAGTTAGTTAATCATGGAGAAAACTGACATTTTTGAGCATTTATAACAATATTGCACAATGAGCATTCCTGTTCTTGGAAGAGAAGCATGGTATGTTCACTAAAAAGCACCCTGTGTTAAGGTCAATTGATACAGGCGGTGTATAAGGAAAAACACACAAGAAAAATGTTTGATGGGGGTGGTTCAAGGTCGTCTTTGCAACTGAAAGGCAATTTGTTAACATGGGCCATGCAGTAGAAGAGCTAATCAGTTGGAAACTCAGTAATATCGGTTATCTCATTTGACCCTTGTTGATGGGGCACAGGGAACACCAGGTGTCATTGGAAGTTTGATGATTGAGAGTCTGATGTCCCCAGATCAGCTTGCATATGGGTCTTTACGACTGCAGTTAGAGCAGCCCTCATGACACACTGACGCATTTTTTACCATTTGTCTCCTCCTCCTAGACCTTCCCTGCCCTGTAGTGAGGTGGAAAGATCCTGGGTTTTGGAGCCAAAGGAACCTGGCTGGACTGGGTTGGACAAATCACTCAATCTTTCTGAACTATGATTTTTCTCAATTGTAAAAATGGAATAGGGCTGTTGTGAGGCTTAAATGAGACAATGGAGGTCAATGGTTTAGCACAGCGCTAGGCACTTCCCAAGTGCTAAGATTAGCTCCTACCGTTTGCTGTTAGTGTCAGCCTCACACTCATTCATTCACGTGTTTGTTGAAGAGGCATCGGTTGTGTGCTCTGTCTTCCAGGGGCCATCTGAGGTGCTGGCACACCACAGGGAGCCAAGGAGAATGCCTACGGTGCTTCAAGGGGAGATAGAAAATAAACAAAAAAAGATTATATCA
This sequence comes from Pteropus vampyrus, assembly GCF_000151845.1. NCBI lineage: Eukaryota > Metazoa > Chordata > Mammalia > Chiroptera > Pteropodidae > Pteropus > Pteropus vampyrus. The sequence goes on from NW_011888804.1 coordinate 4,969,919, forward strand.
GGCCATCTGAAGCAGGCAAGGGGCTAGGGAATGATGGTTGGGAGGAAGTGCTATTTTGTATAGAATAGTCAGGAGGTGACATTGAGACAGGGACCTGAAAAGGTCAGGGAACCAGGCTTGCGACGTTCGGGGAAACAGAGGGGACAGTAAGTGCAAAGGCTCTGAGGCCAGAACATGATTCGTATGTTTGGGGAAGAGCAAGGAGGCCACATGGCTGGAAGTAAGTGGATGAGAACCTTTCTTCACCGTCGAAAAGGACATCTTCAGCGGCGGTCGAGGCTGGAGTGGTCGAGGGGCCCAGATCCCGTAGACCTTGTAAGAGCTTTGGATTTGTATCCTAATGAAAGGGGAAGCTATTTTAAAAACGCTTAATGTATCTCCCTGTCCACTCCCTCCCCCAAATTTTATTATGAAAAATTTTAAGCATAGAGAAAGTCAAATTGTGTCTGGAACACCCATATGCCCACCAAGTGGATTCTATACTTAACATTTTGCTTTATTTGTTTTATCCCACATTTACTCATTTATTTATCTCTATCCGTTTATCTCTCTATCAATTCATCTGGTTGTTTTCTTGCATTTACTGTAGCAGTTATCACTTACCTTATCCCCAAATGCATTGGCGTGTATGTCACTAACTAGAGCTCAGTATGTGTCAATGGATTTTTTTAAGAGAAAATTTACACACAGCGAAATGCACACATCTTAATTCTTTGAATTTTGGCACATTTTTGACATACCCGTGCCACCCGAACTCCTATCAAGATAGAGGATATCATCAGTGCATTCTGCTCCCCCCACCCAGCCCCAGGCAACCGCTATTCAGATTTTTCCCACCATCTGTTGGTTTTGCCTATTCCAGAACTTTATATAAATGGCATCACGTGGTATGTCCAAGGCTTAATTCACTCAGCATGATGCATTGGAGATTCATCCACGCTCTAACTTGTATCAGTAATTTCTTTTTTATTGAGGGATAGTATTTCGTTGTATGGACATACCATAGTTTATCCTTTCTCTTGTTGATGACAGTTTCTAGTGACTGGCTGCCTTACATTTTAAAAAGATCCCTCTGGATGCTAGGTGGAGAATAGACTAGGGCGAAAAGGCAGAGGCTACAGACCAGGGGGGAGGCTACTGAAATAATTCAGGTAAGAGATAAAATGGTGGTAGCCTTGTTCTGATCACATGCTTTTTAAATACATAATCTTCGTCAACAAACATCTTCAGAGCTTAGAAAACTCCCTTCCCCTAGAGATAAGCTATTTCTTCTTAAGGAAAGGCTCAATTGTTATGCGTTTTTTTTTTTTTTCATATTCAATCACCTTAGTCACTTTCACTTTGGCCAAAAGGTTTTTACAAATCTTTTCAGTTACAAATTTGCAAGGAGAAACGTTGTAAATGGATTCTAAGGGACCCGTAGGGGGAGGAATTAGAGAAGCTCCTTAAAGAGCTACATCAAATGGGAAATGCCGATAGATTAAAAGCTCTAAGTAGCTTGAGATCTAGAGGACTAGGGTTGGGCTGGGGTTAGATGAAAATTTCTAATAATAACAACTCTTGGTTTTGAATACTGACTACAAGCCAGACACTGGATTCAGCACTTTCCATCCATTTTTTTTCTTACATGTGAGGCATGAATTAGGACCGTTCCTATTTTACAGAGGAAAGTAAGGAAGTAAATCCATGGCATCTGACTTCAGAGCCTACTCTTGCCACGATGGCCGTACCAATTTCCTTTCCATTGAGAAAGATGAACAGAACAGATATGATCGAGCAAATTGATTTTCTTTCCTTTCTGACAAAGTCAACCCCAAATTGAGCAGTATGTTTTCTGAATTCACCATGGAAAAGAATACTATTCAAAACGGCAACGTGAATGAAAGTGGGCTCATAGGTAGGGTGACTAAACTCATCCTGTTATTTCTGGGACTTTTCCCATTTTAGCACTGAAAGTCCCAGACAAACTGGGATGGTTGGTCATCTTACTGGTGGAGGAAGGTCTTCGTCGACGAAGAATGTTTTGAGATCTGGATTGAGTGGTGAGCTCTTAATTGACTCCAGGATGATGAATTTACCTGCCATAAGTACTCCTTTAGTTCCTGCCCTGCTCAGCCTTAGGATGACCTGTTTGGATAAGATCCACTGGAGGAACAACCTTAGCAACTTGGACCATTGATCAGCTGGCATTTGAGGACACAGTGACACATAAGTGTGCATTTTGCTAGAAGGCAGAGGACCATTCAGTGGTTCTTCAATATTAAGTATAAGCTTTGGGATCCTGAAAGTATTTTCTCCCTTCTACATAGAACAATGTCTCTCCAACACAGCTTTCTTTTCCTGACCTCATTGCTGTGGGCTGCATTTAGATCGCCTCCTTTCTTCTTTGGCTCAAGACACCGGCTTCCTAAATGTTCTGGAGCCTTCAAAATCTCATCTTAATTCTTCTCCCCTTAATTCTTCTCACCTACTAAGTAGATCATCAAAGAGAACCATTAAATGCATCCAGTCCCCACCTGCTTCTAACAAAGACCCTCAATAATATAACCATACCCAGACAGTATGATTTCAGAGCCTGCCAGATCAAGTACTATGCACAAGGATGGTGACACATGGAGACATGATAGGACCATGGGCACAACTGAAAACAACAACAGCAACAACAAAGCTTTAACATGCCCTCCTGTTAGATAAACTCAAGATAGGGGGAAATACTTTAGTCTAGCTCTAAGGGTGGAGCCTTTTTAGGTGCTCACCCCTTATCTCCCTTGCATGAGACCATCTACCTTTCTAATCCTATTTTTTGAATAGTTCTTAGAGCTGTTGAGGACTTGTCTCCATTCTCTACCCCATGTCTTGGCTTAGGTCACATCCCTCTCCTCCATAGATTTCCACGTTAGCTTCTAACTCGTCAACAGTTTCCACTCTTGCCCGCTGCTCCCCCCCGCCCCCACCCCTCACCATCCCGCCCATCCATTCTTCATGCTACAGCCTGAGTGATCTTTTGAAATGCAAATCTGATTGGCACTGTCCTGCTCTAAGGCCTTTAATGGCTCCCACATGCTTACAGAGTAAAGTCCAATCATTCCAGGTCTGGCCTCCATCTCCCTCTCCAAGCTCATCTTTTGCCATTGGCTTGGAAAATATTTCAAAGAGTTCCTTGGCTATCTCTTCCTTGAGTCTAGTTGATTCAAGTTCCTCTGACTTGGTTTCAGATTTTCCACTCTTGAATGCCCTATCCATTCAAGGACACGAGATTTCCGTGTGTTGATTATGTCTCCAGGCTTTGCTCTCCCTGGGGCTCATGTTGCCTTGGAAGGCAGGAAGGAGGGCTGCACCTTGAGGTATGCAGATAAGGTGAACTGGGTACCAGCATGGAGGAGTTTTATCTGTAAATCCAGCCCAAGAACCCTGATGATGCTCATCTTCCATCAGTAAGGCTCCACTGATGTCAGTGGAAATCACAAGAACCAGCTCACGACTAAAAGTCATCATAGACTGGGTTTCCAAGTTAGGCTTTTGAGGCCCAAGGGAGTTCCCAAGCACATCCCTGAAATGATATCATTCTCATCCATCGGCCACAGATACCAACAGCCCTCTGCTCATCACTGGCCAATTGTCAGTTCAACCACATACCATTAGGATACTAAATCACAGCTTTCTTCTGCCTAACCAATCTTGGCATCCATCGTAGGCTACGTGAAAAAGGAGTGAAAATGGACTCTGCTGGGGAAGCCAGGTTGGACCCTCAGGGCCTCATCGGTAGACTTACACTGCATCCCGGGACCTGTGTGGGACACTGGAAGCTTTACCGTGGACTTTTCTGGTACATACAGACTGAGATCCAAGCCGACTGTCATGGAACAAAGAAAGGAAGAAGGGGTGAAAACAGGAGCGAATGCCACAAAGATGGTAACAAAAACAAACGCCTCGGAGAGAAAAAGAAAAGGAAAGAATAATTGGAACTAGGCCAACAGCAACCTCAGCCTGTGCTGTCACTGAACAGAAACTCAATTTATTTGGTTTTTGCTTGGAGACGTAGCATAGTTTTTGACAGATGTGCTATGCATCCTGTCATTAGGGTTGAAAGAGATGTCTCGATGTGATTGGGAAAATTACAATTTTAATATCTGCTTTCCTCCTTCAAGCCTTTTGCATATTTTCCACTACACTAGTCTCTGGTTGCTCACAGTTAAATATAAATGAATTTCATAGCTCTTCACTACCTCCTGTGTTCTACATGACTGCCATTTTTTGGACTCAACTCTCTGTGTGTGTGTGTGTGTGTGTGTGTGTGTGTGTGTGTATGTGTGTGCGCACGCGTGCGCGCGCGCATTTAATCTATGCGAGAAAAAAAGTCAACACAAATGAAGAAGAAATAAGACAGAGAAAGACAAGACAATCCCCTCTGCCAGTCAGGAGTTAGGATATTTATGGATGTTGAGATTTGAGATTTTTTTTGAAAGTAACAAAATCTCCTATACTTATCACTTTCAATGTGACAGATGTCCTATAATGTTCGCATGCTTCCTGATCTTCAGAAATCTTCACGATGATACTAGTTTTCTATCCACTGGACACATGAGAAAACTGGTATTCAGTGAGATCACCATTTGCTCAAAGTCTTGAAAGTGGAGAAGGCAGGCTGCAAACACGGGCATGTGTCACCCAGATCATTGAACTATGCTGCCATGTGACTGTGAGCCAGCAGGACATAGGTGGTGGACAGCTATGATTTTTCCTGCTCAGGGTCCTCCTTTTGTGGAATGCATCCCAATTTCCTCTTTGGAAATGATTCCTCCTCTGCTTTGTGTCCATATAATTAAGGTGAGGATGACTCCCATCCCCAACGCCTGGGGTGGGCAATTGACCAAGGCCTGGTCAATCTGAGCCTTCTGATTCCTGGCCAGAGTGTTTAGTTCATGGATGGCCTTGTGACTGTTAGTAGGATGGTTAAGAAATTGGAATACCTTTTTGGCCGGGGTTGCTAAATTGGTAGGGTATTTGCTGGGAGCTTCTGAGTCGTCTTTGCCACCATAGGGGAAAGCCCGTATGGGAAAAAATTAACTAAATGAAAGATAGGGAGAGAGATTTTCCATGATGTACTTTGAGTATATGGATCCAGCTCTATCTGAGGCTAGAATCCACTCCTGGACTTTTGAGCTACACAGGTCATTACTTTCCCAAAGTTCTGAGTAAGATCTTGGAGAAGAGAGCTACATACCACCAGTGAGAACGAGGGTCCAGTGAGGCGAGGTGGGGCGTTGGTGAGTGTGATACTGTGATTTATAATAGGAAGTATATATTTGGTCTTCATCCCCAGTTCTGGCACAGAGCTCCTAAAACCCTTGGAATTTCCTAAGTGATGAGAATGATAAAGGTATCTTTTGTTATGTGAAAGAGGTGACTTTTGGAAGCACCTGAGGCTGGGGGCTGATTGCCAAGATATGATTAGAGGGTTGGAACTTTTAGGACCTCCTGGGAGGGGAGAGAAACTGGAGATTGATATCAGTTGCCAATGGCCAGTGATTTAATCAGCCATGTCCCTGTGATGAAGTCTCCATAAAAACTCAGAAGGAGAGGGTTTGGAGAGCTTCTGGGTTGGTGAAAATGTGGAGATTTGGGGTGAAGGGCATGCTTTGAGAGGGCATGGGAGCTCCGTATCCCTTCCCACATACCTTGCCCTATGCATCTCTTTCACCGGGTTGTTCCTGAGTTACATCCTTTTATAATAAACTGGTAATCCCGTGAATAAATGGGTTCCCTGAGTTCTGTGAGCTGTTCTAGCAAATTAATTGAACCCAAGGAGGGGTTTGTGGGAACCTCTGATTTATAGTTGTCAGTTGGTCAGAAGCACAGGTGACAACCTGGGTTTGCGACTGGCATCTGAAGTGTGTGTGTGGGGGGCAGTCTTGTGGGACTGAGCCCTTAACCTGTGGGATATGGTGCTATCTGTGGGTAGACAACGTCAGAATTGAATAAAATTATAGGATACCCAGGTGATATCCAGAAAATTGCTTGTTGGTGTGAGAAAACCTCTCCTCAATGAATTGGAAGTGAGATCTGGACACATTTAGTATATTGCCAATGTTTTATAGGTCAAAATTTCATTCGTTGACCTAATATCCCCATTTTTCAGATATGGAAATTGAGGCTTAAAGCTATTAAGTGATACAGAGGATAAAAGAAAGAATAAAGCTCAATTAAGTCCTCATAGCCCCCAGAGGTAGTAACAGACTGGAAATCAGAAGTGGGTTTTAG